>NC_136067.1:1129240187-1129840187 GCF_964261635.1 Lissotriton helveticus
GCCATTTTTACAGAGTTGTCCTTACTCAAAAGCTTCAATTTTGACCAATTTCAGGCACAGAAATGACTTTAAACACACTTTTTTAGTTGAAAAAGTCATAATTCACATCCAACAGTCATTTACAGTCCAAAAATTAAATGTTAAAATTTCATCCATATTGACCATTTTGGGAACATTCGACAGGTCAGGAGTCATCGTTTTTCATCAGAAAATTGATTTTTTGGGACTGTACGAAAAATGATTCAAAATGTAAATTGGATCGTGCCTCATGTTGAATAACCTCTTTTTAAACGCTCACAGTGACCAAAATTGCCATTTTTACAGAGTTTTGCTTACTCAAAAGCGTCAATTTTGAACAATTTCAGGCACAGAAATGACTTTAAACACACTTATTTTAGTTGAAAAAGTTATAATTCGGATCCAACAGTCATTTACAGTCAAAAAATTAAATGTTAACATTTCATCCATATTGACCATTTTGGGAACGTTCGACAGGTCCGGAGTCATCTTTTTTCCTCAGAAAATTGATTTTTTGGACTGTACCAAAAATGATTCAAAATGTCAATTGGATCGTGCCTCATGTTGAATAACCACTTTTTAAACCCTCACAGTGACCAAAATTGCCATTTGTACAGGGTTGTGCTTACTCAAAAGCGTCAATTTTGAACAATTTCAGGCACAGAAATGACTTTAAACACACTTATTTTAGTTGAAAAAGTTATAATTCGGATCCAACAGTCATTTACAGTCAAAAAATTAAATGTTAAAATTTCATCCATATTGACCATTTTGGGAATGTTCGACAGGTCCGGAGTCATCGTTTTTCATCAGAAAAATGATTTTTTGGATTGTTCCAAAAATGATTCAAAATGTCAATTGGATCGTGCCTCATGTTGAATAACCACTTTTTAAACCCTCACAATGACCAACATTGTCATTTTTACAGAGTTGTCCTTACTCAAAAGCTTCAATTTTGACCAATTTCAGGCACAGAAATGACTTTAAACACACTTATTTTAGTTGAAAAAGTCATAATTCGCATCCAACAGTCATTTAGAGTCAAAAGATTAAATGTTAAAATTTCAACCATATTGACCATTTTGGGAACGTTCGACAGGTCCGGAGTCATCGTTTTTTATCAGAAAATTGATTTTTTTAGCTGTACCAAAAATGATTCAAAATGTCAATTGGATCGTGCCTCATGTTGAATAACCACTTTTTAAACCCTCACAGTGAAAAAAATTGCCATTTTACAGGGTTGTGCTTACTCAAAAGCTTCAATTTTTACCAATTTCAGACACAGAAATGACTTTAAACACACTTATTTTAGTTGAAAAAGTCATAATTCACATCCAACAGTCATTTACAGTCCAAAAATTAAATGTTAAAATTTCATCCATATTGACCATTTTGGGAACATTCGACAGGTCAGGAGTCATCGTTTTCCATCAGAAAATTGATTTGTTTGGACTGTACGAAAAATTATTCAAAATGTAAATTGGATCGTGCCTCATGTTGAATAACCACTTTTTAAACGCTCACAGTGACCAAAATTGCCATTTTTACAGAGTTGTCCTTACTCAAAAGCTTCAATTTTGACCAATTTCAGGCACAGAAATGACTTTAAACACACTTTTTTAGTTGAAAAAGTCATAATTTGCACCCAACAGTCATTTACAGTGCAAAAATTAAATGTTAAAATTTCATCCATATTGACGATTTTGGGAACATTCGACAGGTCAGGAGTCATCGTTTTTCATCAGAAAATGGATTTTTTTGGACTGTACGAAAAATGATTCAAAATGTCAATTGGATCGTGCCTCATGTTGAATAACCACTTTTTAAACCCTCACAGTGACAAAAATTGCCATTTTACAGGGTTGTGCTTACTCAAAAGCTTCAATTTTGACCAATTTCAGACACAGAAATGACTTTAAACACACTTATTTTATTTGAAAAAGTCATAATTCACATCCAACAGTCATTTACAGTCCAAAAATTAAATGTTAAAATTTCATCCATATTGACCATTTTGGGAACATTCGACAGGTCAGGAGTCATCGTTTTTCATCAGAAAATTGATTTTTTGGGACTGTATGAAAAATGATTCAAAATGTAAATTGGATCGTGCCTCATGTTAAATAACCACTTTTTAAACGCTCACAGTGACCAAAATTGCCATTTTTACAGAGTTTTGCTTACTCAAAAGCGTCAATTTTGAACAATTTCAGGCACAGAAATGACTTTAAACACACTTATTTTAGTTGAAAAAGTTATAATTCGGATCCAACAGTCATTTACAGTCAAAAAATTAAATGTTAACATTTCATCCATATTGACCATTTTGGGAACGTTCGACAGGTCCGGAGTCATCTTTTTTCCTCAGAAAATTGATTTTTTGGACTGTACCAAAAATGATTCAAAATGTCAATTGGATCGTGCCTCATGTTGAATAACCACTTTTTAAACCCTCACAGTGACCAAAATTGCCATTTGTACAGGGTTGTGCTTACTCAAAAGCGTCAATTTTGAACAATTTCAGGCACAGAAATGACTTTAAACACACTTATTTTAGTTGAAAAAGTTATAATTCGGATCCAACAGTCATTTACAGTCAAAAAATTAAATGTTAAAATTTCATCCATATTGACCATTTTGGGAATGTTCGACAGGTCCGGAGTCATCGTTTTTCATCAGAAAAATGATTTTTTGGATTGTTCCAAAAATGATTCAAAATGTCAATTGGATCGTGCCTCATGTTGAATAACCACTTTTTAAACCCTCACAATGACCAACATTGTCATTTTTACAGAGTTGTCCTTACTCAAAAGCTTCAATTTTGACCAATTTCAGGCACAGAAATGACTTTAAACACACTTATTTTAGTTGAAAAAGTCATAATTCGCATCCAACAGTCATTTAGAGTCAAAAGATTAAATGTTAAAATTTCAACCATATTGACCATTTTGGGAACGTTCGACAGGTCCGGAGTCATCGTTTTTTATCAGAAAATTGATTTTTTTAGCTGTACCAAAAATGATTCAAAATGTCAATTGGATCGTGCCTCATGTTGAATAACCACTTTTTAAACCCTCACAGTGAAAAAAATTGCCATTTTACAGGGTTGTGCTTACTCAAAAGCTTCAATTTTTACCAATTTCAAACACAGAAATGACTTTAAACACACTTATTTTAGTTGAAAAAGTCATAATTCACATCCAACAGTCATTTACAGTCCAAAAATTAAATGTTAAAATTTCATCCATATTGACCATTTTGGGAACATTCGACAGGTCAGGAGTCATCGTTTTCCATCAGAAAATTGATTTGTTTGGACTGTACGAAAAATTATTCAAAATGTAAATTGGATCGTGCCTCATGTTGAATAACCACTTTTTAAACGCTCACAGTGACCAAAATTGCCATTTTTACAGAGTTGTCCTTACTCAAAAGCTTCAATTTTGACCAATTTCAGGCACAGAAATGACTTTAAACACACTTTTTTAGTTGAAAAAGTCATAATTTGCACCCAACAGTCATTTACAGTGCAAAAATTAAATGTTAAAATTTCATCCATATTGACGATTTTGGGAACATTCGACAGGTCAGGAGTCATCGTTTTTCATCAGAAAATTGATTTTTTTGGACTGTACGAAAAATGATTCAAAATGTCAATTGGATCGTGCCTCATGTTGAATAACCACTTTTTAAACCCTCACAGTGACAAAAATTGCCATTTTACAGGGTTGTGCTTACTCAAAAGCTTCAATTTTGACCAATTTCAGACACAGAAATGACTTTAAACACACTTATTTTATTTGAAAAAGTCATAATTCACATCCAACAGTCATTTACAGTCCAAAAATTAAATGTTAAAATTTCATCCATATTGACCATTTTGGGAACATTCGACAGGTCAGGAGTCATCGTTTTTCATCAGAAAATTGATTTTTTGGGACTGTATGAAAAATGATTCAAAATGTAAATTGGATCGTGCCTCATGTTAAATAACCACTTTTTAAACGCTCACAGTGACCAAAATTGCCATTTTTACAGAGTTTTGCTTACTCAAAAGTGTCAATTTTGAACAATTTCAGGCACAGAAATGACTTTAAACACACTTATTTTAGTTGAAAAAGTTATAATTCGGATCCAACAGTCATTTACAGTCAAAAAATTAAATGTTAAAATTTCATCCATATTGACCATTTTGGGAACGTTCGACAGGTTCGGAGTCATCGTTTTTCATCAGAAAAAAAGGATTTTTTGGACTGTTCCAAAAATGATTCAAAATGTAAATTGGATCGTGCCTCATGTTGAATAACCACTTTTTAAACGCTCGCAGTGACCAAAATTGCCATTTTTACAGAGTTTTGCTTACTCAAAAGCGTCAATTTTGAACAATTTCAGGCACAGAAATGACTTTAAACACAGTTATTTTAGTTGAAAAAGTCATAATTCACATCCACCAGTCATTTAGAGTCAAAAGATTAAATGTTAAAATTTCACCCATATTGACCATTTTGGGAACGTTCGACAGGTCCGGAGTCATCGTTTTTCATCAGAAAAAAATGATTTTTTGGACTGTACCAAAAATGATTCAAAATGTCAATTGGATCGTGCCTCATGTTGAATAACCACTTTTTAAACCCTCACAATGACCAACATTGTCATTTTTACAGAGTTGTCCTTACTCAAAAGCTTCAATGTTGACCAATTTCAGGCACAGAAATGACTTTAAACACACTTTTTTAGTTGAAAAAGTCATAATTTGCACCCAACAGTCATTTACAGTGCAAAAATTAAATGTTAAAATTTCATCCATATTGACCATTTTGGGAACGTTCGACAGGACCGGAGTCATCGTTTTTCATCAGAAAATTGACTTTTTTGGACTGTACCAAAAATGATTCAAAATGTCAATTGGACCGTGCCTATTGTTGAATAACCGCTTTTTAAACCCTCACAGTGACCAAAATTTCCATTTTGACAGAGTTTTGCTTACTCAAAAGCTTCAATTTTGACCAATTTCAGGCACTGAAATGACTTTAAACACACTTATTTTAGTTGAAAAAGGTATAATTCGGATCCAAAAGTCATTTACAGTCAAAAAATAAATGTTAAAATTTCATCCATATTGACCATTTTGGGAACGTTCGACAGGTCCGGGGTCATCGTTTTTCATCAGAAAAATGATTTTTTGGACTGTTCCAAAAAAGATTCAAAATGTCCATTGGATCGTGCCTCATGTTGAATAACCACTTTTTAAAATCTCACAGTAACCAAAATTGCCAATTTTTACAGAGTTGTCCTTACTCAAAAGCTACAATTTTGACCAATTTCAGGCACAGAAATTACTTTAAACACACTTATTTTAGTTGAAAAAGTCATAATTTGCACCCAACAGTCATTTACAGTCAAAAAAATTAAATGTTAAAATTTCATCCATATTGACCATTTTGGGAACGTTCGACAGGTCCGGAGTCATCGTTTTTCATCAGAAAATGGATTTTTTGGACTGTACCAAAAATGATTCAAAATGTAAATTGGGTCGTGCCTCATGTTGAATAACCACTTTTTAAACCCTCACAGTGACCAAAATTGCCATTTTTACAGAGTTGTCCTTACTCAAAAGCTTCAATTTTGACCAATTTCAGGCACAGAAATGACTTTAAACACACTTTTTTAGTTGAAAAAGTCATAATTCACATCCACCAGTCATTTAGAGTCAAAAGATTAAATGTTAAAATTTCACCCATATTGACCATTTTGGTAACGTTCGACAGGTCCGGAGTCATCTTTTTTCCTCAGAAAATTGATTTTTTGGACTGTACCAAAAATAATTCAAAATGTCAATTGGATCGTGCCTCATGTTGAATAACCACTTTTTAAACCCTCACAGTGACCAAAATTGCCATTTGTACAGGGTTGTGCTTACTCAAAAGCGTCAATTTTGAACAATTTCAGGCACAGAAATGACTTTAAACACACTTATTTTAGTTGAAAAAGTTATAATTCGGATCCAACAGTCATTTACAGTCAAAAAATTTAATGTTAAAATTTCATCCATATTGACCATTTTGGGAATGTTCGACAGGTCCGGAGTCATCGTTTTTCATCAGAAAAATGATTTTTTGGATTGTTCCAAAAATGATTCAAAATGTCAATTGGATCGTGCCTCATGTTGAATAACCACTTTTTAAACCCTCACAATGACCAACATTGTCATTTTTAGAGAGTTGTCCTTACTCAAAAGCTTCAATTTTGACCAATTTCAGGCACAGAAATGACTTTAAACACACTTATTTTAGTTGAAAAAGTCATAATTCGCATCCAACAGTCATTTAGAGTCAAAAGATTAAATGTTAAAATTTCAACCATATTGACCATTTTGGGAACGTTCGACAGGTCCGGAGTCATCGTTTTTTATCAGAAAATTGATTTTTTGGACTGTACCAAAAATGATTCAAAATGTCAATTGGATCGTGCCTCATGTTGAATAACCACTTTTTAAACCCTCACAGTGAAAAAAATTGCCATTTTACAGGGTTGTGCTTACTCAAAAGCTTCAATTTTTACCAATTTCAGACACAGAAATGACTTTAAACACACTTATTTTAGTTGAAAAAGTCATAATTCACATCCAACAGTCATTTACAGTCCAAAAATTAAATGTTAAAATTTCATCCATATTGACCATTTTGGGAACATTCGACAGGTCAGGAGTCATCGTTTTCCATCAGAAAATTGATTTGTTTGGACTGTACGAAAAATTATTCAAAATGTAAATTGGATCGTGCCTCATGTTGAATAACCACTTTTTAAACGCTCACAGTGACCAAAATTGCCATTTTTACAGAGTTGTCCTTACTCAAAAGCTTCAATTTTGACCAATTTCAGGCACAGAAATGACTTTAAACACACTTTTTTAGTTGAAAAAGTCATAATTTGCACCCAACAGTCATTTACAGTGCAAAAATTAAATGTTAAAATTTCATCCATATTGACCATTTTGGGAACGTTCGACAGGTTCGGAGTCATCGTTTTTCATCAGAAAAAAATGATTTTTTGGACTGTTCCAAAAATGATTCAAAATGTAAATTGGATCGTGCCTCATGTTGAATAACCACTTTTTAAACGCTCGCAGTGACCAAAATTGCCATTTTTACAGAGTTTTGCTTACTCAAAAGCGTCAATTTTGAACAATTTCAGGCACAGAAATGACTTTAAACACAGTTATTTTAGTTGAAAAAGTCATAATTCACATCCACCAGTCATTTAGAGTCAAAAGATTAACTGTTAAAATTTCACCCATATTGACCATTTTGGGAACGTTCGACAGGTCCGGAGTCATCTTTTTTCCTCAGAAAATTGATTTTTTGGACTGTACCAAAAATGATTCAAAATGTCAATTGGATCGTGCCTCATGTTGAATAACCACTTTTTAAACCCTCACAATGACCAACATTGTCATTTTTACAGAGTTTTCCTTACTCAAAAGCTTCAATTTTGACCAATTTCAGGCACAGAAATGACTTTAAACACACTTTTTTAGTTGAAAAAGTCATAATTTGCACCCAACAGTCATTTACAGTGCAAAAATTAAATGTTAAAATTTCATCCATATTGACCATTTTGGGAACGTTCGACAGGACCGGAGTCATCGTTTTTCATCAGAAAATTGACTTTTTTGGACTGTACCAAAAATGATTCAAAATGTCAATTGGACCGTGCCTATTGTTGAATAACCGCTTTTTAAACCCTCACAGTGACCAAAATTTCCATTTTTACAGAGTTTTGCTTACTCAAAAGCTTCAATTTTGACCAATTTCAGGCACTGAAATGACTTTAAACACACTTATTTTAGTTGAAAAAGGTATAATTCGGATCCAACAGTCATTTACAGTTAAAAAATTAAATGTTAAAATTTCATCCATATTGACCATTTTGGGAACGTTCGACAGGTCCGGGGTCATCGTTTTTCATCAGAAAAATGATTTTTTGGACTGTTCCAAAAAAGATTCAAAATGTCCATTGGATCGTGCCTCATGTTGAATAACCACTTTTTAAAATCTCACAGTAACCAAAATTGCCAATTTTTACAGAGTTGTCCTTACTCAAAAGCTACAATTTTGACCAATTTCAGGCACAGAAATTACTTTAAACACACTTATTTTAGTTGAAAAAGTCATAATTTGCACCCAACAGTCATTTACAGTGAAAAAAATTAAATGTTAAAATTTCATCCATATTGACCATTTTGGGAACGTTCGACAGGTCCGGAGTCATCGTTTTTCATCAGAAAATGGATTTTTGGACTGTACCAAAAATGATTCAAAATGTAAATTGGGTCGTGCCTCATGTTGAATAACCACTTTTTAAACCCTCACAGTGACCAAAATTGCCATTTTTACAGAGTTGTCCTTACTCAAAAGCTTCAATTTTGACCAATTTCAGGCACAGAAATGACTTTAAACACACTTTTTTAGTTGAAAAAGTCATAATTCACATCCAACAGTCATTTACAGTCCAAAAATTAAATGTTAAAATTTCATCCATATTGACCATTTTGGGAACATTCGACAGGTCAGGAGTCATCGTTTTTCATCAGAAAATTGATTTTTTGGGACTGTACGAAAAATGATTCAAAATGTAAATTGGATCGTGCCTCATGTTGAATAACCTCTTTTTAAACGCTCACAGTGACCAAAATTGCCATTTTTACAGAGTTTTGCTTACTCAAAAGCGTCAATTTTGAACAATTTCAGGCACAGAAATGACTTTAAACACACTTATTTTAGTTGAAAAAGTTATAATTCGGATCCAACAGTCATTTACAGTCAAAAAATTAAATGTTAACATTTCATCCATATTGACCATTTTGGGAACGTTCGACAGGTCCGGAGTCATCTTTTTTCCTCAGAAAATTGATTTTTTGGACTGTACCAAAAATGATTCAAAATGTCAATTGGATCGTGCCTCATGTTGAATAACCACTTTTTAAACCCTCACAGTGACCAAAATTGCCATTTGTACAGGGTTGTGCTTACTCAAAAGCGTCAATTTTGAACAATTTCAGGCACAGAAATGACTTTAAACACACTTATTTTAGTTGAAAAAGTTATAATTCGGATCCAACAGTCATTTACAGTCAAAAAATTAAATGTTAAAATTTCATCCATATTGACCATTTTGGGAATGTTCGACAGGTCCGGAGTCATCGTTTTTCATCAGAAAAATGATTTTTTGGATTGTTCCAAAAATGATTCAAAATGTCAATTGGATCGTGCCTCATGTTGAATAACCACTTTTTAAACCCTCACAATGACCAACATTGTCATTTTTACAGAGTTGTCCTTACTCAAAAGCTTCAATTTTGACCAATTTCAGGCACAGAAATGACTTTAAACACACTTATTTTAGTTGAAAAAGTCATAATTCGCATCCAACAGTCATTTAGAGTCAAAAGATTAAATGTTAAAATTTCAACCATATTGACCATTTTGGGAACGTTCGACAGGTCCGGAGTCATCGTTTTTTATCAGAAAATTGATTTTTTTAGCTGTACCAAAAATGATTCAAAATGTCAATTGGATCGTGCCTCATGTTGAATAACCACTTTTTAAACCCTCACAGTGAAAAAAATTGCCATTTTACAGGGTTGTGCTTACTCAAAAGCTTCAATTTTTACCAATTTCAGACACAGAAATGACTTTAAACACACTTATTTTAGTTGAAAAAGTCATAATTCACATCCAACAGTCATTTACAGTCCAAAAATTAAATGTTAAAATTTCATCCATATTGACCATTTTGGGAACATTCGACAGGTCAGGAGTCATCGTTTTCCATCAGAAAATTGATTTGTTTGGACTGTACGAAAAATTATTCAAAATGTAAATTGGATCGTGCCTCATGTTGAATAACCACTTTTTAAACGCTCACAGTGACCAAAATTGCCATTTTTACAGAGTTGTCCTTACTCAAAAGCTTCAATTTTGACCAATTTCAGGCACAGAAATGACTTTAAACACACTTTTTTAGTTGAAAAAGTCATAATTTGCACCCAACAGTCATTTACAGTGCAAAAATTAAATGTTAAAATTTCATCCATATTGACGATTTTGGGAACATTCGACAGGTCAGGAGTCATCGTTTTTCATCAGAAAATTGATTTTTTTGGACTGTACGAAAAATGATTCAAAATGTCAATTGGATCGTGCCTCATGTTGAATAACCACTTTTTAAACCCTCACAGTGACAAAAATTGCCATTTTACAGGGTTGTGCTTACTCAAAAGCTTCAATTTTGACCAATTTCAGACACAGAAATGACTTTAAACACACTTATTTTATTTGAAAAAGTCATAATTCACATCCAACAGTCATTTACAGTCCAAAAATTAAATGTTAAAATTTCATCCATATTGACCATTTTGGGAACATTCGACAGGTCAGGAGTCATCGTTTTTCATCAGAAAATTGATTTTTTGGGACTGTATGAAAAATGATTCAAAATGTAAATTGGATCGTGCCTCATGTTAAATAACCACTTTTTAAACGCTCACAGTGACCAAAATTGCCATTTTTACAGAGTTTTGCTTACTCAAAAGCGTCAATTTTGAACAATTTCAGGCACAGAAATGACTTTAAACACACTTATTTTAGTTGAAAAAGTTATAATTCGGATCCAACAGTCATTTACAGTTAAAAAATTAAATGTTAACATTTCATCCATATTGACCATTTTGGGAACGTTCGACAGGTCCGGAGTCATCTTTTTTCCTCAGAAAATTGATTTTTTGGACTGTACCAAAAATGATTCAAAATGTCAATTGGATCATGCCTCATGTTGAATAACCACTTTTTAAACCCTCACAGTGACCAAAATTGCCATTTGTACAGGGTTGTGCTTACTCAAAAGCGTCAATTTTGAACAATTTCAGGCACAGAAATGACTTTAAACACACTTATTTTAGTTGAAAAAGTTATAATTCGGATCCAACAGTCATTTACAGTCAAAAAATTAAATGTTAAAATTTCATCCATATTGACCATTTTGGGAATGTTCGACAGGTCCGGAGTCATCGTTTTTCATCAGAAAAATGATTTTTTGGATTGTTCCAAAAATGATTCAAAATGTCAATTGGATCGTGCCTCATGTTGAATAACCACTTTTTAAACCCTCACAATGACCAACATTGTCATTTTTACAGAGTTGTCCTTACTCAAAAGCTTCAATTTTGACCAATTTCAGGCACAGAAATGACTTTAAACACACTTATTTTAGTTGAAAAAGTCATAATTCGCATCCAACAGTCATTTAGAGTCAAAAGATTAAATGTTAAAATTTCAACCATATTGACCATTTTGGGAACGTTCGACAGGTCCGGAGTCATCGTTTTTTATCAGAAAATTGATTTTTTTAGCTGTACCAAAAATGATTCAAAATGTCAATTGGATCGTGCCTCATGTTGAATAACCACTTTTTAAACCCTCACAGTGAAAAAAATTGCCATTTTACAGGGTTGTGCTTACTCAAAAGCTTCAATTTTTACCAATTTCAGACACAGAAATGACTTTAAACACACTTATTTTAGTTGAAAAAGTCATAATTCACATCCAACAGTCATTTACAGTCCAAAAATTAAATGTTAAAATTTCATCCATATTGACCATTTTGGGAACATTCGACAGGTCAGGAGTCATCGTTTTCCATCAGAAAATTGATTTGTTTGGACTGTACGAAAAAATATTCAAAATGTAAATTGGATCGTGCCTCATGTTGAATAACCACTTTTTAAACGCTCACAGTGACCAAAATTGCCATTTTTACAGAGTTGTCCTTACTCAAAAGCTTCAATTTTGACCAATTTCAGGCACAGAAATGACTTTAAACACACTTTTTTAGTTGAAAAAGTCATAATTTGCACCCAACAGTCATTTACAGTGCAAAAATTAAATGTTAAAATTTCATCCATATTGACCATTTTGGGAACATTCGACAGGTCAGGAGTCATCGTTTTTCATCAGAAAATTGATTTTTTGGGACTGTATGAAAAATGATTCAAAATGTAAATTGGATCGTGCCTCATGTTAAATAACCACTTTTTAAACGCTCACAGTGACCAAAATTGCCATTTTTACAGAGTTTTGCTTACTCAAAAGTGTCAATTTTGAACAATTTCAGGCACAGAAATGACTTTAAACACACTTATTTTAGTTGAAAAAGTTATAATTCGGATCCAACAGTCATTTACAGTCAAAAAATTAAATGTTAAAATTTCATCCATATTGACCATTTTGGGAACGTTCGACAGGTTCGGAGTCATCGTTTTTCATCAGAAAAAAAGGATTTTTTGGACTGTTCCAAAAATGATTCAAAATGTAAATTGGATCGTGCCTCATGTTGAATAACCACTTTTTAAACGCTCGCAGTGACCAAAATTGCCATTTTTACAGAGTTTTGCTTACTCAAAAGCGTCAATTTTGAACAATTTCAGGCACAGAAATGACTTTAAACACAGTTATTTTAGTTGAAAAAGTCATAATTCACATCCACCAGTCATTTAGAGTCAAAAGATTAAATGTTAAAATTTCACCCATATTGACCATTTTGGGAACGTTCGACAGGTCCGGAGTCATCGTTTTTCATCAGAAAAAAATGATTTTTTGGACTGTACCAAAAATGATTCAAAATGTCAATTGGATCGTGCCTCATGTTGAATAACCACTTTTTAAACCCTCACAATGACCAACATTGTCATTTTTACAGAGTTGTCCTTACTCAAAAGCTTCAATGTTGACCAATTTCAGGCACAGAAATGACTTTAAACACACTTTTTTAGTTGAAAAAGTCATAATTTGCACCCAACAGTCATTTACAGTGCAAAAATTAAATGTTAAAATTTCATCCATATTGACCATTTTGGGAACGTTCGACAGGACCGGAGTCATCGTTTTTCATCAGAAAATTGACTTTTTTGGACTGTACCAAAAATGATTCAAAATGTCAATTGGACCGTGCCTATTGTTGAATAACCGCTTTTTAAACCCTCACAGTGACCAAAATTTCCATTTTGACAGAGTTTTGCTTACTCAAAAGCTTCAATTTTGACCAATTTCAGGCACTGAAATGACTTTAAACACACTTATTTTAGTTGAAAAAGGTATAATTCGGATCCAAAAGTCATTTACAGTCAAAAAATAAATGTTAAAATTTCATCCATATTGACCATTTTGGGAACGTTCGACAGGTCCGGGGTCATCGTTTTTCATCAGAAAAATGATTTTTTGGACTGTTCCAAAAAAGATTCAAAATGTCCATTGGATCGTGCCTCATGTTGAATAACCACTTTTTAAAATCTCACAGTAACCAAAATTGCCAATTTTTACAGAGTTGTCCTTACTCAAAAGCTACAATTTTGACCAATTTCAGGCACAGAAATTACTTTAAACACACTTATTTTAGTTGAAAAAGTCATAATTTGCACCCAACAGTCATTTACAGTCAAAAAAATTAAATGTTAAAATTTCATCCATATTGACCATTTTGGGAACGTTCGACAGGTCCGGAGTCATCGTTTTTCATCAGAAAATGGATTTTTTGGACTGTACCAAAAATGATTCAAAATGTAAATTGGGTCGTGCCTCATGTTGAATAACCACTTTTTAAACCCTCACAGTGACCAAAATTGCCATTTTTACAGAGTTGTCCTTACTCAAAAGCTTCAATTTTGACCAATTTCAGGCACAGAAATGACTTTAAACACACTTTTTTAGTTGAAAAAGTCATAATTCACATCCACCAGTCATTTAGAGTCAAAAGATTAAATGTTAAAATTTCACCCATATTGACCATTTTGGTAACGTTCGACAGGTCCGGAGTCATCTTTTTTCCTCAGAAAATTGATTTTTTGGACTGTACCAAAAATGATTCAAAATGTCAATTGGATCGTGCCTCATGTTGAATAACCACTTTTTAAACCCTCACAGTGACCAAAATTGCCATTTGTACAGGGTTGTGCTTACTCAAAAGCGTCAATTTTGAACAATTTCAGGCACAGAAATGACTTTAAACACACTTATTTTAGTTGAAAAAGTTATAATTCGGATCCAACAGTCATTTACAGTCAAAAAATTTAATGTTAAAATTTCATCCATATTGACCATTTTGGGAATGTTCGACAGGTCCGGAGTCATCGTTTTTCATCAGAAAAATGATTTTTTGGATTGTTCCAAAAATGATTCAAAATGTCAATTGGATCGTGCCTCATGTTGAATAACCACTTTTTAAACCCTCACAATGACCAACATTGTCATTTTTACAGAGTTGTCCTTACTCAAAAGCTTCAATTTTGACCAATTTCAGGCACAGAAATGACTTTAAACACACTTATTTTAGTTGAAAAAGTCATAATTCGCATCCAACAGTCATTTAGAGTCAAAAGATTAAATGTTAAAATTTCAACCATATTGACCATTTTGGGAACGTTCGACAGGTCCGGAGTCATCGTTTTTTATCAGAAAATTGATTTTTTGGACTGTACCAAAAATGATTCAAAATGTCAATTGGATCGTGCCTCATGTTGAATAACCACTTTTTAAACCCTCACAGTGAAAAAAATTGCCATTTTACAGGGTTGTGCTTACTCAAAAGCTTCAATTTTTACCAATTTCAGACACAGAAATGACTTTAAACACACTTATTTTAGTTGAAAAAGTCATAATTCACATCCAACAGTCATTTACAGTCCAAAAATTAAATGTTAAAATTTCATCCATATTGACCATTTTGGGAACATTCGACAGGTCAGGAGTCATCGTTTTCCATCAGAAAATTGATTTGTTTGGACTGTACGAAAAATTATTCAAAATGTAAATTGGATCGTGCCTCATGTTGAATAACCACTTTTTAAACGCTCACAGTGACCAAAATTGCCATTTTTACAGAGTTGTCCTTACTCAAAAGCTTCAATTTTGACCAATTTCAGGCACAGAAATGACTTTAAACACACTTTTTTAGTTGAAAAAGTCATAATTTGCACCCAACAGTCATTTACAGTGCAAAAATTAAATGTTAAAATTTCATCCATATTGACGATTTTGGGAACATTCGACAGGTCAGGAGTCATCGTTTTTCATCAGAAAATTGATTTTTTTGGACTGTACGAAAAATGATTCAAAATGTAAATTGGATCGTGCCTCATGTTGAATAACCACTTTTTAAACGCTCGCAGTGACCAAAATTCCCATTTTTACAGAGTTTTGCTTACTCAAAAGCGTCAAATTTGAACAATTTCAGGCACAGAAATGACTTTAAACAAACTTATTTTAGTTGAAAAAGTTATAATTCGGATCCAACAGTCATTTACAGTCAAAAAATTAAATGTTAAAATTTCATCCATATTGACCATTTTGGGAACGTTCGACAGGTCCGGAGTCATCGTTTTTCATCAGAAAAATGATTTTTTGGACTGTTCCAAAAATGATTCAAAATGTCAATTGGATCGTGCCTCATGTTGAATGACCACTTTTTAAACCCTCACAGTGACCAAAATTGCCATTTTTACAGAGTTGTCCTTACTCAAAAGCTTCAATTTTGACCAATTTCAGGCACAGAAATGACTTTAAACACACTTTTTTAGTTGAAAAAGTCATAATTTGCACCCAACAGTCATTTACAGTGCAAAAATTAAATGTTAAAATTTCATCCATATTGACCATTTTGGGAACATTGGACAGGTCAGGAGTCATCGTTTTTCATCAGAAAATTGATTTTTTTGGACTGTACGAAAAAATGATTCAAAATGTAAATTGGATCGTGCCTCATGTTGAATAACCACTTTTTAAACGCTCGCAGTGACCAAAATTGCAATTTTTACAGAGTTTTGCTTACTCAAAAGCGTCAATTTTGAACAATTTCAGGCACAGAAATGGCTTTAAACACAGTTATTTTAGTTGAAAAAGTCATAATTCACATCCACCAGTCATTTAGAGTCAAAAGATTAAATGTTAAAATTTAACCCATATTGACCATTTTGGTAACGTTCGACAGGTCCGGAGTCATCTTTTTTCCTCAGAAAATTGATTTTTTGGACTGTACCAAAAATGATTCAAAATGTCAATTGGATCGTGCCTCATGTTGAATAACCACTTTTTAAACCCTCACAATGACCAACATTGTCATTTTTACAGAGTTGTCCTTACTCAAAAGCTTCAATTTTGACCAATTTCAGGCACAGAAATGACTTTAAACACACTTTTTTAGTTGAAAAAGTCATAATTTGCACCCAACAGTCATTTACAGTGCAAAAATTAAATGTTAAAATTTCATCCATATTGACCATTTTGGGAACGTTCGACAGGTCCGGGGTCATCGTTTTTCATCAGAAAAATGATTTTTTTGGACTGTTCCAAAAAAGATTCAAAATGTCCATTGGATCGTGCCTCATGTTGAATAACCACTTTTTAAAATCTCACAGTAACCAAAATTGCCAATTTTTACAGAGTTGTCCTTACTCAAAAGCTACAATTTTGACCAATTTCAGGCACAGAAATTACTTTAAACACACTTATTTTAGTTGAAAAAGTCATAATTTGCACCCAACAGTCATTTACAGTCAAAAAAATTAAATGTTAAAATTTCATCCATATTGACCATTTTGGGAACGTTCGACAGGTCCGGAGTCATCGTTTTTCATCAGAAAATGGATTTTTTGGACTGTACCAAAAATGATTCAAAATGTCAATTGGATCGTGCCTCATGTTGAATAACCACTTTTTAAACCCTCACAGTGACCAAAATTGCCATTTTTACAGAGTTGTCCTTACACAAAAGCTTCAATTTTGACCAATTTCAGGCACAGAAATTACTTTAAACACACTTTTTTAGTTGAAAAAGTCATAATTTGCACCCAACAGTCATTTACAGTGCAAAAATTAAATGTTAAAATTTCATCCATATTGACGATTTTGGGAACATTCGACAGGTCAGGAGTCATCGTTTTTCATCAGAAAATTGATTTTTTTGGACTGTACGAAAAATGATTCAAAATGTAAATTGGATCGTGCCTCATGTTGAATAACCACTTTTTAAACGCTCGCAGTGACCAAAATTGCCATTTTTACAGAGTTTTGCTTACTCAAAAGCGTCAAATTTGAACAATTTCAGGCACAGAAATGACTTTAAACACACTTATTTTAGTTGAAAAAGTTATAATTCGGATCCAACAGTCATTTACAGTCAAAAAATTAAATGTTAAAATTTCATCCATATTGACCATTTTGGGAACGTTCGACAGGTCCGGAGTCATCGTTTTTCATCAGAAAAATGATTTTTTGGACTGTTCCAAAAATGATTCAAAATGTCAATTGGATCGTGCCTCATGTTGAATGACCACTTTTTAAACCCTCACAGTGACCAAAATTGCCATTTTTACAGAGTTGTCCTTACTCAAAAGCTTCAATTTTGACCAATTTCAGGCACAGAAATGACTTTAAACACACTTTTTTAGTTGAAAAAGTCATAATTTGCACCCAACAGTCATTTACAGTGCAAAAATTAAATGTTAAAATTTCATCCATATTGACCATTTTGGGAACATTGGACAGGTCAGGAGTCATCGTTTTTCATCAGAAAATTGATTTTTTTGGACTGTACGAAAAAATGATTCAAAATGTAAATTGGATCGTGCCTCATGTTGAATAACCACTTTTTAAACGCTCGCAGTGACCAAAATTGCAATTTTTACAGAGTTTTGCTTACTCAAAAGCGTCAATTTTGAACAATTTCAGGCACAGAAATGGCTTTAAACACAGTTATTTTAGTTGAAAAAGTCATAATTCACATCCACCAGTCATTTAGAGTCAAAAGATTAAATGTTAAAATTTCACCCATATTGACCATTTTGGTAACGTTCGACAGGTCCGGAGTCATCTTTTTTCCTCAGAAAATTGATTTTTTGGACTGTACCAAAAATGATTCAAAATGTCAATTGGATCGTGCCTCATGTTGAATAACCACTTTTTAAACCCTCACAATGACCAACATTGTCATTTTTACAGAGTTGTCCTTACTCAAAAGCTTCAATTTTGACCAATTTCAGGCACAGAAATGACTTTAAACACACTTTTTTAGTTGAAAAAGTCATAATTTGCACCCAACAGTCATTTACAGTGCAAAAATTAAATGTTAACATTTCATCCATATTGACCATTTTGGGAACGTTCGACAGGTCCGGGGTCATCGTTTTTCATCAGCAAAATGATTTTTTGGACTGTTCCAAAAAAGATTCAAAATGTCCATTGGATCGTGCCTCATGTTGAATAACCACTTTTTAAAATCTCACAGTAACCAAAATTGCCAATTTTTACAGAGTTGTCCTTACTCAAAAGCTACAATTTTGACCAATTTCAGGCACAGAAATTACTTTAAACACACTTATTTTAGTTGAAAAAGTCATAATTTGCACCCAACAGTCATTTACAGTCAAAAAAATTAAATGTTAAAATTTCATCCATATTGACCATTTTGGGAACGTTCGACAGGTCCGGAGTCATCGTTTTTCATCAGAAAATGGATTTTTTGGACTGTACCAAAAATGATTCAAAATGTCAATTGGATCGTGCCTCATGTTGAATAACCACTTTTTAAACCCTCACAGTGACCAAAATTGCCATTTTTACAGAGTTGTCCTTACACAAAAGCTTCAATTTTGACCAATTTCAGGCACAGAAATTACTTTAAACACACTTTTTTAGTTGAAAAAGTCATAATTTGCACCCAACAGTCATTTACAGTGCAAAAATTAAATGTTAAAATTTCATCCATATTGACCATTTTGGGAACGTTCGACAGGACCGGAGTCATCGTTTTTCATCAGAAAATTGACTTTTTTGGACTGTACCAAAAATGATTCAAAATGTCAATTGGACCGTGCCTATTGTTGAATAACCGCTTTTTAAACCCTCACAGTGACCAAAATTTCCATTTTTACAGAGTTTTGCTTACTCAAAAGCTTCAATTTTGACCAATTTCAGGCACTGAAATGACTTTAAACACACTTATTTTAGTTGAAAAAGGTATAATTCGGATACAACAGTCATTTTTAGAGTCAAAAGATTAAATGTTAAAATTTCATCCATATTGACCATTTGTGGGAACGTTCGACAGGTCCGGAGTCATCGTTTTTCATCAGAAAATTGATTTTTTGGACTGTACCAAAAATGATTCAAAATGTCAATTGGATCGTGCCTCATGTTGAATAACCACTTTTTAAACCCTCACAGTGACAAAAATTGCCATTTTACAGGGTTGTGCTTACTCAAAAGCTTCAATTTTGACCAATTTCAGACACAGAAATGACTTTAAACACACTTATTTTATTTGAAAAAGTCATAATTCACATCCAACAGTCATTTACAGTCCAAAAATTTAATGTTAAAATTTCATCCATATTGACCATTTTGGGAACATTCGACAGGTCAGGAGTCATCGTTTTTCATCAGAAAATTGATTTTTTGGGACTGTATGAAAAATGATTCAAAATGTAAATTGGATCGTGCCTCATGTTGAATAACCACTTTTTAAACGCTCACAGTGACCAAAATTGCCATTTTTACAGAGTTTTGCTTACTCAAAAGTGTCAATTTTGAACAATTTCAGGCACAGAAATGACTTTAAACACACTTATTTTAGTTGAAAAAGTTATAATTCGGATCCAACAGTCATTTACAGTCAAAAAATTAAATGTTAAAATTTCATCCATATTGACCATTTTGGGAACGTTCGACAGGTTCGGAGTCATCGTTTTTCATCAGAAAAAAATGATTTTTTGGACTGTTCCAAAAATGATTCAAAATGTAAATTGGATCGTGCCTCATGTTGAATAACCACTTTTTAAACGCTCGCAGTGACCAAAATTGCCATTTTTACAGAGTTTTGCTTACTCAAAAGCGTCAATTTTGAACAATTTCAGGCACAGAAATGACTTTAAACACAGTTATTTTAGTTGAAAAAGTCATAATTCACATCCACCAGTCATTTAGAGTCAAAAGATTAAATGTTAAAATTTCACCCATATTGACCATTTTGGGAACGTTCGACAGGTCTGGAGTCATCTTTTTTCCTCAGAAAATTGATTTTTTGGACTGTACCAAAAATGATTCAAAATGTCAATTGGATCGTGCCTCATGTTGAATAACCACTTTTTAAACCCTCACAATGACCAACATTGTCATTTTTACAGAGTTGTCCTTACTCAAAAGCTTCAATGTTGACCAATTTCAGGCACAGAAATGACTTTAAACACACTTTTTTAGTTGAAAAAGTCATAATTTGCACCCAACAGTCATTTACAGTGCAAAAATTAAATGTTAAAATTTCATCCATATTGACCATTTTGGGAACGTTCGACAGGACCGGAGTCATCGTTTTTCATCAGAAAATTGACTTTTTTGGACTGTACCAAAAATGATTCAAAATGTCAATTGGACCGCGCCTATTGTTGAATAACCGCTTTTTAAACCCTCACAGTGACCAAAATTTCCATTTTTACAGAGTTTTGCTTACTCAAAAGCTTCAATTTTGACCAATTTCAGGCACTGAAATGACTTTAAACACACTTATTTTAGTTGAAAAAGGTATAATTCGGATCCAACAGTCATTTACAGTCAAAAAATTAAATGTTAAAATTTCATCCATATTGACCATTTTGGGAACGTTCGACAGGTCCGGGGTCATCGTTTTTCATCAGAAAAATGATTTTTTGGACTGTTCCAAAAAAGATTCAAAATGTCCATTGGATCGTGCCTCATGTTGAATAACCACTTTTTAAAATCTCACAGTAACCAAAATTGCCAATTTTTACAGAGTTGTCCTTACTCAAAAGCTACAATTTTGACCAATTTCAGGCACAGAAATTACTTTAAACACACTTATTTTTGTTGAAAAAGTCATAATTTGCACCCAACAGTCATTTACAGTCAAAAAAATTAAATGTTAAAATTTCATCCATATTGACCATTTTGGGAACGTTCGACAGGTCCGGAGTCATCGTTTTTCATCAGAAAATGGATTTTTTGGACTGTACCAAAAATGATTCAAAATGTAAATTGGGTCGTGCCTCATGTTGAATAACCACTTTTTAAACCCTCACAGTGACCAAAATTGCCATTTTTACAGAGTTGTCCTTACTCAAAAGCTTCAATTTTGACCAATTTCAGGCACAGAAATGACTTTAAACACACTTTTTTAGTTGAAAAAGTCATAATTCACATCCACCAGTCATTTAGAGTCAAAAGATTAAATGTTAAAATTTCACCCATATTGACCATTTTGGTAACGTTCGACAGGTCCGGAGTCATCTTTTTTCCTCAGAAAATTGATTTTTTGGACTGTACCAAAAATGATTCAAAATGTCAATTGGATCGTGCCTCATGTTGAATAACCACTTTTTAAACCCTCACAGTGACCAAAATTGCCATTTGTACAGGGTTGTGCTTACTCAAAAGTGTCAATTTTGAACAATTTCAGGCACAGAAATGACTTTAAACACACTTATTTTAGTTGAAAAAGTTATAATTCGGATCCAACAGTCATTTACAGTCAAAAAATTAAATGTAAAAATTTCATCCATATTTACCATTTTGGGAATGTTCGACAGGTCCGGAGTCATCGTTTTTCATCAGAAAAATGATTTTTTGGATTGTTCCAAAAATGATTCAAAATGTCAATTGGATCGTGCCTCATGTTGAATAACCACTTTTTAAACCCTCACAATGACCAACATTGTCATTTTTACAGAGTTGTCCTTACTCAAAAGCTTCAATTTTGACCAATTTCAGGCACAGAAATGACTTTAAACACACTTATTTTAGTTGAAAAAGTCATAATTCGCATCCAACAGTCATTTAGAGTCAAAAGATTAAATGTTAAAATTTCAACCATATTGACCATTTTGGGAACGTTCGACAGGTCCGGAGTCATCGTTTTTTATCAGAAAATTGATTTTTTGGACTGTACCAAAAATGATTCAAAATGTCAATTGGATCGTGCCTCATGTTGAATAACCACTTTTTAAACCCTCACAGTGAAAAAAATTGCCATTTTACAGGGTTGTGCTTACTCAAAAGCTTCAATTTTTACCAATTTCAGACACAGAAATGACTTTAAACACACTTATTTTAGTTGAAAAAGTCATAATTCACATCCAACAGTCATTTACAGTCCAAAAATTAAATGTTAAAATTTCATCCATATTGACCATTTTGGGAACATTCGACAGGTCAGGAGTCATCGTTTTCCATCAGAAAATTGATTTGTTTGGACTGTACGAAAAATTATTCAAAATGTAAATTGGATCGTGCCTCATGTTGAATAACCACTTTTTAAACGCTCACAGTGACCAAAATTGCCATTTTTACAGAGTTGTCCTTACTCAAAAGCTTCAATTTTGACCAATTTCAGGCACAGAAATGACTTTAAACACACTTTTTTAGTTGAAAAAGTCATAATTTGCACCCAACAGTCATTTACAGTGCAAAAATTAAATGTTAAAATTTCATCCATATTGACGATTTTGGGAACATTCGACAGGTCAGGAGTCATCGTTTTTCATCAGAAAATTGATTTTTTTGGACTGTACGAAAAATGATTCAAAATGTAAATTGGATCGTGCCTCATGTTGAATAACCACTTTTTAAACGCTCGCAGTGACCAAAATTGCCATTTTTACAGAGTTTTGCTTACTCAAAAGCGTCAAATTTGAACAATTTCAGGCACAGAAATGACTTTAAACACACTTATTTTAGTTGAAAAAGTTATAATTCGGATCCAACAGTCATTTACAGTCAAAAAATTAAATGTTAAAATTTCATCCATATTGACCATTTTGGGAACGTTCGACAGGTCCGGAGTCATCGTTTTTCATCAGAAAAATGATTTTTTGGACTGTTCCAAAAATGATTCAAAATGTCAATTGGATCGTGCCTCATGTTGAATAACCACTTTTTAAACCCTCACAGTGACCAAAATTGCCATTTTTACAGAGTTGTCCTTACTCAAAAGCTTCAATTTTGACCAATTTCAGGCACAGAAATGACTTTAAACACACTTTTTTAGTTGAAAAAGTCATAATTTGCACCCAACAGTCATTTACAGTGCAAAAATTAAATGTTAAAATTTCATCCATATTGACCATTTTGGGAACATTGGACAGGTCAGGAGTCATCGTTTTTCATCAGAAAAATGATTTTTTTGGACTGTACGAAAAAATGATTCAAAATGTAAATTGGATCGTGCCTCATGTTGAATAACCACTTTTTAAACGCTCGCAGTGACCAAAATTGCAATTTTTACAGAGTTTTGCTTACTCAAAAGCGTCAATTTTGAACAATTTCAGGCACAGAAATGGCTTTAAACACAGTTATTTTAGTTGAAAAAGTCATAGTTCACATCCACCAGTCATTTAGAGTCAAAAGATTAAATGTTAAAATTTCACCCATATTGACCATTTTGGTAACGTTCGACAGGTCCGGAGTCATCTTTTTTCCTCAGAAAATTGATTTTTTGGACTGTACCAAAAATGATTCAAAATGTCAATTGGATCGTGCCTCATGTTGAATAACCACTTTTTAAACCCTCACAATGACCAACATTGTCATTTTTACAGAGTTGTCCTTACTCAAAAGCTTCAATTTGACCAATTTCAGGCACAGAAATGACTTTAAACACACTTTTTTAGTTGAAAAAGTCATAATTTGCACCCAACAGTCATTTACAGTGCAAAAATTAAATGTTAAAATTTCATCCATATTGACCATTTTGGGAACGTTCGACAGGTCCGGGGTCATCGTTTTTCATCAGAAAAATGATTTTTTGGACTGTTCCAAAAAAGATTCAAAATGTCCATTGGATCGTGCCTCATGTTGAATAACCACTTTTTAAAATCTCACAGTAACCAAAATTGCCAATTTTTACAGAGTTGTCCTTACTCAAAAGCTACAATTTTGACCAATTTCAGGCACAGAAATTACTTTAAACACACTTATTTTAGTTGAAAAAGTCATAATTTGCACCCAACAGTCATTTACAGTCAAAAAAATTAAATGTTAAAATTTCATCCATATTGACCATTTTGGGAACGTTCGACAGGTCCGGAGTCATCGTTTTTCATCAGAAAATTGATTTTTTGGACTGTACCAAAAATGATTCAAAATGTCAATTGGATCGTGCCTCATGTTGAATAACCACTTTTTAAACCCTCACAGTGACCAAAATTGCCATTTTTACAGAGTTGTCCTTACACAAAAGCTTCAATTTTGACCAATTTCAGGCACAGAAATTACTTTAAACACACTTTTTTAGTTGAAAAAGTCATAATTTGCACCCAACAGTCATTTACAGTGCAAAAATTAAATGTTAAAATTTCATCCATATTGACCATTTTGGGAACGTTCGACAGGACCGGAGTCATCGTTTTTCATCAGAAAATTGACTTTTTTGGACTGTACCAAAAATGATTCAAAATGTCAATTGGACCGTGCCTATTGTTGAATAACCGCTTTTTAAACCCTCACAGTGACCAAAATTTCCATTTTTACAGAGTTTTGCTTACTCAAAAGCTTCAATTTTGACCAATTTCAGGCACTGAAATGACTTTAAACACACTTATTTTAGTTGAAAAAGGTATAATTCGGATCCAACAGTCATTTTTAGAGTCAAAAGATTAAATGTTAAAATTTCATCCATATTGACCATTTGTGGGAACGTTCGACAGTTCCGGAGTCATCGTTTTTCATCAGAAAATTGATTTTTTGGACTGTACCAAAAATGATTCAAAATGTCAATTGGATCGTGCCTCATGTTGAATAACCACTTTTTAAACCCTCACAGTGACAAAAATTGCCATTTTACAGGGTTGTGCTTACTCAAAAGCTTCAATTTTGACCAATTTCAGACACAGAAATGACTTTAAACACACTTATTTTATTTGAAAAAGTCATAATTCACATCCAACAGTCATTTACAGTCCAAAAATTAAATGTTAAAATTTCATCCATATTGACCATTTTGGGAACATTCGACAGGTCAGGAGTCATCGTTTTTCATCAGAAAATTGATTTTTTGGGACTGTATGAAAAATGATTCAAAATGTAAATTGGATCGTGCCTCATGTTGAATAACCACTTTTTAAACGCTCACAGTGACCAAAATTGCCATTTTTACAGAGTTTTGCTTACTCAAAAGTGTCAATTTTGAACAATTTCAGGCACAGAAATGACTTTAAACACACTTATTTGAGTTGAAAAAGTTATAATTCGGATCCAACAGTCATTTACAGTCAAAAAATTAAATGTTAAAATTTCATCCATATTGACCATTTTGGGAACATTCGACAGGTCAGGAGTCATCGTTTTGTCATCAGAAAATTGATTTTTTTGGACTGTACGAAAAAATATTCAAAATGTATTTTGGATCGTGCCTCATGTTGAATAACCACTTTTTACACGCTCACAGTGACCAAAATTGCCATTTTTACAGAGTTTTGCTTACTCAAAAGCGTCAATTTTGAAAAATTTCAGGCACAGAAATGACTTTAAACACACTTATTTTGGTTGAAAAAGTCATAATTTACATCCAACAGTAATTTAGAGTCAAAAGATTAAATGTTAAAATTTCAACCATATTGACTATTTTGGGAACGTTCGACAGGTCCGGAGTCATCGTTTTTCATCAGAAAATTGATTTTTTGGACTGTACCAAAAATGATTCAAAATGTCAATTGGATTGTGCCTCATGTTGAATAACCACTTTTTAAACCCTCACAGTGACCAAAATTTCCATTTTTACAGAGTTTTGCTTACTCAAAAGCTTCAATGTTGACCAATTTCAGGCACAGAAATGACTTTAAACACACTTTTTAGTTGAAAAAGTCATAATTTGCACCCAACAGTCATTTACAGTGCAAAAATTAAATGTTAAAATTTCATCCATATTGACCATTTTGGGAACGTTCGACAGGACCGGAGTCATCGTTTTTCATCAGAAAATTGACTTTTTTGGACTGTACCAAAAATGATTCAAAATGTCAATTGGACCGTGCCTATTGTTGAATAACCGCTTTTTAAACCCTCACAGTGACCAAAATTTCCATTTTTACAGAGTTTTGCTTACTCAAAAGCTTCAATTTTGACCAATTTCAGGCACTGAAATGACTTTAAACACACTTATTTTAGTTGAAAAAGGTATAATTCGGATCCAACAGTCATTTACAGTCAAAAAATTAAATGTTAAAATTTCATCCATATTGACCATTTTGGGAACGTTCGACAGGTCCGGGGTCATCGTTTTTCATCAGAAAAATGATTTTTTGGACTGTTCCAAAAAAGATTCAAAATGTCCATTGGATCGTGCCTCATGTTGAATAACCACTTTTTAAAATCTCACAGTAACCAAAATTGCCAATTTTTACAGAGTTGTCCTTACTCAAAAGCTACAATTTTGACCAATTTCAGGCACAGAAATTACTTTAAACACACTTATTTTAGTTGAAAAAGTCATAATTTGCACCCAACAGTCATTTACAGTCAAAAAAATTAAATGTTAAAATTTCATCCATATTGACCATTTTGGGAACGTTTGACAGGTCCGGAGTCATCGTTTTTCATCAGAAAATGGATTTTTTGGACTGTACCAAAAATGATTCAAAATGTAAATTGGGTCGTGCCTCATGTTGAATAACCACTTTTTAAACCCTCACAGTGACCAAAATTGCCATTTTTACAGAGTTGTCCTTACTCAAAAGCTTCAATTTTGACCAATTTCAGGCACAGAAATGACTTTAAACACACTTTTTTAGTTGAAAAAGTCATAATTCACATCCAACAGTCATTTACAGTCCAAAAATTAAATGTTAAAATTTCATCCATATTGACCATTTTGGGAACATTCGACAGGTCAGGAGTCATCGTTTTTCATCAGAAAATTGATTTTTTGGGACTGTACGAAAAATGATTCAAAATGTAAATTGGATCGTGCCTCATGTTGAATAACCACTTTTTAAACGCTCACAGTGACCAAAATTGCCATTTTTACAGAGTTTTGCTTACTCAAAAGCGTCAATTTTGAACAATTTCAGGCACAGAAATGACTTTAAACACACTTATTTTAGTTGAAAAAGTTATAATTCGGATCCAACAGTCATTTACAGTCAAAAAATTAAATGTTAAAATTTCATCCATATTGACCATTTTGGGAACGTTCGACAGGTCCGGAGTCATCTTTTTTCATCAGAAAATTGATTTTTTTGGACTGTACGAAAAATGATTCAAAATGTAAATTGGATCGTGCCTCATGTTGAATAACCACTTTTTAAACCCTCACAGTGACCAAAATTGCCATTTTTACAGAGTTGTCCTTACTCAAAAGCTTCAATTTTGACCAATTTCAGGCACAGAAATGACTTTAAACACACTTATTTTAGTTGAAAAAGTCATAATTCACATCCAACAGTCATTTACAGTCCAAAAATTAAATGTAAAAATTTCATCCATATTGACCATTTTGGGAACATTCGACAGGTCAGGAGTCATCGTTTTTCATCAGAAAATTGATTTTTTTGGACTGTACGAAAAATGATTCAAAATGTAAATTGGATCGTGCCTCATGTTGAATAACCACTTTTTAAACGCTCGCAGTGACCAAAATTGCTATTTTTACAGAGTTTTGCTTACTCAAAAGCGTCAATTTTGAACAATTTCAGGCACAGAAATGGCTTTAAACACAGTTATTTTAGTTGAAAAAGTCATAATTCACATCCACCAGTCATTTAGAGTCAAAAGATTAAATGTTAAAATTTCACCCATATTGACCATTTTGGTAACGTTCGACAGGTCCGGAGTCATCTTTTTTCCTCAGAAAATTGATTTTTTGGACTGTACCAAAAATGATTCAAAATGTCAATTGGATCGTGCCTCATGTTGAATACCCACTTTTTAAACCCTCACAATGACCAACATTGTCATTTTTACAGAGTTGTCCTTACTCAAAAGCTTCAATTTTGACCAATTTTAGGCACAGAAATGACTTTAAACACACTTTTTTAGTTGAAAAAGTCATAATTTGCACCCAACAGTCATTTACAGTCCAAAAATTAAATGTTAAAATTTCATCCATATTGACCATTTTGGGAACGTTCGACAGGTCCGGAGTCATAGTTTTTCATCAGAAAATTGATTTTTTGGACTGTACCAAAAATGATTCAAAACGTAAATTGGGTCGTGCCTCATGTTGAATAACCTCTTTTTAAACCCTCACAGTGACCAAAATTGCCATTTGTACAGGGTTGTGCTTACTCAAAAGCGTCAATTTTGAACAATTTCAGGCACAGAAATGACTTTAAACACACTTATTTTAGTTGAAAAAGTTATAATTCGGATCCAACAGTCAAAAAATTAAATGTTAAAATTTCATCCATATTGACCATTTTGGGAATGTTCGACAGGTCCGGAGTCATCGTTTTTCATCAGAAAAATGATTTTTTGGATTGTTCCAAAAATGATTCAAAATGTCAATTGGATCGTGCCTCATGTTGAATAACCACTTTTTAAACCCTCACAATGACCAACATTGTCATTTTTACAGAGTTGTCCTTACTCAAAAGCTTCAATTTTGACCAATTTCAGGCACAGAAATGACTTTAAACACACTTATTTTAGTTGAAAAAGTCATAATTCGCATCCAACAGTCATTTAGAGTCAAAAGATTAAATGTTAAAATTTCAACCATATTGACCATTTTGGGAACGTTCGACAGGTCCGGAGTCATCGTTTTTTATCAGAAAATTGATTTTTTGGACTGTACCAAAAATTATTCAAAATGTCAATTGGATCGTGCCTCATGTTGAATAACCACTTTTTAAACCCTCACAGTGAAAAAAATTGCCATTTTACAGGGTTGTGCTTACTCAAAAGCTTCAATTTTTACCAATTTCAGACACAGAAATGACTTTAAACACACTTATTTTAGTTGAAAAAGTCATAATTCACATCCAACAGTCATTTACAGTCCAAAAATTAAATGTTAAAATTTCATCCATATTGACCATTTTGGGAACATTCGACAGGTCAGGAGTCATCGTTTTCCATCAGAAAATTGATTTGTTTGGACAGTACGAAAAATTATTCAAAATGTAAATTGGATCGTGCCTCATGTTGAATAACCACTTTTTAAACGCTCACAGTGACCAAAATTGCCATTTTTACAGAGTTGTCCTTACTCAAAAGCTTCAATTTTGACCAATTTCAGGCACAGAAATGACTTTAAACACACTTTTTTAGTTGAAAAAGTCATAATTTGCACCCAACAGTCATTTACAGTGCAAAAATTAAATGTTAAAATTTCATCCATATTGACGATTTTGGGAACATTCGACAGGTCAGGAGTCATCGTTTTTCATCAGAAAATTGATTTTTTTGGACTGTACGAAAAATGATTCAAAATGTAAATTGGATCGTGCCTCATGTTGAATAACCACTTTTTAAACGCTCGCAGTGACCAAAATTGCCATTTTTACAGAGTTTTGCTTACTCAAAAGCGTCAAATTTGAACAATTTCAGGCACAGAAATGGCTTTAAACACAGTTATTTTAGTTGAAAAAGTCATAATTCACATCCACCAGTCATTTAGAGTCAAAAGATTAAATGTTAAAATTTCACCCATATTGACCATTTTGGGAACGTTCGACAGGTCCGGAGTCATCTTTTTTCCTCAGAAAATTGATTTTTTGGACTGTACCAAAAATGATTCAAAATGTCAATTGGATCGTGCCTCATGTTGAATAACCACTTTTAAACCCTCACAATGACCAACATTGTCATTTTTACAGAGTTGTCCTTACTCAAAAGCTTCAATTTTGACCAATTTCAGGCACAGAAATGACTTTAAACACACTTTTTTTAGTTGAAAAAGTCATAATTTGCACCCAACAGTCATTTACAGTGCAAAAATGAAATGTTAAAATTTCATCCATATTGACCATTTTGGGAACGTTCGACAGGACCGGAGTCATCGTTTTTCATCAGAAAATTGACTTTTTTGGACTGTACCAAAAATGATTCAAAATGTCAATTGGACCGTGCCTATTGTTGAATAACCGCTTTTTAAACCCTCACAGTGACCAAAATTTCCATTTTTACAGAGTTTTGCTTACTCAAAAGCTTCAATTTTGACCAATTTCAGACACAGAAATGACTTTAAACACACTTATTTTAGTTGAAAAAGTCATAATTCACATCCAACAGTCATTTACAGTCCAAAAATTAAATGTTAAAATTTCATCCATATTGACCATTTTGGGAACATTCGACAGGTCAGGAGTCATCGTTTTTCATCAGAAAATTGATTATTTTGGGACTGTACGAAAAATGATTCAAAATGTAAATTGGATCGTGCCTCATGTTGAATAACCACTTTTTAAACGCTCACAGTGACCAAAATTGCCATTTTTACAGAGTTTTGCTTACTCAAAAGCGTCAATTTTGAACAATTTCAGGCACAGAAATGACTTTAAACACACTTATTTTAGTTGAAAAAGTTATAATTCGGATCCAACAGTCATTTACAGTCAAAAAATTAAATGTTAAAATTTCATCCATATTGACCATTTTGGGAACGTTCGACAGGTCCGGAGTCATCTTTTTTCATCAGAAAATTGATTTTTTTTGGACTGTACGAAAAATGATTCGAAATGTAAATTGGATCGTGCCTCATGTTGAATAACCACTTTTTAAACGCTCGCAGTGACCAAAATTGCCATTTTTACAGAGTTTTGCTTACTCAAAAGCGTCAATTTTGAACAATTTCAGGCACAGAAATGACTTTCAACACAGTTATTTTAGTTGAAAAATTCATAATTCACATCCAACTGTCATTTAGAGTCAAAAGATTAAATGTAAAAATTTCATCCATATTGACCATTTTGGGAACGTTCGACAGGTCCGGAGTCATCTTTTTTCCTCAGAAAATTGATTTTTTGGACTGTTCCAAAAATGATTCAAAATGTCAATTGGATCGTGCCTCATGTTGAATAACCACTTTTTAAACCCTCACAGTGACCAACATTGTCATTTTTACAGAGTTGTCCTTACTCAAAAGCTTCAATTTTGACCAATTTCAGGCAGAGAAATGACTTTAAACACACTTTTTTAGTTGAAAAAGTCATAATTTGCACCCAACAGCCATTTACAGTCAAAAAATTAAATGTTAACATTTCATCCATATTGACCATTTTGGGAACGTTCGACAGGTCAGGAGTCATCGTTTTTCATCAGAAAATTGATTTTTTGGACTGTACCAAAAATGATTCAAAATGTCAATTGGACCGTGCCTATTGTTGAATAACCGCTTTTTAAACCCTCACAGTGACCAAAATTTCCATTTTTACAGACTTTTGCTTACTCAAAAGCTTCAATTTTGACCAATTTCAGGCACTGAAATGACTTTAAACACACTTATTTTAGTTGAAAAAGGTATAATTCGGATCCAACAGTCATTTTTAGAGTCAAAAGATTAAATGTTAAAATTTCATCCATATTGACCATTTGTGGGAACGTTCGACAGGTCCGGAGTCATCGTTTTTCATCAGAAAATTGATTTTTTGGACTGTACCAAAAATGATTCAAAATGTCAATTGGATCGTGCCTCATGTTGAATAACCACTTTTTAAACCCTCACAGTGACAAAAATTGCCATTTTACAGGGTTGTGCTTACTCAAAAGCTTCAATTTTGACCAATTTCAGACACAGAAATGACTTTAAACACACTTATTTTATTTGAAAAAGTCATAATTCACATCCAACAGTCATTTACAGTCCAAAAATTAAATGTTAAAATTTCATCCATATTGACCATTTTGGGAACATTCGACAGGTCAGGAGTCATCGTTTTTCATCAGAAAATTGATTTTTTTGGGACTGTATGAAAAATGATTCAAAATGTAAATTGGATCGTGCCTCATGTTGAATAACCACTTTTTAAACGCTCACAGTGACCAAAATTGCCATTTTTACAGAGTTTTGCTTACTCAAAAGCGTCAATTTTGAACAATTTCAGGCACAGAAATGACTTTAAACACACTTATTTTAGTTGAAAAAGTTATAATTCGGATCCAACAGTCATTTACAGTCAAAAAATTTAATGTTAAAATTTCATCCATATTGACCATTTTGGGAACGTTCGACAGGTCCGGAGTCATCGTTTTTCATCAGAAAAATGATTTTTTGGACTGCTCCAAAAATGATTCAAAATGTCAATTGGATCGTGCCTCATGTTGAATAACCACTTTTTAAACCCTCACAGTGACCACAATTGCCATTTTTACAGAGTTGTCCTTACTCAAAAGCTTCAATTTTTACCAATTTCAGGCACAGAAATGACTTTAAACACACTTTTTTAGTTGAAAAAGTCATAATTTGCACCCAACAGTCATTTACAGTGCAAAAATTAAATGTTAAAATTTCATCCATATTGACCATTTTGGGAACATTCAACAGGTCAGGAGTCATCGTTTTTCATCAGAAAATTGATTTTTTTGGACTGTACCAAAAATGATTCAAAATGTCAATTGGATCGTGCCTTGTGTTGAATAACCACTTTTTAAACCCTCACAATGACCAACATTGTCATTTTTACAGAGTTGTCCTTACTCAAAAGCTTCAATTTTTACCAATTTCAGGCACAGAAATGACTTTAAACACACTTTTTTAGTTGAAAAAGTCATAATTCACATCCACCAGTCATTTAGAGTCAAAAGATTAAATGTTAAAATTTCACCCATATTGACCATTTTGGGAACGTTCGACAGGTCCGGAGTCATCTTTTTTCCTCAGAAAATTGATTTTTTGGACTGTACCAAAAATGATTCAAAATGTCAATTGGATCGTGCCTTGTGTTGAATAACCACTTTTTAAACCCTCACAATGACCAACATTGTCATTTTTACAGAGTTGTCCTTACTCAAAAGCTTCAATTTTGACCAATTTCAGGCACAGAAATGACTTTAAACACACTTTTTTAGTTGAAAAAGTCATAATTTGCACCCAACAGTCATTTACAGTGCAAAAATTAAATGTTAAAATTTCATCCATATTGACCATTTTGGGAACGTTCGACAGGACCGGAGTCATCGTTTTTCATCAGAAAATTGACTTTTTTGGACTGTACCAAAAATGATTCAAAATGTCAATTGGACCATGCCTATTGTTGAATAACCGCTTTTTAAACCCTCACAGTGACCAAAATTTCCATTTTTACAGAGTTTTGCTTACTCAAAAGCTTCAATTTTGACCAATTTCAGGCACTGAAATGACTTTAAACACACTAATTTTAGTTGAAAAAGGTATAATTCGGATCCAACAGTCATTTACAGTCAAAAAATTAAATGTTAAAATTTCATCCATATTGACCATTTTGGGAACGTTCGACAGGTCCGGAGTCATCGTTTTTCATCAGAAAAATGATTTTTTGGACTGTTCCAAAAAAGATTCAAAATGTCCATTGGATCGTGCCTCATGTTGAATAACCACTTTTTAAAATCTCACAGTAACCAAAATTGCCAATTTTTACAGAGTTGTCCTTACTCAAAAGCTACAATTTTGACCAATTTCAGGCACAGAAATTACTTTAAACACACTTATTTTAGTTGAAAAAGTCATAAGTTGCACCCAACAGTCATTTACAGTCCAAAAATTAAATGTTAAAATTTCATCCATATTGACCATTTTGGGAACGTTCGACAGGTCCGGCCGGAGTCATCGTTTTTCATCAGAAAATTGATTTTTTGGACTGTACCAAAAATGATTCAAAATGTCAATTGGATTGTGCCTCATGTTGAATAACCACTTTTTAAACCCTCACAGTGACCAAAATTGCCATTTTTACAGAGTTGTCCTTACTCAAAAGCTTCAATTTTGACCAATTTCAGGCACAGAAATGACTTTAAACACACTTATTTTAGTTGAAAAAGTCATAATTCGCATCCAACAGTCATTTAGAGTCAAAAGATTAAATGTTAAAATTTCAACCATATTGACCATTTTGGGAACGTTCGACAGGTCCGGAGTCATCGTTTTTTATCAGAAAATTGATTTTTTGGACTGTACCAAAAATGATTCAAAATGTCAATTGGATCGTGCCTCATGTTGAATAACCACTTTTTAAACCCTCACAGTGAAAAAAATTGCCATTTTACAGGGTTGTGCTTACTCAAAAGCTTCAATTTTTACCAATTTCAGACACAGAAATGACTTTAAACACACTTATTTTAGTTGAAAAAGTCATAATTCACATCCAACAGTCATTTACAGTCCAAAAATTAAATGTTAAAATTTCATCCATATTGACCATTTTGGGAACATTCGACAGGTCAGGAGTCATCGTTTTCCATCAGAAAATTGATTTTTTTGGACTGCACGAAAAATGATTCCAAATGTAAATTGGATCGTGCCTCATGTTGAATAACCACTTTTTAAACGCTCACAGTGACCAAAATTGCCATTTTTACAGAGTTGTCCTTACTCAAAAGCTTCAATTTTGACCAATTTCAGGCACAGAAATGACTTTAAACACACTTTTTTAGTTGAAAAAGTCATAATTTGCACCCAACAGTCATTTACAGTGCAAAAATTAAATGTTAAAATTTCATCCATATTGACCATTTTGGGAACATTCGACAGGTCAGGAGTCATCGTTTTTCATCAGAAAATTTATTTTTTTGGACTGTACGAAAAATGATTCAAAATGTCAATTGGATCGTGCCTCATGTTGAATAACCACTTTTTAAACGCTCGCAGTGACCAAAATTGCAATTTTTACAGAGTTTTGCTTACTCAAAAGCGTCAAATTTGAACAATTTCAGGCACAGAAATGGCTTTAAACACAGTTATTTTAGTTGAAAAAGTCATAATTCACATCCACCAGTCATTTAGAGTCAAAAGATTAAATGTTAAAATTTCACCCATATTGACCATTTTGGGAACGTTCGACAGGTCCGGAGTCATCTTTTTTCCTCAGAAAATTGATTTTTTGGACTGTACCAAAAATGATTCAAAATGTCAATTGGATCGTGCCTCATGTTGAATAACCACTTTTTAAACCCTCACAATGACCAACATTGTCATTTTTACAGAGTTGTCCTTACTCAAAAGCTTCAATTTTGACCAATTTCAGGCACTGAAATGACTTTAAACACACTTATTTTAGTTGAAAAAGGTATAATTCGGATCCAACAGTCATTTTTAGAGTCAAAAGATTAAATGTTAAAATTTCATCCATATTGACCATTTGTGGGAATGTTCGACAGGTCCGGAGTCATCGTTTTTCATCAGAAAATTGATTTTTTGGACTGTACCAAAAATGATTCAAAATGTCAATTGGATCGTGCCTCATGTTGAATGACCACTTTTTAAACCCTCACAGTGACAAAAATTGCCATTTTACAGGGTTGTGCTTACTCAAAAGCTTCAATTTTGACCAATTTCAGACACAGAAATGACTTTAAACACACTTATTTTATTTGAAAAAGTCATAATTCACATCCAACAGTCATTTACAGTCCAAAAATTAAATGTTAAAATTTCAACCATATTGACCATTTTGGGAACATTCGACAGGTCAGGAGTCATCGTTTTTCATCAGAAAATTGATTTTTTGGGACTGTATGAAAAATGATTCAAAATGTAAATTGGATCGTGCCTCATGTTGAATAACCACTTTTTAAACGCTCACAGTGACCAAAATTGCCATTTTTACAGAGTTGTCCTTACTCAAAAGCTTCAATTTTGACCAATTTCAGGCACAGAAATGACTTTAAACACACTTATTTTAGTTGAAAAAGTTATAATTCGGATCCAACAGTCATTTACAGTCAAAAAATTAAATGTTAAAATTTCATCCATATTGACCATTTTGGGAACGTTCGACAGGTTCGGAGTCATCGTTTTTCATCAGAAAAAAAAGATTTTTTGGACTGTTCCAAAAATGATTCAAAATGTAAATTGGATCGTGCCTCATGTTGAATAACCACTTTTTAAACGCTCGCAGTGACCAAAATTGCCATTTTTACAGAGTTTTGCTTACTCAAAAGCGTCAATTTTGAACAATTTCAGGCACAGAAATGACTTTAAACACAGTTATTTTAGTTGAAAAAGTCATAATTCACATCCACCAGTCATTTAGAGTCAAAAGATTAAATGTTAAAATTTCACCCATATTGACCATTTTGGAAACGTTCGACAGGTCCGGAGTCATCTTTTTTCCTCAGAAAATTGATTTTTTGGACTGTTCCAAAAATGATTCAAAATGTAAATTGGATCGTGCCTCATGTTGAATAACCACTTTTTAAACGCTCGCAGTGACCAAAATTGCCATTTTTACAGAGTTGTCCTTACTCAAAAGCTTCAATTTTGACCAATTTCAGGCACAGAAATGACTTTAAACACACTTTTTTAGTTGAAAAAGTCATAATTTGCACCCAACAGTCATTTACAGTGCAAAAATTAAATGTTAAAATTTCATCCATATTGACCATTTTGGGAACGTTCGACAGGACCGGAGTCATCGTTTTTCATCAGAAAATTGACTTTTTTGGACTGTACCAAAAATGATTCAAAATGTCAATTGGACCGTGCCTATTGTTGAATAACCGCTTTTTAAACGCTCGCAGTGACCAAAATTGCCATTTTTACAGAGTTTTGCTTACTCAAAAGCGTCAATTTTGAACAATTTCAGGCACAGAAATGACTTTAAACACAGTTATTTTAGTTGAAAAAGTCATAATTCACATCCACCAGTCATTTAGAGTCAAAAGATTAAATGTTAAAATTTCACCCATATTGACCATTTTGGGAACGTTCGACAGGTCCGGAGTCATCTTTTTTCCTCAGAAAATTGATTTTTTGGACTGTACCAAAAATGATTCAAAATGTCAATTGGATCGTGCCTCATGTTGAATAACCACTTTTTAAACCCTCACAATGACCAACATTGTCATTTTTACAGAGTTGTCCTTACTCAAAAGCTTCAATTTTGACCAATTTCAGGCACTGAAATGACTTTAAACACACTTATTTTAGTTGAAAAAGGTATAATTCGGATCCAACAGTCATTTTTAGAGTCAAAAGATTAAATGTTAAAATTTCATCCATATTGACCATTTGTGGGAATGTTCGACAGGTCCGGAGTCATCGTTTTTCATCAGAAAATTGATTTTTTGGACTGTACCAAAAATGATTCAAAATGTCAATTGGATCGTGCCTCATGTTGAATGACCACTTTTTAAACCCTCACAGTGACAAAAATTGCCATTTTACAGGGTTGTGCTTACTCAAAAGCTTCAATTTTGACCAATTTCAGACACAGAAATGACTTTAAACACACTTATTTTATTTGAAAAAGTCATAATTCACATCCAACAGTCATTTACAGTCCAAAAATTAAATGTTAAAATTTCATCCATATTGACCATTTTGGGAACATTCGACAGGTCAGGAGTCATCGTTTTTCATCAGAAAATTGATTTTTTGGGACTGTATGAAAAATGATTCAAAATGTAAATTGGATCGTGCCTCATGTTGAATAACCACTTTTTAAACGCTCACAGTGACCAAAATTGCCATTTTTACAGAGTTGTCCTTACTCAAAAGCTTCAATTTTGACCAATTTCAGGCACAGAAATGACTTTAAACACACTTATTTTAGTTGAAAAAGTTATAATTCGGATCCAACAGTCATTTACAGTCAAAAAATTAAATGTTAAAATTTCATCCATATTGACCATTTTGGGAACGTTCGACAGGTTCGGAGTCATCGTTTTTCATCAGAAAAAAAAGATTTTTTGGACTGTTCCAAAAATGATTCAAAATGTAAATTGGATCGTGCCTCATGTTGAATAACCACTTTTTAAACGCTCGCAGTGACCAAAATTGCCATTTTTACAGAGTTTTGCTTACTCAAAAGCGTCAATTTTGAACAATTTCAGGCACAGAAATGACTTTAAACACAGTTATTTTAGTTGAAAAAGTCATAATTCACATCCACCAGTCATTTAGAGTCAAAAGATTAAATGTTAAAATTTCACCCATATTGACCATTTTGGAAACGTTCGACAGGTCCGGAGTCATCTTTTTTCCTCAGAAAATTGATTTTTTGGACTGTTCCAAAAATGATTCAAAATGTAAATTGGATCGTGCCTCATGTTGAATAACCACTTTTTAAACGCTCGCAGTGACCAAAATTGCCATTTTTACAGAGTTGTCCTTACTCAAAAGCTTCAATTTTGACCAATTTCAGGCACAGAAATGACTTTAAACACACTTTTTTAGTTGAAAAAGTCATAATTTGCACCCAACAGTCATTTACAGTGCAAAAATTAAATGTTAAAATTTCATCCATATTGACCATTTTGGGAACGTTCGACAGGACCGGAGTCATCGTTTTTCATCAGAAAATTGACTTTTTTGGACTGTACCAAAAATGATTCAAAATGTCAATTGGACCGTGCCTATTGTTGAATAACCGCTTTTTAAACCCTCACAGTGACCAAAATTTCCATTTTTACAGAGTTTTGCTTACTCAAAAGCTTCAATTTTGACCAATTTCAGGCACTGAAATGACTTTAAACACACTTATTTTAGTTGAAAAAGGTATAATTCGGATCCAACAGTCATTTACAGTCAAAAAATTAAATGTTAAAATTTCATCCATATTGACCATTTTGGGAACGTTCGACAGGTCCGGGGTCATCGTTTTTCATCAGAAAAATGATTTTTTGGACTGTTCCAAAAAAGATTCAAAATGTCCATTGGATCGTGCCTCATGTTGAATAACCACTTTTTAAAATCTCACAGTAACCAAAATTGCCAATTTTTACAGAGTTGTCCTTACTCAAAAGCTACAATTTTGACCAATTTCAGGCACAGAAATTACTTTAAACACACTTATTTTAGTTGAAAAAGTCATAAGTTGCACCCAACAGTCATTTACAGTCCAAAAATTAAATGTTAAAATTTCATCCATATTGACCATTTTGGGAACGTTCGACAGGTCCGGCCGGAGTCATCGTTTTTCATCAGAAAATTGATTTTTTGGACTGTACCAAAAATGATTCAAAATGTCAATTGGATTGTGCCTTATGTTGAATAACCACTTTTTAAACCCTCACAGTGACCAAAATTGCCATTTTTACAGAGTTGTCCTTACTCAAAAGCTTCAATTTTGACCAATTTCAGGCACAGAAATGACTTTAAACACACTTATTTTAGTTGAAAAAGTCATAATTCGCATCCAACAGTCATTTAGAGTCAAAAGATTAAATGTTAAAATTTCAACCATATTGACCATTTTGGGAACGTTCGACAGGTCCGGAGTCATCGTTTTTTATCAGAAAATTGATTTTTTGGACTGTACCAAAAATGATTCAAAATGTCAATTGGATCGTGCCTCATGTTGAATAACCACTTTTTAAACCCTCACAGTGAAAAAAATTGCCATTTTACAGGGTTGTGCTTACTCAAAAGCTTCAATTTTTACCAATTTCAGACACAGAAATGACTTTAAACACACTTATTTTAGTTGAAAAAGTCATAATTCACATCCAACAGTCATTTACAGTCCAAAAATTAAATGTTAAAATTTCATCCATATTGACCATTTTGGGAACATTCGACAGGTCAGGAGTCATCGTTTTCCATCAGAAAATTGATTTTTTTGGACTGCACGAAAAATGATTCCAAATGTAAATTGGATCGTGCCTCATGTTGAATAACCACTTTTTAAACGCTCACAGTGACCAAAATTGCCATTTTTACAGAGTTGTCCTTACTCAAAAGCTTCAATTTTGACCAATTTCAGGCACAGAAATGACTTTAAACACACTTTTTTAGTTGAAAAAGTCATAATTTGCACCCAACAGTCATTTACAGTGCAAAAATTAAATGTTAAAATTTCATCCATATTGACCATTTTGGGAACATTCGACAGGTCAGGAGTCATCGTTTTTCATCAGAAAATTGATTTTTTTGGACTGTACGAAAAATGATTCAAAATGTCAATTGGATCATGCCTCATGTTGAATAACCACTTTTTAAACGCTCGCAGTGACCAAAATTGCAATTTTTACAGAGTTTTGCTTACTCAAAAGCGTCAAATTTGAACAATTTCAGGCACAGAAATGGCTTTAAACACAGTTATTTTAGTTGAAAAAGTCATAATTCACATCCACCAGTCATTTAGAGTCAAAAGATTAAATGTTAAAATTTCACCCATATTGACCATTTTGGGAACGTTCGACAGGTCCGGAGTCATCTTTTTTCCTCAGAAAATTGATTTTTTGGACTGTACCAAAAATGATTCAAAATGTCAATTGGATCGTGCCTCATGTTGAATAACCACTTTTTAAACCCTCACAATGACCAACATTGTCATTTTTACAGAGTTGTCCTTACTCAAAAGCTTCAATTTTGACCAATTTCAGGCACAGAAATGACTTTAAACACACTTTTTTAGTTGAAAAAGTCATAATTCACATCCAACAGTCATTTACAGTCCAAAAATTAAATGTTAAAATTTCATCCATATTGACCATTTTGGGAACATTCGACAGGTCAGGAGTCATCGTTTTTCATCAGAAAATTGATTTTTTGGGACTGTATGAAAAATGATTCAAAATGTAAATTGGATCGTGCCTCATGTTGAATAACCACTTTTTAAACGCTCACAGTGACCAAAATTGCCATTTTTACAGAGTTTTGCTTACTCAAAAGCGTCAATTTTGAACAATTTCAGGCACAGAAATGACTTTAAACACACTTATTTTAGTTGAAAAAGTTATAATTCGGATCCAACAGTCATTTACAGTCAAAAAATTTAATGTTAAAATTTCATCCATATTGACCATTTTGGGAACGTTCGACAGGTCCGGCCGGAGTCATCGTTTTTCATCAGAAAATTGATTTTTTGGACTGTACCAAAAATGATTCAAAATGTCAATTGGATTGTGCCTCATGTTTAATAACCACTTTTTAAACCCTCACAGTGACCAAAATTGCCATTTTTACAGAGTTGTCCTTACTCAAAAGCTACAATTTTGACCAATTTCAGGCACAGAAATTACTTTAAACACACTTATTTTAGTTGAAAAAGTCATAAGTTGCACCCAACAGTCATTTACAGTCCAAAAATTAAATGTTAAAATTTCATCCATATTGACCATTTTGGGAACGTTCGACAGGTCCGGCCGGAGTCATCGTTTTTCATCAGAAAATTGATTTTTTGGACTGTACCAAAAATGATTCAAAATGTCAATTGGATTGTGCCTCATGTTTAATAACCACTTTTTAAACCCTCACAGTGACCAAAATTGCCATTTTTACAGAGTTGTCCTTACTCAAAAGCTTCAATTTTGACCAATTTCAGGCACTGAAATGACTTTAAACACACTTATTTTAGTTGAAAAAGTCATAATTCGCATCCAACAGTCATTTAGAGTCAAAAGATTAAATGTTAAAATTCCAACCATATTGACCATTTTGGGAACGTTCGACAGGTCCGGAGTCATCGTTTTTTATCAGAAAATAGATTTTTTGGACTGTACCAAAAATGATTCAAAATGTCAATTGGATCGTGCCTCATGTTGAATAACCACTTTTTAAACCCTCACAGTGAAAAAAATTGCCATTTTACAGGGTTGTGCTTACTCAAAAGCTTCAATTTTTACCAATTTCAGACACAGAAATGACTTTAAACACACTTATTTTAGTTGAAAAAGTCATAATTCACATCCAACAGTCATTTACAGTCCAAAAATTAAATGTTAAAATTTCATCCATATTGACCATTTTGGGAACATTCGACAGGTCAGGAGTCATCGTTTTCCATCAGAAAATTGATTTTTTTGGACTGCACGAAAAATGATTCCAAATGTAAATTGGATCGTGCCTCATGTTGAATAACCACTTTTTAAACGCTCACAGTGACCAAAATTGCCATTTTTATAGAGTTGTCCTTACTCAAAAGCTTCAATTTTGACCAATTTCAGGCACAGAAATGACTTTAAACACACTTTTTTAGTTGAAAAAGTCATAATTTGCACCCAACAGTCATTTACAGTGCAAAAATTAAATGTTAAAATTTCATCCATATTGACCATTTTGGGAACATTCGACAGGTCAGGAGTCATCGTTTTTCATCAGAAAATTGATTTTTTTGGACTGTACGAAAAATGATTCAAAATGTCAATTGGATCGTGCCTCATGTTGAATAACCACTTTTTAAACGCTCGCAGTGACCAAAATTGCAATTTTTACAGAGTTTTGCTTACTCAAAAGCGTCAAATTTGAACAATTTCAGGCACAGAAATGGCTTTAAACACAGTTATTTTAGTTGAAAAAGTCATAATTCACATCCACCAGTCATTTAGAGTCAAAAGATTAAATGTTAAAATTTCACCCATATTGACCATTTTGGGAACGTTCGACAGGTCCGGAGTCATCTTTTTTCCTCAGAAAATTGATTTTTTGGACTGTACCAAAAATGATTCAAAATGTCAATTGGATCGTGCCTCATGTTGAATACCACTTTTTAAACCCTCACAATGACCAACATTGTCATTTTTACAGAGTTGTCCTTACTCAAAAGCTTCAATTTTGACCAATTTCAGGCACAGAAATGACTTTAAACACACTTTTTTAGTTGAAAAAGTCATAATTTGCACCCAACAGTCATTTACAGTGCAAAAATGAAATGTTAAAATTTCATCCATATTAACCATTTTGGGAACGTTCGACAGGACCGGAGTCATCGTTTTTCATCAGAAAATTGACTTTTTTGGACTGTACCAAAAATGATTCAAAATGTCAATTGGACCGTGCCTATTGTTGAATAACCGCTTTTTAAACCCTCACAGTGACCAAAATTTCCATTTTTACAGAGTTTTGCTTACTCAAAAGCTTCAATTTTGACCAATTTCAGGCACTGAAATGACTTTAAACACACTTATTTTAGTTGAAAAAGGTATAATTCGGATCCAACAGTCATTTTTAGAGTCAAAAGATTAAATGTTAAAATTTCATCCATATTGACCATTTGTGGGAACGTTCGACAGGTCCGGAGTCATCGTTTTTCATCAGAAAATTGATTTTTTGGACTGTACCAAAAATGATTCAAAATGTCAATTGGATCGTGCCTCATGTTGAATAACCACTTTTTAAAATCTCACAGTAACCAAAATTGCCAATTTTTACAGAGTTGTCCTTACTCAAAAGCTTCAATTTTGACCAATTTCAGACACAGAAATGACTTTAAACACACTTATTTTAGTTGAAAAAGTCATAAGTTGCACCCAACAGTCATTTACAGTCCAAAAATTAAATGTTAAAATTTCATCCATATTGACCATTTTGGGAACGTTCGACAGGTCCGGCCGGAGTCATCGTTTTTCATCAGAAAATTGATTTTTTGGACTGTACCAAAAATGATTCAAAATGTCAATTGGATTGTGCCTCATGTTGAATAACCACTTTTTAAACCCTCACAGTGACCAAAATTGCCATTTTTACAGAGTTGTCCTTACTCAAAAGCTTCAATTTTTACCAATTTCAGACACAGAAATGACTTTAAACACACTTATTTTAGTTGAAAAAGTCATAATTCACATCCAACAGTCATTTACAGTCCAAAAATTAAATGTTAAAATTTCATCCATATTGACCATTTTGGGAACATTCGACAGGTCAGGAGTCATCGTTTTCCATCAGAAAATTGATTTTTTTGGACTGTACGAAAAATGATTCCAAATGTAAATTGGATCGTGCCTCATGTTGAATAACCACTTTTTAAACGCTCACAGTGACCAAAATTGCCATTTTTACAGAGTTGTCCTTACTCAAAAGCTTCAATTTTGACCAATTTCAGGCACAGAAATGACTTTAAACACACTTTTTTAGTTGAAAAAGTCATAATTTGCACCCAACAGTCATTTACAGTGCAAAAATTAAATGTTAAAATTTCATCCATATTGACCATTTTGGGAACATTCGACAGGTCAGGAGTCATCGTTTTTCATCAGAAAATTGATTTTTTTGGACTGTACGAAAAATGATTCAAAATGTAAATTGGATCGTGCCTCATGTTGAATAACCACTTTTTAAACGCTCGCAGTGACCAAAATTGCAATTTTTACAGAGTTTTGCTTACTCAAAAGCGTCAAATTTGAACAATTTCAGGCACAGAAATGGCTTTAAACACAGTTATTTTAGTTGAAAAAGTCATAATTCACATCCACCAGTCATTTAGAGTCAAAAGATTAAATGTTAAAATTTCACCCATATTGACCATTTTGGGAACGTTCGACAGGTCCGGAGTCATCTTTTTTCCTCAGAAAATTGATTTTTTGGACTGTACCAAAAATGATTCAAAATGTCAATTGGATCGTGCCTCATGTTGAATAACCACTTTTTAAACCCTCACAATGACCAACATTGTCATTTTTACAGAGTTGTCCTTACTCAAAAGCTTCAATTTTGACCAATTTCAGGCACAGAAATGACTTTAAACACACTTTTTTAGTTGAAAAAGTCATAATTTGCACCCAACAGTCATTTACAGTGCAAAAATGAAATGTTAAAATTTCATCCATATTGACCATTTTGGGAACGTTCGACAGGACCGGAGTCATCGTTTTTCATCAGAAAATTGACTTTTTTGGACTGTACCAAAAATGATTCAAAATGTCAATTGGACCGTGCCTATTGTTGAATAACCGCTTTTTAAACCCTCACAGTGACCAAAATTTCCATTTTTACAGAATTTTGCTTACTCAAAAGCTTAAATTTTGACCAATTTCAGGCACAGAAATGACTTTAAACACACTTATTTTAGTTGAAAAAGTCATAATTCACATCCAACAGTCATTTTTAGAGTCAAAAGATTAAATGTTAAAATTTCATCCATATTGACCATTTTGGGAACGTTCGACAGGTCCGGAGTCATCGTTTTTCATCAGAAAATTGATTTATTGGACTGTACCAAAAATGATTCGAAATGTCAATTGGATCGTGCCTCATGTTGAATAACCTCTTTTTAAACCCTCACAGTGACCAAAATTGCCATTTTACAGGGTTGTGCTTACTCAAAAGCTTCAATTTTGACCAATTTCAGACACAGAAATGACTTTAAACACACTTATTTTAGTTGAAAAAGTCATAATTCGCATCCAACAGTCATTTAGAGTCAAAAGATTAAATGTTAAAATTCCAACCATATTGACCATTTTGGGAACGTTCGACAGGTCCGGAGTCATCGTTTTTTATCAGAAAATAGATTTTTTGGACTGTACCAAAAATGATTCAAAATGTCAATTGGATCGTGCCTCATGTTGAATAACCACTTTTTAAACCCTCACAGTGAAAAAAATTGCCATTTTACAGGGTTGTGCTTACTCAAAAGCTTCAATTTTTACCAATTTCAGACACAGAAATGACTTTAAACACACTTATTTTAGTTGAAAAAGTCATAATTCACATCCAACAGTCATTTACAGTCCAAAAATTAAATGTTAAAATTTCATCCATATTGACCATTTTGGGAACATTCGACAGGTCAGGAGTCATCGTTTTCCATCAGAAAATTGATTTTTTTGGACTGCACGAAAAATGATTCCAAATGTAAATTGGATCGTGCCTCATGTTGAATAACCACTTTTTAAACGCTCACAGTGACCAAAATTGCCATTTTTATAGAGTTGTCCTTACTCAAAAGCTTCAATTTTGACCAATTTCAGGCACAGAAATGACTTTAAACACACTTTTTTAGTTGAAAAAGTCATAATTTGCACCCAACAGTCATTTACAGTGCAAAAATTAAATGTTAAAATTTCATCCATATTGACCATTTTGGGAACATTCGACAGGTCAGGAGTCATCGTTTTTCATCAGAAAATTGATTTTTTTGGACTGTACGAAAAATGATTCAAAATGTCAATTGGATCGTGCCTCATGTTGAATAACCACTTTTTAAACGCTCGCAGTGACCAAAATTGCAATTTTTACAGAGTTTTGCTTACTCAAAAGCGTCAAATTTGAACAATTTCAGGCACAGAAATGGCTTTAAACACAGTTATTTTAGTTGAAAAAGTCATAATTCACATCCACCAGTCATTTAGAGTCAAAAGATTAAATGTTAAAATTTCACCCATATTGACCATTTTGGGAACGTTCGACAGGTCCGGAGTCATCTTTTTTCCTCAGAAAATTGATTTTTTGGACTGTACCAAAAATGATTCAAAATGTCAATTGGATCGTGCCTCATGTTGAATACCACTTTTTAAACCCTCACAATGACCAACATTGTCATTTTTACAGAGTTGTCCTTACTCAAAAGCTTCAATTTTGACCAATTTCAGGCACAGAAATGACTTTAAACACACTTTTTTAGTTGAAAAAGTCATAATTTGCACCCAACAGTCATTTACAGTGCAAAAATGAAATGTTAAAATTTCATCCATATTAACCATTTTGGGAACGTTCGACAGGACCGGAGTCATCGTTTTTCATCAGAAAATTGACTTTTTTGGACTGTACCAAAAATGATTCAAAATGTCAATTGGACCGTGCCTATTGTTGAATAACCGCTTTTTAAACCCTCACAGTGACCAAAATTTCCATTTTTACAGAGTTTTGCTTACTCAAAAGCTTCAATTTTGACCAATTTCAGGCACTGAAATGACTTTAAACACACTTATTTTAGTTGAAAAAGGTATAATTCGGATCCAACAGTCATTTTTAGAGTCAAAAGATTAAATGTTAAAATTTCATCCATATTGACCATTTGTGGGAACGTTCGACAGGTCCGGAGTCATCGTTTTTCATCAGAAAATTGATTTTTTGGACTGTACCAAAAATGATTCAAAATGTCAATTGGATCGTGCCTCATGTTGAATAACCACTTTTTAAAATCTCACAGTAACCAAAATTGCCAATTTTTACAGAGTTGTCCTTACTCAAAAGCTTCAATTTTGACCAATTTCAGACACAGAAATGACTTTAAACACACTTATTTTAGTTGAAAAAGTCATAAGTTGCACCCAACAGTCATTTACAGTCCAAAAATTAAATGTTAAAATTTCATCCATATTGACCATTTTGGGAACGTTCGACAGGTCCGGCCGGAGTCATCGTTTTTCATCAGAAAATTGATTTTTTGGACTGTACCAAAAATGATTCAAAATGTCAATTGGATTGTGCCTCATGTTGAATAACCACTTTTTAAACCCTCACAGTGACCAAAATTGCCATTTTTACAGAGTTGTCCTTACTCAAAAGCTTCAATTTTTACCAATTTCAGACACAGAAATGACTTTAAACACACTTATTTTAGTTGAAAAAGTCATAATTCACATCCAACAGTCATTTACAGTCCAAAAATTAAATGTTAAAATTTCATCCATATTGACCATTTTGGGAACATTCGACAGGTCAGGAGTCATCGTTTTCCATCAGAAAATTGATTTTTTTGGACTGTACGAAAAATGATTCCAAATGTAAATTGGATCGTGCCTCATGTTGAATAACCACTTTTTAAACGCTCACAGTGACCAAAATTGCCATTTTTACAGAGTTGTCCTTACTCAAAAGCTTCAATTTTGACCAATTTCAGGCACAGAAATGACTTTAAACACACTTTTTTAGTTGAAAAAGTCATAATTTGCACCCAACAGTCATTTACAGTGCAAAAATTAAATGTTAAAATTTCATCCATATTGACCATTTTGGGAACATTCGACAGGTCAGGAGTCATCGTTTTTCATCAGAAAATTGATTTTTTTGGACTGTACGAAAAATGATTCAAAATGTAAATTGGATCGTGCCTCATGTTGAATAACCACTTTTTAAACGCTCGCAGTGACCAAAATTGCAATTTTTACAGAGTTTTGCTTACTCAAAAGCGTCAAATTTGAACAATTTCAGGCACAGAAATGGCTTTAAACACAGTTATTTTAGTTGAAAAAGTCATAATTCACATCCACCAGTCATTTAGAGTCAAAAGATTAAATGTTAAAATTTCACCCATATTGACCATTTTGGGAACGTTCGACAGGTCCGGAGTCATCTTTTTTCCTCAGAAAATTGATTTTTTGGACTGTACCAAAAATGATTCAAAATGTCAATTGGATCGTGCCTCATGTTGAATAACCACTTTTTAAACCCTCACAATGACCAACATTGTCATTTTTACAGAGTTGTCCTTACTCAAAAGCTTCAATTTTGACCAATTTCAGGCACAGAAATGACTTTAAACACACTTTTTTAGTTGAAAAAGTCATAATTTGCACCCAACAGTCATTTACAGTGCAAAAATGAAATGTTAAAATTTCATCCATATTGACCATTTTGGGAACGTTCGACAGGACCGGAGTCATCGTTTTTCATCAGAAAATTGACTTTTTTGGACTGTACCAAAAATGATTCAAAATGTCAATTGGACCGTGCCTATTGTTGAATAACCGCTTTTTAAACCCTCACAGTGACCAAAATTTCCATTTTTACAGAATTTTGCTTACTCAAAAGCTTAAATTTTGACCAATTTCAGGCACAGAAATGACTTTAAACACACTTATTTTAGTTGAAAAAGTCATAATTCACATCCAACAGTCATTTTTAGAGTCAAAAGATTAAATGTTAAAATTTCATCCATATTGACCATTTTGGGAACGTTCGACAGGTCCGGAGTCATCGTTTTTCATCAGAAAATTGATTTATTGGACTGTACCAAAAATGATTCGAAATGTCAATTGGATCGTGCCTCATGTTGAATAACCTCTTTTTAAACCCTCACAGTGACCAAAATTGCCATTTTACAGGGTTGTGCTTACTCAAAAGCTTCAATTTTGACCAATTTCAGACACAGAAATGACTTTAAACACACTTATTTTAGTTGAAAAAGTCATAATTCACATCCAACAGTCATTTACAGTCCAAAAATTAAATGTTAAAATTTCATCCATATTGACCATTTTGGGAACATTCGACAGGTCAGGAGTCATCGTTTTTCATCAGAAAATTGATTTTTTGGGACTGTACGAAAAATGATTCAAAATGTAAATTGGATCGTGCCTCATGTTGAATAACCACTTTTTAAACGCTCACAGTGACCAAAATTGCCATTTTTACAGAGTTTTGCTTACTCAAAAGCGTCAATTTTGAACAATTTCAGGCACAGAAATGACTTTCAACACAGTTATTTTAGTTGAAAAAGTCATAATTCACATCCAACTGTCATTTAGAGTCAAAAGATTAAATGTAAAAATTTCATCCATATTGACCATTTTGGGAACGTTCGACAGGTCCGGAGTCATCTTTTTTCCTCAGAAAATTGATTTTTTGGACTGTACCAAAAATGATTTAAAATGTCAATTGGATCGTGCCTCATGTTGAATAACCACTTTTTAAACGCTCGCAGTGACCAAAATTGCCATTTTTACAGAGTTTTGCTTACTCAAAAGCTTCAATGTTGACCAATTTCAGGCACAGAAATGACTTTAAACACACTTTTTAGTTGAAAAAGTCATAATTTGCACCCAACAGTCATTTACTGTGCAAAAATTAAATGTTAAAATTTCATCCATATTGACCATTTTGGGAACGTTCGACAGGACCGGAGTCATCGTTTTTCATCAGAAAATTTACTTTTTTGGACTGTACCAAAAATGATTCAAAATGTCAATTGGACCGTGCCTATTGTTGAATAACCGCTTTTTAAACCCTCACAGTGACCAAAATTTCCATTTTTACAGAGTTTTGCTTACTCAAAAGCTTCAATTTTGACCAATTTCAGGCACTGAAATGACTTTAAACACACTTATTTTAGTTGAAAAAGTCATAATTCACATCCAACAGTCATTTTTAGAGTCAAAAGATTAAATGTTAAAATTTCATCCATATTGACCATTTTGGGAACGTTCGACAGGTCCGGAGTCATCGTTTTTCATCAGAAAAATGATTTTTTGGACTGTTCCAAAAATGATTCAAAATGTCAATTGGATCGTGCCTCATGTTGAATAACCACTTTTTAAACCCTCACAGTGACCAAAATTGCCATTTTTACAGAGTTGTCCTTACTCAAAAGCTTCAATTTTGACCAATTTCAGGCACAGAAATGACTTTAAACACACTTATTTTAGTTGAAAAAGTCATAATTCACATCCAACAGTCATTTACAGTCCAAAAATTAAATGTAAAAATTTCATCCATATTGACCATTTTGGGAACATTCGACAGGTCAGGAGTCATCATTTTTCATCAGAAAATTGATTTTTTGGGACTGTACGAAAAATGATTCAAAATGTAAATTGGATCGTGCCTCATGTTGAATAACCACTTTTTAAACGCTCACAGTGACCAAAATTGCCATTTTTACAGAGTTTTGCTTACTCAAAAGCGTCAATTTTGAACAATTTCAGGCACAGAAATGACTTTAAACACACTTATTTTAGTTGAAAAAGTTATAATTCGGATCCAACAGTCATTTACAGTCAAAAAATTAAATGTTAAAATTTCATCAATATTGACCATTTTGGGAACGTTCGACAGGTCCGGAGTCATCGTTTTTCATCAGAAAATTGATTTTTTGGACTGTACCAAAAATGATTCAAAATGTAAATTGGGTCGTGCCTCATGTTGAATAACCACTTTTTAAACCCTCACAGTGACCAAAATTGCCATTTGTACAGGGTTGTGCTTACTCAAAAGCGTCAATTTTGGACAATTTCAGGCACATAAATGACTTTAAACACACTTATTTTAGTTGAAAAAGTTATAATTCGGATCCAACAGTCATTTACAGTCAAAAAATTAAATGTTAAAATTTCATCCATATTGACCATTTTGGGAATGTTCGACAGGTCCGGAGTCATCGTTTTTCATCAGAAAAATGATTTTTTGGACTGTTCCAAAAATTATTCAAAATGTCAATTGGATCGTGCCTCATGTTGAATAACCACTTTTTAAACCCTCACAATGACCAACATTGTCATTTTTACAGAGTTGTCCTTACTCAAAAGCTTCAATTTTGACCAATTTCAGGAACAGAAATGACTTTAAACACACTTATTTTAGTTGAAAAAGTCATAATTCGCATCCAACAGTCATTTAGAGTTAAAAGATTAAATGTTAAAATTTCAACCATATTGACCATTTTGGGAACGTTTGACAGGTCCGGAGTCATCGTTTTTTATCAGAAAATTGATTTTTTGGACTGTACCAAAAATGATTCAAAATGTCAATTGGATCGTGCCTCATGTTGAATAACCACTTTTTAAACCCTCACAGTGAAAAAAATTGCCATTTTACAGGGTTGTGCTTACTCAAAAGCTTCAATTTTTACCAATTTCAGACACAGAAATGACTTTAAACACACTTATTTTAGTTGAAAAAGTCATAATTCACATCCAACAGTCATTTACAGTCCAAAAATTAAATGTTAAAATTTCATCCATATTGACCATTTTGGGAACGTTCGACAGGTCCGGAGTCATCGTTTTTTATCAGAAAATTGATTTTTTGGACTGTACCAAAAATGATTCAAAATGTCAATTGGATCGTGCCTCATGTTGAATAACCACTTTTTAAACCCTCACAGTGAAAAAAATTTCCATTTTACAGGGTTGTGCTTACTCAAAAGCTTCAATTTTGACCAATTTCAGGCACAGAAATGACTTTAAACACACTTTTTTAGTTGAAAAAGTCATAATTTGCACCCAACAGTCATTTACAGTGCAAAAATTAAATGTTAAAATTTCATCCATATTGACCATTTTGGGAACATTCGACAGGTCTGGAGTCATCGTTTTTCATCAGAAAATTGATTTTTTTGGACTGTACGAAAAATGATTCAAAATGTAAATTGGATCGTGCCTCATGTTGAATAACCACTTTTTAAACGCTCGCAGTGACCAAAATTGCAATTTTTACAGAGTTTTGCTTACTCAAAAGCGTCAAATTTGAACAATTTCAGGCACAGAAATGGCTTTAAACACAGTTATTTTAGTTGAAAAAGTCATAATTCACATCCACCAGTCATTTAGAGTCAAAAGATTAAATGTTAAAATTTCACCCATATTGACCATTTTGGGAACGTTCGACAGGTCCGGAGTCATCTTTTTTCCTCAGAAAATTGATTTTTTGGACTGTACCAAAAATGATTCAAAATGTCAATTGGATCGTGCCTCATGTTGAATAACCACTTTTTAAACCCTCACAATGACCAACATTGTCATTTTTACAGAGTTGTCCTTACTCAAAAGCTTCAATTTTGACCAATTTCAGGCACAGAAATGACTTTAAACACACTTTTTTAGTTGAAAAAGTCATAATTTGCACCCAACAGTCATTTACAGTGCAAAAATGAAATGTTAAAATTTCAACCATATTGACCATTTTGGGAACGTTGGACAGGACCGGAGTCATCGTTTTTCATCAGAAAATTGACTTTTTTGGACTGTACCAAAAATGATTCAAAATGTCAATTGGACCGTGCCTATTGTTGAATAACCGCTTTTTAAACCCTCATTGTGACCAAAATTTCCATTTTTACAGAGTTTTGCTTACTCAAAAGCTTCAATTTTGACCAATTTCAGGCACTGAAATGACTTTAAACACACTTATTTTAGTTGAAAAAGGTATAATTCGGATCCAACAGTCATTTTTAGAGTCAAAAGATTAAATGTTAAAATTTCATCCATATTGACCATTTGTGGGAACGTTCGACAGGTCCGGAGTCATCGTTCTTCATCAGAAAATTGATTTTTTGGACTGTACCAAAAATGATTCAAAATGTCAATTGGATCGTGCCTCATGTTGAATAACCACTTTTTAAACCCTCACAGTGACAAAAATTGCCATTTTACAGGGTTGTGCTTACTCAAAAGCTTCAATTTTGACCAATTTCAGACACAGAAATGACTTTAAACACACTTATTTTATTTGAAAAAGTCATAATTCACATCCAACAGTCATTTACAGTCCAAAAATTAAATGTTAAAATTTCATCCATATTGACCATTTTGGGAACATTCGACAGGTCAGGAGTCATCGTTTTTCATCAGAAAATTGATTTTTTGGGACTGTATGAAAAATGATTCAAAATGTAAATTGGATCGTGCCTCATGTTGAATAACCACTTTTTAAACGCTCACAGTGACCAAAATTGCCATTTTTACAGAGTTTTGCTTACTCAAAAGTGTCAATTTTGAACAATTTCAGGCACAGAAATGACTTTAAACACACTTATTTTAGTTGAAAAAGTTATAATTCGGATCCAACAGTCATTTACAGTCAAAAAATTAAATGTTAAAATTTCATCCATATTGACCATTTTGGGAACGTTCGACAGGTTCGGAGTCATCGTTTTTCATCAGAAAAAAAAGATTTTTTGGACTGTTCCAAAAATGATTAAAAATGTAAATTGGATCGTGCCTCATGTTGAATAACCACTTTTTAAACGCTCGCAGTGACCAAAATTGCCATTTTTACAGAGTTTTGCTTACTCAAAAGCGTCAATTTTGAACAATTTCAGGCACAGAAATGACTTTAAACACAGTTATTTTAGTTGAAAAAGTCATAATTCACATCCACCAGTCATTTAGAGTCAAAAGATTAAATGTTAAAATTTCACCCATATTGACCATTTTGGGAACGTTCGACAGGTCCGGAGTCATCTTTTTTCCTCAGAAAATTGATTTTTTGGACTGTACCAAAAATGATTCAAAATGTCAATTGGATCGTGCCTTGTGTTGAATAACCACTTTTTAAACCCTCACAATGACCAACATTGTCATTTTTACAGAGTTGTCCTTACTCAAAAGCTTCAATTTTGACCAATTTCAGGCACAGAAATGACTTTAAACACACTTTTTTAGTTGAAAAAGTCCTAATTTGCACCCAACAGTCATTTACAGTGCAAAAATTAAATGTTAAAATTTCATCCATATTGACCATTTTGGGAACGTTCGACAGGACCGGAGTCATCGTTTTTCATCAGAAAATTGACTTTTTTGGACTGTACCAAAAATGATTCAAAATGTCAATTGGACCGTGCCTATTGTTGAATAAACGCTTTTTAAACCCTCACAGTGACCAAAATTTCCATTTTTACAGAGTTTTGCTTACTCAAAAGCTTCAATTTTGACCAATTTCAGGCACTGAAATGACTTTAAACACACTTATTTTAGTTGAAAAAGGTATAATTCGGATCCAACAGTCATTTACAGTCAAAAAATTAAATGTTAAAATTTCATCCATATTGACCATTTTGGGAACGTTCGACAGGTCCGGGGTCATCGTTTTTCATCAGAAAAATGATTTTTTGGACTGTTCCAAAAAAGATTCAAAATGTCCATTGGATCGTGCCTCATGTTGAATAACCACTTTTTAAAATCTCACAGTAACCAAAATTGCCAATTTTTACAGAGTTGTCCTTACTCAAAAGCTACAATTTTGACCAATTTCAGGCACAGAAATTACTTTAAACACACTTATTTTAGTTGAAAAAGTCATAAGTTGCACCCAACAGTCATTTACAGTCCAAAAATTAAATGTTAAAATTTCATCCATATTGACCATTTTGGGAACGTTCGACAGGTCCGGCCGGAGTCATCGTTTTTCATCAGAAAATTGATTTTTTGGACTGTACCAAAAATTATTCAAAATGTCAATTGGATTGTGCCTCATGTTGAATAACCACTTTTTAAACCCTCACAGTGACCAAAATTGCCATTTTTACAGAGTTGTCCTTACTCAAAAGCTTCAATTTTGACCAATTTCAGGCACAGAAATGACTTTAAACACACTTATTTTAGTTGAAAAAGTCATAATTCGCATCCAACCGTCATTTAGAGTCAAAAGATTAAATGTTAAAATTTCAACCATATTGACCATTTTGGGAACGTTCGACAGGTCCGGAGTCATCGTTTTTTATCAGAAAATTGATTTTTTGGACTGTACCAAAAATGATTCAAAATGTCAATTGGATCGTGCCTCATGTTGAATAACCACTTTTTAAACGCTCACAGTGACCAAAATTGCCATTTTTACAGAGTTGTCCTTACTCAAAAGCTTCAATTTTGACCAATTTCAGGCACAGAAATGACTTTAAACACACTTTTTTAGTTGAAAAAGTCATAATTTGCACCCAACAGTCATTTACAGTGCAAAAATTAAATGTTAAAATTTCATCCATATTGACCATTTTGGGAACATTCGACAGGTCAGGAGTCATCGTTTTTCATCAGAAAATTGATTTTTTTGGACTGTACGAAAAATGATTCAAAATGTAAATTGGATCGTGCCTCATGTTGAATAACCACTTTTTAAACGCTCGCAGTGACCAAAATTGCAATTTTTACAGAGTTTTGCTTACTCAAAAGCGTCAAATTTGAACAATTTCAGGCACAGAAATGGCTTTAAACACAGTTATTTTAGTTGAAAAAGTCATAATTCACATCCACCAGTCATTTAGAGTCAAAAGATTAAATGTTAAAATTTCACCCATATTGACCATTTTGGGAACGTTCGACAGGACCGGAGTCATCGTTTTTCATCAGAAAATTGACTTTTTTGGACTGTACCAAAAATGATTCAAAATGTCAATTGGACCGTGCCTATTGTTGAATAACCGCTTTTTAAACCCTCACAGTGACCAAAATTTCCATTTTTACAGAATTTTGCTTACTCAAAAGCTTAAATTTTGACCAATTTCAGGCACAGAAATGACTTTAAACACACTTATTTTAGTTGAAAAAGTCATAATTCACATCCAACAGTCATTTTTAGAGTCAAAAGATTAAATGTTAAAATTTCATCCATATTGACCATTTTGGGAACGTTCGACAGGTCCGGAGTCATCGTTTTTCATCAGAAAATTGATTTATTGGACTGTACCAAAAATGATTCAAAATGTCAATTGGATCGTGCCTCATGTTGAATAACCTCTTTTTAAACCCTCACAGTGACAAAAATTGCCATTTTACAGGGTTGTGCTTACTCAAAAGCTTCAATTTTGACCAATTTCAGACACAGAAATGACTTTAAACACACTTATTTTAGTTGAAAAAGTCATAATTCACATCCAACAGTCATTTACAGTCCAAAAATTAAATGTTAAAATTTCATCCATATTGACCATTTTGGGAACATTCGACAGGTCAGGAGTCATCGTTTTTCATCAGAAAATTGATTTTTTGGGACTGTACGAAAAATGATTCAAAATGTAAATTGGATCGTGCCTCATGTTGAATAACCACTTTTTAAACGCTCACAGTGACCAAAATTGCCATTTTTACAGAGTTTTGCTTACTCAAAAGCGTCAATTTTGAACAATTTCAGGCACAGAAATGACTTTAAACACACTTATTTTAGTTGAAAAAGTTATAATTCGGATCCAACAGTCATTTACAGTCAAAAAATTAAATGTTAAAATTTCATCCATATTGACCATTTTGGGAACGTTCGACAGGTCCGGAGTCATCTTTTTTCATCAGAAAATTGATTTTTTTGGACTGTACGAAAAATGATTCAAAATGTAAATTGGATCGTGCCTCATGTTGAATAACCACTTTTTAAACGCTCGCAGTGACCAAAATTGCCATTTTTACAGAGTTTTGCTTACTCAAAAGCGTCAATTTTGAACAATTTCAGGCACAGAAATGACTTTCAACACAGTTATTTTAGTTGAAAAAGTCATAATTCACATCCAACTGTCATTTAGAGTCAAAAGATTAAATGTAAAAATTTCATCCATATTGACCATTTTGGGAACGTTCGACAGGTCCGGAGTCATCTTTTTTCCTCAGAAAATTGATTTTTTGGACTGTACCAAAAATGATTTAAAATGTCAATTGGATCGTGCCTCATGTTGAATAACCACTTTTTAAACGCTCGCAGTGACCAAAATTGCCATTTTTACAGAGTTTTGCTTACTCAAAAGCTTCAATTTTGACCAATTTCAGGCACAGAAATGACTTTAAACACACTTTTTAGTTGAAAAAGTCATAATTTGCACCCAACAGTCATTTACAGTGCAAAAATTAAATGTTAAAATTTCATCCATATTGACCATTTTGGGAACGTTCGACAGGACCGGAGTCATCGTTTTTCATCAGAAAATTTACTTTTTTGGACTGAACCAAAAATGATTCAAAATGTCAATTGGACCGTGCCTATTGTTGAATAACCGCTTTTTAAACCCTCACAGTGACCAAAATTTCCATTTTTACAGAGTTTTGCTTACTCAAAAGCTTCAATTTTGACCAATTTCAGGCACTGAAATGACTTTAAACACACTTATTTTAGTTGAAAAAGTCATAATTCACATCCAACAGTCATTTTTAGAGTCAAAAGATTAAATGTTAAAATTTCATCCATATTGACCATTTTGGGAACGTTCGACAGGTCCGGAGTCATCGTTTTTCATCAGAAAAATGATTTTTTGGACTGTTCCAAAAATGATTCAAAATGTCAATTGGATCGTGCCTCATGTTGAATAACTACTTTTTAAACCCTCACAGTGACCAAAATTGCCATTTTTACAGAGTTGTCCTTACTCAAAAGCTTCAATTTTGACCAATTTCAGGCACAGAAATGACTTTAAACACACTTATTTTAGTTGAAAAAGTCATAATTCACATCCAACAGTCATTTACAGTCCAAAAATTAAATGTAAAAATTTCATCCATATTGACCATTTTGGGAACATTCGACAGGTCAGGAGTCATCGTTTTTCATCAGAAAATTGATTTTTTGGGACTGTACGAAAAATGATTCAAAATGTAAATTGGATCGTGCCTCATGTTGAATAACCACTTTTTAAACGCTCACAGTGACCAAAATTGCCATTTTTACAGAGTTTTGCTTACTCAAAAGCGTCAATTTTGAACAATTTCAGGCACAGAAATGACTTTAAACACACTTATTTTAGTTGAAAAAGTTATAATTCGGATCCAACAGTCATTTACAGTCAAAAAATTAAATGTTAAAATTTCATCCATATTGACCATTTTGGGAACGTTCGACAGGTCCGGAGTCATCGTTTTTCATCAGAAAAATGATTTTTTGGACTGTTCCAAAAATGATTCAAAATGTCAATTGGATCGTGCCTCATGTTGAATAACCACTTTTTAAACCCTCACAGTGACCAAAATTGCCATTTTTACAGAGTTGTCCTTACTCAAAAGCTTCAATTTTGACCAATTTCAGGCACAGAAATGACTTTAAACACACTTTTTTAGTTGAAAAAGTCATAATTTGCACCCAAAAGTCATTTACAGTGCAAAAATTAAATGTTAAAATTTCATCCATATTGACCATTTTGGGAACATTCGACAGGTCAGGAGTCATCGTTTTTCATCAGAAATTTGATTTTTTTGGACTGTACGAAAAATGATTCAAAATGTAAATTGGATCGTGCCTCATGTTGAATAACCACTTTTTAAACGCTCGCAGTGACCAAAATTGCCATTTTTACAGAGTTTTGCTTACTCAAAAGCGTCAATTTTGAACAATTTCAGGCACAGAAATGGCTTTAAACACAGTTATTTTAGTTGAAAAAGTCATAATTCACATCCACCAGTCATTTAGAGTCAAAAGATTAAATGTTAAAATTTCACCCATATTGACCATTTTGGTAACGTTCGACAGGTCCGGAGTCATCTTTTTTCCTCAGAAAATTGATTTTTTGGACTGTACCAAAAATGATTCAAAATGTCAATTGGATCGTGCCTCATGTTGAATAACCACTTTTTAAACCCTCACAATGACCAACATTGTCATTTTTACAGAGTTGTCCTTACTCAAAAGCTTCAATTTTGACCAATTTTAGGCACAGAAATGACTTTAAACACACTTTTTTAGTTGAAAAAGTCATAATTTGCACCCAACAGTCATTTACAGTCCAAAAATTAAATGTTAAAATTTCATCAATATTGACCATTTTGGGAACGTTCGACAGGTCTGGAGTCATCGTTTTTCATCAGAAAATTGATTTTTTGGACTGTACCAAAAATGATTCAAAATGTAAATTGGGTCGTGCCTCATGTTGAATAACCACTTTTTAAACCCTCACAGTGACCAAAATTGCCATTTGTACAGGGTTGTGCTTACTCAAAAGCGTCAATTTTGAACAATTTCAGGCACATAAATGACTTTAAACACACTTATTTTAGTAGAAAAAGTTATAATTCGGATCCAACAGTCATTTACAGTCAAAAAATTAAATGTTAAAATTTCATCCATATTGACCATTTTAAGAATGTTCGACAGGTCCGGAGTCATCGTTTTTCATCAGAAAATTGATTTTTTGGACTGTACCAAAAATGATTCAAAATGTAAATTGGGTCGTGCCTCATGTTGAATAACCACTTTTTAAACCCTCACAATGACCAACATTGTCATTTTTACAGAGTTGTCCTTACTCAAAAGCTTCAATTTTGACCAATTTCAGGCACAGAAATGACTTTAAACACACTTATTTTAGTTGAAAAAGTCATAATTCGCATCCAACAGTCATTTAGAGTTAAAAGATTAAATGTTAAAATTTCAACCATATTGACCATTTTGGGAACGTTCGACAGGTCCGGAGTCATCTTTTTTCATCAGAAAATTGATTTTTTTGGACTGTACGAAAAATGATTCAAAATGTAAATTGGATCGTGCCTCATGTTGAATAACCACTTTTTAAACGCTCGCAGTGACCAAAATTGCCATTTTTACAGAGTTTTGCTTACTCAAAAGCGTCAATTTTGAACAATTTCAGGCACAGAAATGACTTTCAACACAGTTATTTTAGTTGAAAAAGTCATAATTCACATCCAACTGTCATTTAGAGTCAAAAGATTAAATGTAAAAATTTCATCCATATTGACCATTTTGGGAACGTTCGACAGGTCCGGAGTCATCTTTTTTCCTCAGAAAATTGATTTTTTGGACTGTACCAAAAATGATTTAAAATGTCAATTGGATCGTGCCTCATGTTGAATAACCACTTTTTAAACGCTCGCAGTGACCAAAATTGCCATTTTTACAGAGTTTTGCTTACTCAAAAGCTTCAATTTTGACCAATTTCAGGCACAGAAATGACTTTAAACACACTTTTTTAGTTGAAAAAGTCATAATTTGCACCCAACAGTCATTTACAGTGCAAAAATTAAATGTTAAAATTTCATCCATATTGACCATTTTGGGAACGTTCGACAGGACCGGAGTCATCGTTTTTCATCAGAAAATTGACTTTTTTGGACTGTACCAAAAATGATTCAAAATGTCAATTGGACCGTGCCTATTGTTGAATAACCGCTTTTTAAACCCTCACAGTGACCAAAATTTCCATTTTTACAGAGTTTTGCTTACTCAAAAGCTTCAATTTTGACCAATTTCAGGCACTGAAATGACTTTAAACACACTTATTTTAGTTGAAAAAGGTATAATTCGGATCCAACAGTCATTTACAGTCAAAAAATTAAATGTTAAAATTTCATCCATATTGACCATTTTGGGAACGTTCGACAGGTCCGGGGTCATCGTTTTTCATCAGAAAAATGATTTTTTGGACTGTTCCAAAAAAGATTCAAAATGTCCATTGGATCGTGCCTCATGTTGAATAACCACTTTTTAAAATCTCACAGTAACCAAAATTGCCAATTTTTACAGAGTTGTCCTTACTCAAAAGCTACAATTTTGACCAATTTCAGGCACAGAAATTACTTTAAACACACTTATTTTAGTTGAAAAAGTCATAAGTTGCACCCAACAGTCATTTACAGTCCAAAAATTAAATGTTAAAATTTCATCCATATTGACCATTTTGGGAACGTTCGACAGGTCCGGCCGGAGTCATCGTTTTTCATCAGAAAATTGATTTTTTGGACTGTACCAAAAATGATTCAAAATGTCAATTGGATTGTGCCTCATGTTGAATAACCACTTTTTAAACCCTCACAGTGACCAAAATTGCCATTTTTACAGAGTTGTCCTTACTCAAAAGCTTCAATTTTGACCAATTTCAGGCACAGAAATGACTTTAAACACACTTATTTTAGTTGAAAAAGTCATAATTCGCATCCAACAGTCATTTAGAGTCAAAAGATTAAATGTTAAAATTTCAACCATATTGACCATTTTGGGAACGTTCGACAGGTCCGGAGTCATCGTTTTTTATCAGAAAATTGATTTTTTGGACTGTACCAAAAATGATTCAAAATGTCAATTGGATCGTGCCTCATGTTGAATAACCACTTTTTAAACCCTCACAGTGAAAAAAATTGCCATTTTACAGGGTTGTGCTTACTCAAAAGCTTCAATTTTTACCAATTTCAGACACAGAAATGACTTTAAACACACTTATTTTAGTTGAAAAAGTCATAATTCACATCCAACAGTCATTTACAGTCCAAAAATTAAATGTTAAAATTTCATCCATATTGACCATTTTGGGAACATTCGACAGGTCAGGAGTCATCGTTTTCCATCAGAAAATTGATTTTTTTGGACTGCACGAAAAATGATTCCAAATGTAAATTGGATCGTGCCTCATGTTGAATAACCACTTTTTAAACGCTCACAGTGACCAAAATTGCCATTTTTACAGAGTTGTCCTTACTCAAAAGCTTCAATTTTGACCAATTTCAGGCACAGAAATGACTTTAAACACACTTTTTTAGTTGAAAAAGTCATAATTTGCACCCAACAGTCATTTACAGTGCAAAAATTAAATGTTAAAATTTCATCCATATTGACCATTTTGGGAACATTCGACAGGTCAGGAGTCATCGTTTTTCATCAGAAAATTGATTTTTTTGGACTGTACGAAAAATGATTCAAAATGTCAATTGGATCATGCCTCATGTTGAATAACCACTTTTTAAACGCTCGCAGTGACCAAAATTGCAATTTTTACAGAGTTTTGCTTACTCAAAAGCGTCAAATTTGAACAATTTCAGGCACAGAAATGGCTTTAAACACAGTTATTTTAGTTGAAAAAGTCATAATTCACATCCACCAGTCATTTAGAGTCAAAAGATTAAATGTTAAAATTTCACCCATATTGACCATTTTGGGAACGTTCGACAGGTCCGGAGTCATCTTTTTTCCTCAGAAAATTGATTTTTTGGACTGTACCAAAAATGATTCAAAATGTCAATTGGATCGTGCCTCATGTTGAATAACCACTTTTTAAACCCTCACAATGACCAACATTGTCATTTTTACAGAGTTGTCCTTACTCAAAAGCTTCAATTTTGACCAATTTCAGGCACAGAAATGACTTTAAACACACTTTTTTAGTTGAAAAAGTCATAATTCACATCCAACAGTCATTTACAGTCCAAAAATTAAATGTTAAAATTTCATCCATATTGACCATTTTGGGAACATTCGACAGGTCAGGAGTCATCGTTTTTCATCAGAAAATTGATTTTTTGGGACTGTATGAAAAATGATTCAAAATGTAAATTGGATCGTGCCTCATGTTGAATAACCACTTTTTAAACGCTCACAGTGACCAAAATTGCCATTTTTACAGAGTTTTGCTTACTCAAAAGCGTCAATTTTGAACAATTTCAGGCACAGAAATGACTTTAAACACACTTATTTTAGTTGAAAAAGTTATAATTCGGATCCAACAGTCATTTACAGTCAAAAAATTTAATGTTAAAATTTCATCCATATTGACCATTTTGGGAACGTTCGACAGGTCCGGCCGGAGTCATCGTTTTTCATCAGAAAATTGATTTTTTGGACTGTACCAAAAATGATTCAAAATGTCAATTGGATTGTGCCTCATGTTTAATAACCACTTTTTAAACCCTCACAGTGACCAAAATTGCCATTTTTACAGAGTTGTCCTTACTCAAAAGCTACAATTTTGACCAATTTCAGGCACAGAAATTACTTTAAACACACTTATTTTAGTTGAAAAAGTCATAAGTTGCACCCAACAGTCATTTACAGTCCAAAAATTAAATGTTAAAATTTCATCCATATTGACCATTTTGGGAACGTTCGACAGGTCCGGCCGGAGTCATCGTTTTTCATCAGAAAATTGATTTTTTGGACTGTACCAAAAATGATTCAAAATGTCAATTGGATTGTGCCTCATGTTTAATAACCACTTTTTAAACCCTCACAGTGACCAAAATTGCCATTTTTACAGAGTTGTCCTTACTCAAAAGCTTCAATTTTGACCAATTTCAGGCACTGAAATGACTTTAAACACACTTATTTTAGTTGAAAAAGTCATAATTCGCATCCAACAGTCATTTAGAGTCAAAAGATTAAATGTTAAAATTCCAACCATATTGACCATTTTGGGAACGTTCGACAGGTCCGGAGTCATCGTTTTTTATCAGAAAATTGATTTTTTGGACTGTACCAAAAATGATTCAAAATGTCAATTGGATCGTGCCTCATGTTGAATAACCACTTTTTAAACCCTCACAGTGAAAAAAATTGCCATTTTACAGGGTTGTGCTTACTCAAAAGCTTCAATTTTTACCAATTTCAGACACAGAAATGACTTTAAACACACTTATTTTAGTTGAAAAAGTCATAATTCACATCCAACAGTCATTTACAGTCCAAAAATTAAATGTTAAAATTTCATCCATATTGACCATTTTGGGAACATTCGACAGGTCAGGAGTCATCGTTTTCCATCAGAAAATTGATTTTTTTGGACTGCACGAAAAATGATTCCAAATGTAAATTGGATCGTGCCTCATGTTGAATAACCACTTTTTAAACGCTCACAGTGACCAAAATTGCCATTTTTATAGAGTTGTCCTTACTCAAAAGCTTCAATTTTGACCAATTTCAGGCACAGAAATGACTTTAAACACACTTTTTTAGTTGAAAAAGTCATAATTTGCACCCAACAGTCATTTACAGTGCAAAAATTAAATGTTAAAATTTCATCCATATTGACCATTTTGGGAACATTCGACAGGTCAGGAGTCATCGTTTTTCATCAGAAAATTGATTTTTTTGGACTGTACGAAAAATGATTCAAAATGTCAATTGGATCGTGCCTCATGTTGAATAACCACTTTTTAAACGCTCGCAGTGACCAAAATTGCAATTTTTACAGAGTTTTGCTTACTCAAAAGCGTCAAATTTGAACAATTTCAGGCACAGAAATGGCTTTAAACACAGTTATTTTAGTTGAAAAAGTCATAATTCACATCCACCAGTCATTTAGAGTCAAAAGATTAAATGTTAAAATTTCACCCATATTGACCATTTTGGGAACGTTCGACAGGTCCGGAGTCATCTTTTTTCCTCAGAAAATTGATTTTTTGGACTGTACCAAAAATGATTCAAAATGTCAATTGGATCGTGCCTCATGTTGAATAACCACTTTTTAAACCCTCACAATGACCAACATTGTCATTTTTACAGAGTTGTCCTTACTCAAAAGCTTCAATTTTGACCAATTTCAGGCACAGAAATGACTTTAAACACACTTTTTTAGTTGAAAAAGTCATAATTTGCACCCAACAGTCATTTACAGTGCAAAAATGAAATGTTAAAATTTCATCCATATTGACCATTTTGGGAACGTTCGACAGGACCGGAGTCATCGTTTTTCATCAGAAAATTGACTTTTTTGGACTGTACCAAAAATGATTCAAAATGTCAATTGGACCGTGCCTATTGTTGAATAACCGCTTTTTAAACCCTCACAGTGACCAAAATTTCCATTTTTACAGAGTTTTGCTTACTCAAAAGCTTCAATTTTGACCAATTTCAGGCACTGAAATGACTTTAAACACACTTATTTTAGTTGAAAAAGGTATAATTCGGATCCAACAGTCATTTTTAGAGTCAAAAGATTAAATGTTAAAATTTCATCCATATTGACCATTTGTGGGAACGTTCGACAGGTCCGGAGTCATCGTTTTTCATCAGAAAATTGATTTTTTGGACTGTACCAAAAATGATTCAAAATGTCAATTGGATCGTGCCTCATGTTGAATAACCACTTTTTAAAATCTCACAGTAACCAAAATTGCCAATTTTTACAGAGTTGTCCTTACTCAAAAGCTTCAATTTTGACCAATTTCAGACACAGAAATGACTTTAAACACACTTATTTTAGTTGAAAAAGTCATAAGTTGCACCCAACAGTCATTTACAGTCCAAAAATTAAATGTTAAAATTTCATCCATATTGACCATTTTGGGAACGTTCGACAGGTCCGGCCGGAGTCATCGTTTTTCATCAGAAAATTGATTTTTTGGACTGTACCAAAAATGATTCAAAATGTCAATTGGATTGTGCCTCATGTTGAATAACCACTTTTTAAACCCTCACAGTGACCAAAATTGCCATTTTTACAGAGTTGTCCTTACTCAAAAGCTTCAATTTTTACCAATTTCAGACACAGAAATGACTTTAAACACACTTATTTTAGTTGAAAAAGTCATAATTCACATCCAACAGTCATTTACAGTCCAAAAATTAAATGTTAAAATTTCATCCATATTGACCATTTTGGGAACATTCGACAGGTCAGGAGTCATCGTTTTCCATCAGAAAATTGATTTTTTTGGACTGTACGAAAAATGATTCCAAATGTAAATTGGATCGTGCCTCATGTTGAATAACCACTTTTTAAACGCTCACAGTGACCAAAATTGCCATTTTTACAGAGTTGTCCTTACTCAAAAGCTTCAATTTTGACCAATTTCAGGCACAGAAATGACTTTAAACACACTTTTTTAGTTGAAAAAGTCATAATTTGCACCCAACAGTCATTTACAGTGCAAAAATTAAATGTTAAAATTTCATCCATATTGACCATTTTGGGAACATTCGACAGGTCAGGAGTCATCGTTTTTCATCAGAAAATTGATTTTTTTGGACTGTACGAAAAATGATTCAAAATGTAAATTGGATCGTGCCTCATGTTGAATAACCACTTTTTAAACGCTCGCAGTGACCAAAATTGCAATTTTTACAGAGTTTTGCTTACTCAAAAGCGTCAAATTTGAACAATTTCAGGCACAGAAATGGCTTTAAACACAGTTATTTTAGTTGAAAAAGTCATAATTCACATCCACCAGTCATTTAGAGTCAAAAGATTAAATGTTAAAATTTCACCCATATTGACCATTTTGGGAACGTTCGACAGGTCCGGAGTCATCTTTTTTCCTCAGAAAATTGATTTTTTGGACTGTACCAAAAATGATTCAAAATGTCAATTGGATCGTGCCTCATGTTGAATAACCACTTTTTAAACCCTCACAATGACCAACATTGTCATTTTTACAGAGTTGTCCTTACTCAAAAGCTTCAATTTTGACCAATTTCAGGCACAGAAATGACTTTAAACACACTTTTTTAGTTGAAAAAGTCATAATTTGCACCCAACAGTCATTTACAGTGCAAAAATGAAATGTTAAAATTTCATCCATATTGACCATTTTGGGAACGTTCGACAGGACCGGAGTCATCGTTTTTCATCAGAAAATTGACTTTTTTGGACTGTACCAAAAATGATTCAAAATGTCAATTGGACCGTGCCTATTGTTGAATAACCGCTTTTTAAACCCTCACAGTGACCAAAATTTCCATTTTTACAGAATTTTGCTTACTCAAAAGCTTAAATTTTGACCAATTTCAGGCACAGAAATGACTTTAAACACACTTATTTTAGTTGAAAAAGTCATAATTCACATCCAACAGTCATTTTTAGAGTCAAAAGATTAAATGTTAAAATTTCATCCATATTGACCATTTTGGGAACGTTCGACAGGTCCGGAGTCATCGTTTTTCATCAGAAAATTGATTTATTGGACTGTACCAAAAATGATTCAAAATGTCAATTGGATCGTGCCTCATGTTGAATAACCTCTTTTTAAACCCTCACAGTGACCAAAATTGCCATTTTACAGGGTTGTGCTTACTCAAAAGCTTCAATTTTGACCAATTTCAGACACAGAAATGACTTTAAACACACTTATTTTAGTTGAAAAAGTCATAATTCACATCCAACAGTCATTTACAGTCCAAAAATTAAATGTTAAAATTTCATCCATATTGACCATTTTGGGAACATTCGACAGGTCAGGAGTCATCGTTTTTCATCAGAAAATTGATTTTTTGGGACTGTACGAAAAATGATTCAAAATGTAAATTGGATCGTGCCTCATGTTGAATAACCACTTTTTAAACGCTCACAGTGACCACAATTGCCATTTTTACAGAGTTTTGCTTACTCAAAAGCGTCAATTTTGAACAATTTCAGGCACAGAAATGACTTTCAACACAGTTATTTTAGTTGAAAAAGTCATAATTCACATCCAACTGTCATTTAGAGTCAAAAGATTAAATGTAAAAATTTCATCCATATTGACCATTTTGGGAACGTTCGACAGGTCCGGAGTCATCTTTTTTCCTCAGAAAATTGATTTTTTGGACTGTACCAAAAATGATTTAAAATGTCAATTGGATCGTGCCTCATGTTGAATAACCACTTTTTAAACGCTCGCAGTGACCAAAATTGCCATTTTTACAGAGTTTTGCTTACTCAAAAGCTTCAATGTTGACCAATTTCAGGCACAGAAATGACTTTAAACACACTTTTTAGTTGAAAAAGTCATAATTTGCACCCAACAGTCATTTACTGTGCAAAAATTAAATGTTAAAATTTCATCCATATTGACCATTTTGGGAACGTTCGACAGGACCGGAGTCATCGTTTTTCATCAGAAAATTTACTTTTTTGGACTGTACCAAAAATGATTCAAAATGTCAATTGGACCGTGCCTATTGTTGAATAACCGCTTTTTAAACCCTCACAGTGACCAAAATTTCCATTTTTACAGAGTTTTGCTTACTCAAAAGCTTCAATTTTGACCAATTTCAGGCACTGAAATGACTTTAAACACACTTATTTTAGTTGAAAAAGTCATAATTCACATCCAACAGTCATTTTTAGAGTCAAAAGATTAAATGTTAAAATTTCATCCATATTGACCATTTTGGGAACGTTCGACAGGTCCGGAGTCATCGTTTTTCATCAGAAAAATGATTTTTTGGACTGTTCCAAAAATGATTCAAAATGTCAATTGGATCGTGCCTCATGTTGAATAACCACTTTTTAAACCCTCACAGTGACCAAAATTGCCATTTTTACAGAGTTGTCCTTACTCAAAAGCTTCAATTTTGACCAATTTCAGGCACAGAAATGACTTTAAACACACTTATTTTAGTTGAAAAAGTCATAATTCACATCCAACAGTCATTTACAGTCCAAAAATTAAATGTAAAAATTTCATCCATATTGACCATTTTGGGAACATTCGACAGGTCAGGAGTCATCGTTTTTCATCAGAAAATTGATTTTTTGGGACTGTACGAAAAATGATTCAAAATGTAAATTGGATCGTGCCTCATGTTGAATAACCACTTTTTAAACGCTCACAGTGACCAAAATTGCCATTTTTACAGAGTTTTGCTTACTCAAAAGCGTCAATTTTGAACAATTTCAGGCACAGAAATGACTTTAAACACACTTATTTTAGTTGAAAAAGTTATAATTCGGATCCAACAGTCATTTACAGTCAAAAAATTAAATGTTAAAATTTCATCAATATTGACCATTTTGGGAACGTTCGACAGGTCCGGAGTCATCGTTTTTCATCAGAAAATTGATTTTTTGGACTGTACCAAAAATGATTCAAAATGTAAATTGGGTCGTGCCTCATGTTGAATAACCACTTTTTAAACCCTCACAGTGACCAAAATTGCCATTTGTACAGGGTTGTGCTTACTCAAAAGCGTAAATTTTGAACAATTTCAGGCACATAAATGACTTTAAACACACTTATTTTAGTTGAAAAAGTTATAATTCGGATCCAACAGTCATTTACAGTCAAAAAATTAAATGTTAAAATTTCATCCATATTGACCATTTTGGGAATGTTCGACAGGTCCGGAGTCATCGTTTTTCATCAGAAAAATGATTTTTTGGACTGTTCCAAAAATTATTCAAAATGTCAATTGGATCGTGCCTCATGTTGAATAACCACTTTTTAAACCCTCACAATGACCAACATTGTCATTTTTACAGAGTTGTCCTTACTCAAAAGCTTCAATTTTGACCAATTTCAGGAACAGAAATGACTTTAAACACACTTATTTTAGTTGAAAAAGTCATAATTCGCATCCAACAGTCATTTAGAGTTAAAAGATTAAATGTTAAAATTTCAACCATATTGACCATTTTGGGAACGTTTGACAGGTCCGGAGTCATCGTTTTTTATCAGAAAATTGATTTTTTGGACTGTACCAAAAATGATTCAAAATGTCAATTGGATCGTGCCTCATGTTGAATAACCACTTTTTAAACCCTCACAGTGAAAAAAATTGCCATTTTACAGGGTTGTGCTTACTCAAAAGCTTCAATTTTTACCAATTTCAGACACAGAAATGACTTTAAACACACTTATTTTAGTTGAAAAAGTCATAATTCACATCCAACAGTCATTTACAGTCCAAAAATTAAATGTTAAAATTTCATCCATATTGACCATTTTGGGAACGTTCGACAGGTCCGGAGTCATCGTTTTTTATCAGAAAATTGATTTTTTGGACTGTACCAAAAATGATTCAAAATGTCAATTGGATCGTGCCTCATGTTGAATAACCACTTTTTAAACCCTCACAGTGAAAAAAATTGCCATTTTACAGGGTTGTGCTTACTCAAAAGCTTCAATTTTGACCAATTTCAGGCACAGAAATGACTTTAAACACACTTTTTTAGTTGAAAAAGTCATAATTTGCACCCAACAGTCATTTACAGTGCAAAAATTAAATGTTAAAATTTCATCCATATTGACCATTTTGGGAACATTCGACAGGTCTGGAGTCATCGTTTTTCATCAGAAAATTGATTTTTTTGGACTGTACGAAAAATGATTCAAAATGTAAATTGGATCGTGCCTCATGTTGAATAACCACTTTTTAAACGCTCGCAGTGACCAAAATTGCAATTTTTACAGAGTTTTGCTTACTCAAAAGCGTCAAATTTGAACAATTTCAGGCACAGAAATGGCTTTAAACACAGTTATTTTAGTTGAAAAAGTCATAATTCACATCCACCAGTCATTTAGAGTCAAAAGATTAAATGTTAAAATTTCACCCATATTGACCATTTTGGGAACGTTCGACAGGTCCGGAGTCATCTTTTTTCCTCAGAAAATTGATTTTTTGGACTGTACCAAAAATGATTCAAAATGTCAATTGGATCGTGCCTCATGTTGAATAACCACTTTTTAAACCCTCACAATGACCAACATTGTCATTTTTACAGAGTTGTCCTTACTCAAAAGCTTCAATTTTGACCAATTTCAGGCACAGAAATGACTTTAAACACACTTTTTTAGTTGAAAAAGTCATAATTTGCACCCAACAGTCATTTACAGTGCAAAAATGAAATGTTAAAATTTCAACCATATTGACCATTTTGGGAACGTTGGACAGGACCGGAGTCATCGTTTTTCATCAGAAAATTGACTTTTTTGGACTGTACCAAAAATGATTCAAAATGTCAATTGGACCGTGCCTATTGTTGAATAACCGCTTTTTAAACCCTCACAGTGACCAAAATTTCCATTTTTACAGAGTTTTGCTTACTCAAAAGCTTCAATTTTGACCAATTTCAGGCACTGAAATGACTTTAAACACACTTATTTTAGTTGAAAAAGGTATAATTCGGATCCAACAGTCATTTTTAGAGTCAAAAGATTAAATGTTAAAATTTCATCCATATTGACCATTTGTGGGAACGTTCGACAGGTCCGGAGTCATCGTTCTTCATCAGAAAATTGATTTTTTGGACTGTACCAAAAATGATTCAAAATGTCAATTGGATCGTGCCTCATGTTGAATAACCACTTTTTAAACCCTCACAGTGACAAAAATTGCCATTTTACAGGGTTGTGCTTACTCAAAAGCTTCAATTTTGACCAATTTCAGACACAGAAATGACTTTAAACACACTTATTTTATTTGAAAAAGTCATAATTCACATCCAACAGTCATTTACAGTCCAAAAATTAAATGTTAAAATTTCATCCATATTGACCATTTTGGGAACATTCGACAGGTCAGGAGTCATCGTTTTTCATCAGAAAATTGATTTTTTGGGACTGTATGAAAAATGATTCAAAATGTAAATTGGATCGTGCCTCATGTTGAATAACCACTTTTTAAACGCTCACAGTGACCAAAATTGCCATTTTTACAGAGTTTTGCTTACTCAAAAGTGTCAATTTTGAACAATTTCAGGCACAGAAATGACTTTAAACACACTTATTTTAGTTGAAAAAGTTATAATTCGGATCCAACAGTCATTTACAGTCAAAAAATTAAATGTTAAAATTTCATCCATATTGACCATTTTGGGAACGTTCGACAGGTTCGGAGTCATCGTTTTTCATCAGAAAAAAAAGATTTTTTGGACTGTTCCAAAAATGATTAAAAATGTAAATTGGATCGTGCCTCATGTTGAATAACCACTTTTTAAACGCTCGCAGTGACCAAAATTGCCATTTTTACAGAGTTTTGCTTACTCAAAAGCGTCAATTTTGAACAATTTCAGGCACAGAAATGACTTTAAACACAGTTATTTTAGTTGAAAAAGTCATAATTCACATCCACCAGTCATTTAGAGTCAAAAGATTAAATGTTAAAATTTCACCCATATTGACCATTTTGGGAACGTTCGACAGGTCCGGAGTCATCTTTTTTCCTCAGAAAATTGATTTTTTGGACTGTACCAAAAATGATTCAAAATGTCAATTGGATCGTGCCTTGTGTTGAATAACCACTTTTTAAACCCTCACAATGACCAACATTGTCATTTTTACAGAGTTGTCCTTACTCAAAAGCTTCAATTTTGACCAATTTCAGGCACAGAAATGACTTTAAACACACTTTTTTAGTTGAAAAAGTCCTAATTTGCACCCAACAGTCATTTACAGTGCAAAAATTAAATGTTAAAATTTCATCCATATTGACCATTTTGGGAACATTCGACAGGTCAGGAGTCATCGTTTTTCATCAGAAAATTGATTTTTTGGGACTGTATGAAAAATGATTCAAAATGTAAATTGGATCGTGCCTCATGTTGAATAACCACTTTTTAAACGCTCACAGTGACCAAAATTGCCATTTTTACAGAGTTTTGCTTACTCAAAAGCGTCAATTTTGAACAATTTCAGGCACAGAAATGACTTTAAACACACTTATTTTAGTTGAAAAAGTTATAATTCGGATCCAACAGTCATTTACAGTCAAAAAATTTAATGTTAAAATTTCATCCATATTGACCATTTTGGGAACGTTCGACAGGTCCGGCCGGAGTCATCGTTTTTCATCAGAAAATTGATTTTTTGGACTGTACCAATAATGATTCAAAATGTCAATTGGATTGTGCCTCATGTTTAATAACCACTTTTTAAACCCTCACAGTGACCAAAATTGCCATTTTTACAGAGTTGTCCTTACTCAAAAGCTACAATTTTGACCAATTTCAGGCACAGAAATTACTTTAAACACACTTATTTTAGTTGAAAAAGTCATAAGTTGCACCCAACAGTCATTTACAGTCCAAAAATTAAATGTTAAAATTTCATCCATATTGACCATTTTGGGAACGTTCGACAGGTCCGGCCGGAGTCATCGTTTTTCATCAGAAAATTGATTTTTTGGACTGTACCAAAAATGATTCAAAATGTCAATTGGATTGTGCCTCATGTTTAATAACCACTTTTTAAACCCTCACAGTGACCAAAATTGCCATTTTTACAGAGTTGTCCTTACTCAAAAGCTTCAATTTTGACCAATTTCAGGCACTGAAATGACTTTAAACACACTTATTTTAGTTGAAAAAGTCATAATTCGCATCCAACAGTCATTTAGAGTCAAAAGATTAAATGTTAAAATTCCAACCATATTGACCATTTTGGGAACGTTCGACAGGTCCGGAGTCATCGTTTTTTATCAGAAAATTGATTTTTTGGACTGTACCAAAAATGATTCAAAATGTCAATTGGATCGTGCCTCATGTTGAATAACCACTTTTTAAACCCTCACAGTGAAAAAAATTGCCATTTTACAGGGTTGTGCTTACTCAAAAGCTTCAATTTTTACCAATTTCAGACACAGAAATGACTTTAAACACACTTATTTTAGTTGAAAAAGTCATAATTCACATCCAACAGTCATTTACAGTCCAAAAATTAAATGTTAAAATTTCATCCATATTGACCATTTTGGGAACATTCGACAGGTCAGGAGTCATCGTTTTCCATCAGAAAATTGATTTTTTTGGACTGCACGAAAAATGATTCCAAATGTAAATTGGATCGTGCCTCATGTTGAATAACCACTTTTTAAACGCTCACAGTGACCAAAATTGCCATTTTTATAGAGTTGTCCTTACTCAAAAGCTTCAATTTTGACCAATTTCAGGCACAGAAATGACTTTAAACACACTTTTTTAGTTGAAAAAGTCATAATTTGCACCCAACAGTCATTTACAGTGCAAAAATTAAATGTTAAAATTTCATCCATATTGACCATTTTGGGAACATTCGACAGGTCAGGAGTCATCGTTTTTCATCAGAAAATTGATTTTTTTGGACTGTACGAAAAATGATTCAAAATGTCAATTGGATCGTGCCTCATGTTGAATAACCACTTTTTAAACGCTCGCAGTGACCAAAATTGCAATTTTTACAGAGTTTTGCTTACTCAAAAGCGTCAAATTTGAACAATTTCAGGCACAGAAATGGCTTTAAACACAGTTATTTTAGTTGAAAAAGTCATAATTCACATCCACCAGTCATTTAGAGTCAAAAGATTAAATGTTAAAATTTCACCCATATTGACCATTTTGGGAACGTTCGACAGGTCCGGAGTCATCTTTTTTCCTCAGAAAATTGATTTTTTGGACTGTACCAAAAATGATTCAAAATGTCAATTGGATCGTGCCTCATGTTGAATAACCACTTTTTAAACCCTCACAATGACCAACATTGTCATTTTTACAGAGTTGTCCTTACTCAAAAGCTTCAATTTTGACCAATTTCAGGCACAGAAATGACTTTAAACACACTTTTTTAGTTGAAAAAGTCATAATTTGCACCCAACAGTCATTTACAGTGCAAAAATGAAATGTTAAAATTTCATCCATATTGACCATTTTGGGAACGTTCGACAGGACCGGAGTCATCGTTTTTCATCAGAAAATTGACTTTTTTGGACTGTACCAAAAATGATTCAAAATGTCAATTGGACCGTGCCTATTGTTGAATAACCGCTTTTTAAACCCTCACAGTGACCAAAATTTCCATTTTTACAGAGTTTTGCTTACTCAAAAGCTTCAATTTTGACCAATTTCAGGCACTGAAATGACTTTAAACACACTTATTTTAGTTGAAAAAGGTATAATTCGGATCCAACAGTCATTTTTAGAGTCAAAAGATTAAATGTTAAAATTTCATCCATATTGACCATTTGTGGGAACGTTCGACAGGTCCGGAGTCATCGTTTTTCATCAGAAAATTGATTTTTTGGACTGTACCAAAAATGATTCAAAATGTCAATTGGATCGTGCCTCATGTTGAATAACCACTTTTTAAAATCTCACAGTAACCAAAATTGCCAATTTTTACAGAGTTGTCCTTACTCAAAAGCTTCAATTTTGACCAATTTCAGACACAGAAATGACTTTAAACACACTTATTTTAGTTGAAAAAGTCATAAGTTGCACCCAACAGTCATTTACAGTCCAAAAATTAAATGTTAAAATTTCATCCATATTGACCATTTTGGGAACGTTCGACAGGTCCGGCCGGAGTCATCGTTTTTCATCAGAAAATTGATTTTTTGGACTGTACCAAAAATGATTCAAAATGTCAATTGGATTGTGCCTCATGTTGAATAACCACTTTTTAAACCCTCACAGTGACCAAAATTGCCATTTTTACAGAGTTGTCCTTACTCAAAAGCTTCAATTTTTACCAATTTCAGACACAGAAATGACTTTAAACACACTTATTTTAGTTGAAAAAGTCATAATTCACATCCAACAGTCATTTACAGTCCAAAAATTAAATGTTAAAATTTCATCCATATTGACCATTTTGGGAACATTCGACAGGTCAGGAGTCATCGTTTTCCATCAGAAAATTGATTTTTTTGGACTGTACGAAAAATGATTCCAAATGTAAATTGGATCGTGCCTCATGTTGAATAACCACTTTTTAAACGCTCACAGTGACCAAAATTGCCATTTTTACAGAGTTGTCCTTACTCAAAAGCTTCAATTTTGACCAATTTCAGGCACAGAAATGACTTTAAACACACTTTTTTAGTTGAAAAAGTCATAATTTGCACCCAACAGTCATTTACAGTGCAAAAATTAAATGTTAAAATTTCATCCATATTGACCATTTTGGGAACATTCGACAGGTCAGGAGTCATCGTTTTTCATCAGAAAATTGATTTTTTTGGACTGTACGAAAAATGATTCAAAATGTAAATTGGATCGTGCCTCATGTTGAATAACCACTTTTTAAACGCTCGCAGTGACCAAAATTGCAATTTTTACAGAGTTTTGCTTACTCAAAAGCGTCAAATTTGAACAATTTCAGGCACAGAAATGGCTTTAAACACAGTTATTTTAGTTGAAAAAGTCATAATTCACATCCACCAGTCATTTAGAGTCAAAAGATTAAATGTTAAAATTTCACCCATATTGACCATTTTGGGAACGTTCGACAGGTCCGGAGTCATCTTTTTTCCTCAGAAAATTGATTTTTTGGACTGTACCAAAAATGATTCAAAATGTCAATTGGATCGTGCCTCATGTTGAATAACCACTTTTTAAACCCTCACAATGACCAACATTGTCATTTTTACAGAGTTGTCCTTACTCAAAAGCTTCAATTTTGACCAATTTCAGGCACAGAAATGACTTTAAACACACTTTTTTAGTTGAAAAAGTCATAATTTGCACCCAACAGTCATTTACAGTGCAAAAATGAAATGTTAAAATTTCATCCATATTGACCATTTTGGGAACGTTCGACAGGACCGGAGTCATCGTTTTTCATCAGAAAATTGACTTTTTTGGACTGTACCAAAAATGATTCAAAATGTCAATTGGACCGTGCCTATTGTTGAATAACCGCTTTTTAAACCCTCACAGTGACCAAAATTTCCATTTTTACAGAATTTTGCTTACTCAAAAGCTTAAATTTTGACCAATTTCAGGCACAGAAATGACTTTAAACACACTTATTTTAGTTGAAAAAGTCATAATTCACATCCAACAGTCATTTTTAGAGTCAAAAGATTAAATGTTAAAATTTCATCCATATTGACCATTTTGGGAACGTTCGACAGGTCCGGAGTCATCGTTTTTCATCAGAAAATTGATTTATTGGACTGTACCAAAAATGATTCAAAATGTCAATTGGATCGTGCCTCATGTTGAATAACCTCTTTTTAAACCCTCACAGTGACCAAAATTGCCATTTTACAGGGTTGTGCTTACTCAAAAGCTTCAATTTTGACCAATTTCAGACACAGAAATGACTTTAAACACACTTATTTTAGTTGAAAAAGTCATAATTCACATCCAACAGTCATTTACAGTCCAAAAATTAAATGTTAAAATTTCATCCATATTGACCATTTTGGGAACATTCGACAGGTCAGGAGTCATCGTTTTTCATCAGAAAATTGATTTTTTGGGACTGTACGAAAAATGATTCAAAATGTAAATTGGATCGTGCCTCATGTTGAATAACCACTTTTTAAACGCTCACAGTGACCACAATTGCCATTTTTACAGAGTTTTGCTTACTCAAAAGCGTCAATTTTGAACAATTTCAGGCACAGAAATGACTTTCAACACAGTTATTTTAGTTGAAAAAGTCATAATTCACATCCAACTGTCATTTAGAGTCAAAAGATTAAATGTAAAAATTTCATCCATATTGACCATTTTGGGAACGTTCGACAGGTCCGGAGTCATCTTTTTTCCTCAGAAAATTGATTTTTTGGACTGTACCAAAAATGATTTAAAATGTCAATTGGATCGTGCCTCATGTTGAATAACCACTTTTTAAACGCTCGCAGTGACCAAAATTGCCATTTTTACAGAGTTTTGCTTACTCAAAAGCTTCAATGTTGACCAATTTCAGGCACAGAAATGACTTTAAACACACTTTTTAGTTGAAAAAGTCATAATTTGCACCCAACAGTCATTTACTGTGCAAAAATTAAATGTTAAAATTTCATCCATATTGACCATTTTGGGAACGTTCGACAGGACCGGAGTCATCGTTTTTCATCAGAAAATTTACTTTTTTGGACTGTACCAAAAATGATTCAAAATGTCAATTGGACCGTGCCTATTGTTGAATAACCGCTTTTTAAACCCTCACAGTGACCAAAATTTCCATTTTTACAGAGTTTTGCTTACTCAAAAGCTTCAATTTTGACCAATTTCAGGCACTGAAATGACTTTAAACACACTTATTTTAGTTGAAAAAGTCATAATTCACATCCAACAGTCATTTTTAGAGTCAAAAGATTAAATGTTAAAATTTCATCCATATTGACCATTTTGGGAACGTTCGACAGGTCCGGAGTCATCGTTTTTCATCAGAAAAATGATTTTTTGGACTGTTCCAAAAATGATTCAAAATGTCAATTGGATCGTGCCTCATGTTGAATAACCACTTTTTAAACCCTCACAGTGACCAAAATTGCCATTTTTACAGAGTTGTCCTTACTCAAAAGCTTCAATTTTGACCAATTTCAGGCACAGAAATGACTTTAAACACACTTATTTTAGTTGAAAAAGTCATAATTCACATCCAACAGTCATTTACAGTCCAAAAATTAAATGTAAAAATTTCATCCATATTGACCATTTTGGGAACATTCGACAGGTCAGGAGTCATCGTTTTTCATCAGAAAATTGATTTTTTGGGACTGTACGAAAAATGATTCAAAATGTAAATTGGATCGTGCCTCATGTTGAATAACCACTTTTTAAACGCTCACAGTGACCAAAATTGCCATTTTTACAGAGTTTTGCTTACTCAAAAGCGTCAATTTTGAACAATTTCAGGCACAGAAATGACTTTAAACACACTTATTTTAGTTGAAAAAGTTATAATTCGGATCCAACAGTCATTTACAGTCAAAAAATTAAATGTTAAAATTTCATCAATATTGACCATTTTGGGAACGTTCGACAGGTCCGGAGTCATCGTTTTTCATCAGAAAATTGATTTTTTGGACTGTACCAAAAATGATTCAAAATGTAAATTGGGTCGTGCCTCATGTTGAATAACCACTTTTTAAACCCTCACAGTGACCAAAATTGCCATTTGTACAGGGTTGTGCTTACTCAAAAGCGTAAATTTTGAACAATTTCAGGCACATAAATGACTTTAAACACACTTATTTTAGTTGAAAAAGTTATAATTCGGATCCAACAGTCATTTACAGTCAAAAAATTAAATGTTAAAATTTCATCCATATTGACCATTTTGGGAATGTTCGACAGGTCCGGAGTCATCGTTTTTCATCAGAAAAATGATTTTTTGGACTGTTCCAAAAATTATTCAAAATGTCAATTGGATCGTGCCTCATGTTGAATAACCACTTTTTAAACCCTCACAATGACCAACATTGTCATTTTTACAGAGTTGTCCTTACTCAAAAGCTTCAATTTTGACCAATTTCAGGAACAGAAATGACTTTAAACACACTTATTTTAGTTGAAAAAGTCATAATTCGCATCCAACAGTCATTTAGAGTTAAAAGATTAAATGTTAAAATTTCAACCATATTGACCATTTTGGGAACGTTTGACAGGTCCGGAGTCATCGTTTTTTATCAGAAAATTGATTTTTTGGACTGTACCAAAAATGATTCAAAATGTCAATTGGATCGTGCCTCATGTTGAATAACCACTTTTTAAACCCTCACAGTGAAAAAAATTGCCATTTTACAGGGTTGTGCTTACTCAAAAGCTTCAATTTTTACCAATTTCAGACACAGAAATGACTTTAAACACACTTATTTTAGTTGAAAAAGTCATAATTCACATCCAACAGTCATTTACAGTCCAAAAATTAAATGTTAAAATTTCATCCATATTGACCATTTTGGGAACGTTCGACAGGTCCGGAGTCATCGTTTTTTATCAGAAAATTGATTTTTTGGACTGTACCAAAAATGATTCAAAATGTCAATTGGATCGTGCCTCATGTTGAATAACCACTTTTTAAACCCTCACAGTGAAAAAAATTGCCATTTTACAGGGTTGTGCTTACTCAAAAGCTTCAATTTTGACCAATTTCAGGCACAGAAATGACTTTAAACACACTTTTTTAGTTGAAAAAGTCATAATTTGCACCCAACAGTCATTTACAGTGCAAAAATTAAATGTTAAAATTTCATCCATATTGACCATTTTGGGAACATTCGACAGGTCTGGAGTCATCGTTTTTCATCAGAAAATTGATTTTTTTGGACTGTACGAAAAATGATTCAAAATGTAAATTGGATCGTGCCTCATGTTGAATAACCACTTTTTAAACGCTCGCAGTGACCAAAATTGCAATTTTTACAGAGTTTTGCTTACTCAAAAGCGTCAAATTTGAACAATTTCAGGCACAGAAATGGCTTTAAACACAGTTATTTTAGTTGAAAAAGTCATAATTCACATCCACCAGTCATTTAGAGTCAAAAGATTAAATGTTAAAATTTCACCCATATTGACCATTTTGGGAACGTTCGACAGGTCCGGAGTCATCTTTTTTCCTCAGAAAATTGATTTTTTGGACTGTACCAAAAATGATTCAAAATGTCAATTGGATCGTGCCTCATGTTGAATAACCACTTTTTAAACCCTCACAATGACCAACATTGTCATTTTTACAGAGTTGTCCTTACTCAAAAGCTTCAATTTTGACCAATTTCAGGCACAGAAATGACTTTAAACACACTTTTTTAGTTGAAAAAGTCATAATTTGCACCCAACAGTCATTTACAGTGCAAAAATGAAATGTTAAAATTTCAACCATATTGACCATTTTGGGAACGTTGGACAGGACCGGAGTCATCGTTTTTCATCAGAAAATTGACTTTTTTGGACTGTACCAAAAATGATTCAAAATGTCAATTGGACCGTGCCTATTGTTGAATAACCGCTTTTTAAACCCTCACAGTGACCAAAATTTCCATTTTTACAGAGTTTTGCTTACTCAAAAGCTTCAATTTTGACCAATTTCAGGCACTGAAATGACTTTAAACACACTTATTTTAGTTGAAAAAGGTATAATTCGGATCCAACAGTCATTTTTAGAGTCAAAAGATTAAATGTTAAAATTTCATCCATATTGACCATTTGTGGGAACGTTCGACAGGTCCGGAGTCATCGTTCTTCATCAGAAAATTGATTTTTTGGACTGTACCAAAAATGATTCAAAATGTCAATTGGATCGTGCCTCATGTTGAATAACCACTTTTTAAACCCTCACAGTGACAAAAATTGCCATTTTACAGGGTTGTGCTTACTCAAAAGCTTCAATTTTGACCAATTTCAGACACAGAAATGACTTTAAACACACTTATTTTATTTGAAAAAGTCATAATTCACATCCAACAGTCATTTACAGTCCAAAAATTAAATGTTAAAATTTCATCCATATTGACCATTTTGGGAACATTCGACAGGTCAGGAGTCATCGTTTTTCATCAGAAAATTGATTTTTTGGGACTGTATGAAAAATGATTCAAAATGTAAATTGGATCGTGCCTCATGTTGAATAACCACTTTTTAAACGCTCACAGTGACCAAAATTGCCATTTTTACAGAGTTTTGCTTACTCAAAAGTGTCAATTTTGAACAATTTCAGGCACAGAAATGACTTTAAACACACTTATTTTAGTTGAAAAAGTTATAATTCGGATCCAACAGTCATTTACAGTCAAAAAATTAAATGTTAAAATTTCATCCATATTGACCATTTTGGGAACGTTCGACAGGTTCGGAGTCATCGTTTTTCATCAGAAAAAAAAGATTTTTTGGACTGTTCCAAAAATGATTAAAAATGTAAATTGGATCGTGCCTCATGTTGAATAACCACTTTTTAAACGCTCGCAGTGACCAAAATTGCCATTTTTACAGAGTTTTGCTTACTCAAAAGCGTCAATTTTGAACAATTTCAGGCACAGAAATGACTTTAAACACAGTTATTTTAGTTGAAAAAGTCATAATTCACATCCACCAGTCATTTAGAGTCAAAAGATTAAATGTTAAAATTTCACCCATATTGACCATTTTGGGAACGTTCGACAGGTCCGGAGTCATCTTTTTTCCTCAGAAAATTGATTTTTTGGACTGTACCAAAAATGATTCAAAATGTCAATTGGATCGTGCCTTGTGTTGAATAACCACTTTTTAAACCCTCACAATGACCAACATTGTCATTTTTACAGAGTTGTCCTTACTCAAAAGCTTCAATTTTGACCAATTTCAGGCACAGAAATGACTTTAAACACACTTTTTTAGTTGAAAAAGTCCTAATTTGCACCCAACAGTCATTTACAGTGCAAAAATTAAATGTTAAAATTTCATCCATATTGACCATTTTGGGAACGTTCGACAGGACCGGAGTCATCGTTTTTCATCAGAAAATTGACTTTTTTGGACTGTACCAAAAATGATTCAAAATGTCAATTGGACCGTGCCTATTGTTGAATAAACGCTTTTTAAACCCTCACAGTGACCAAAATTTCCATTTTTACAGAGTTTTGCTTACTCAAAAGCTTCAATTTTGACCAATTTCAGGCACTGAAATGACTTTAAACACACTTATTTTAGTTGAAAAAGGTATAATTCGGATCCAACAGTCATTTACAGTCAAAAAATTAAATGTTAAAATTTCATCCATATTGACCATTTTGGGAACGTTCGACAGGTCCGGGGTCATCGTTTTTCATCAGAAAAATGATTTTTTGGACTGTTCCAAAAAAGATTCAAAATGTCCATTGGATCGTGCCTCATGTTGAATAACCACTTTTTAAAATCTCACAGTAACCAAAATTGCCAATTTTTACAGAGTTGTCCTTACTCAAAAGCTACAATTTTGACCAATTTCAGGCACAGAAATTACTTTAAACACACTTATTTTAGTTGAAAAAGTCATAAGTTGCACCCAACAGTCATTTACAGTCCAAAAATTAAATGTTAAAATTTCATCCATATTGACCATTTTGGGAACGTTCGACAGGTCCGGCCGGAGTCATCGTTTTTCATCAGAAAATTGATTTTTTGGACTGTACCAAAAATTATTCAAAATGTCAATTGGATTGTGCCTCATGTTGAATAACCACTTTTTAAACCCTCACAGTGACCAAAATTGCCATTTTTACAGAGTTGTCCTTACTCAAAAGCTTCAATTTTGACCAATTTCAGGCACAGAAATGACTTTAAACACACTTATTTTAGTTGAAAAAGTCATAATTCGCATCCAACCGTCATTTAGAGTCAAAAGATTAAATGTTAAAATTTCAACCATATTGACCATTTTGGGAACGTTCGACAGGTCCGGAGTCATCGTTTTTTATCAGAAAATTGATTTTTTGGACTGTACCAAAAATGATTCAAAATGTCAATTGGATCGTGCCTCATGTTGAATAACCACTTTTTAAACGCTCACAGTGACCAAAATTGCCATTTTTACAGAGTTGTCCTTACTCAAAAGCTTCAATTTTGACCAATTTCAGGCACAGAAATGACTTTAAACACACTTTTTTAGTTGAAAAAGTCATAATTTGCACCCAACAGTCATTTACAGTGCAAAAATTAAATGTTAAAATTTCATCCATATTGACCATTTTGGGAACATTCGACAGGTCAGGAGTCATCGTTTTTCATCAGAAAATTGATTTTTTTGGACTGTACGAAAAATGATTCAAAATGTAAATTGGATCGTGCCTCATGTTGAATAACCACTTTTTAAACGCTCGCAGTGACCAAAATTGCAATTTTTACAGAGTTTTGCTTACTCAAAAGCGTCAAATTTGAACAATTTCAGGCACAGAAATGGCTTTAAACACAGTTATTTTAGTTGAAAAAGTCATAATTCACATCCACCAGTCATTTAGAGTCAAAAGATTAAATGTTAAAATTTCACCCATATTGACCATTTTGGGAACGTTCGACAGGACCGGAGTCATCGTTTTTCATCAGAAAATTGACTTTTTTGGACTGTACCAAAAATGATTCAAAATGTCAATTGGACCGTGCCTATTGTTGAATAACCGCTTTTTAAACCCTCACAGTGACCAAAATTTCCATTTTTACAGAATTTTGCTTACTCAAAAGCTTAAATTTTGACCAATTTCAGGCACAGAAATGACTTTAAACACACTTATTTTAGTTGAAAAAGTCATAATTCACATCCAACAGTCATTTTTAGAGTCAAAAGATTAAATGTTAAAATTTCATCCATATTGACCATTTTGGGAACGTTCGACAGGTCCGGAGTCATCGTTTTTCATCAGAAAATTGATTTATTGGACTGTACCAAAAATGATTCAAAATGTCAATTGGATCGTGCCTCATGTTGAATAACCTCTTTTTAAACCCTCACAGTGACAAAAATTGCCATTTTACAGGGTTGTGCTTACTCAAAAGCTTCAATTTTGACCAATTTCAGACACAGAAATGACTTTAAACACACTTATTTTAGTTGAAAAAGTCATAATTCACATCCAACAGTCATTTACAGTCCAAAAATTAAATGTTAAAATTTCATCCATATTGACCATTTTGGGAACATTCGACAGGTCAGGAGTCATCGTTTTTCATCAGAAAATTGATTTTTTGGGACTGTACGAAAAATGATTCAAAATGTAAATTGGATCGTGCCTCATGTTGAATAACCACTTTTTAAACGCTCACAGTGACCAAAATTGCCATTTTTACAGAGTTTTGCTTACTCAAAAGCGTCAATTTTGAACAATTTCAGGCACAGAAATGACTTTAAACACACTTATTTTAGTTGAAAAAGTTATAATTCGGATCCAACAGTCATTTACAGTCAAAAAATTAAATGTTAAAATTTCATCCATATTGACCATTTTGGGAACGTTCGACAGGTCCGGAGTCATCTTTTTTCATCAGAAAATTGATTTTTTTGGACTGTACGAAAAATGATTCAAAATGTAAATTGGATCGTGCCTCATGTTGAATAACCACTTTTTAAACGCTCGCAGTGACCAAAATTGCCATTTTTACAGAGTTTTGCTTACTCAAAAGCGTCAATTTTGAACAATTTCAGGCACAGAAATGACTTTCAACACAGTTATTTTAGTTGAAAAAGTCATAATTCACATCCAACTGTCATTTAGAGTCAAAAGATTAAATGTAAAAATTTCATCCATATTGACCATTTTGGGAACGTTCGACAGGTCCGGAGTCATCTTTTTTCCTCAGAAAATTGATTTTTTGGACTGTACCAAAAATGATTTAAAATGTCAATTGGATCGTGCCTCATGTTGAATAACCACTTTTTAAACGCTCGCAGTGACCAAAATTGCCATTTTTACAGAGTTTTGCTTACTCAAAAGCTTCAATTTTGACCAATTTCAGGCACAGAAATGACTTTAAACACACTTTTTAGTTGAAAAAGTCATAATTTGCACCCAACAGTCATTTACAGTGCAAAAATTAAATGTTAAAATTTCATCCATATTGACCATTTTGGGAACGTTCGACAGGACCGGAGTCATCGTTTTTCATCAGAAAATTTACTTTTTTGGACTGAACCAAAAATGATTCAAAATGTCAATTGGACCGTGCCTATTGTTGAATAACCGCTTTTTAAACCCTCACAGTGACCAAAATTTCCATTTTTACAGAGTTTTGCTTACTCAAAAGCTTCAATTTTGACCAATTTCAGGCACTGAAATGACTTTAAACACACTTATTTTAGTTGAAAAAGTCATAATTCACATCCAACAGTCATTTTTAGAGTCAAAAGATTAAATGTTAAAATTTCATCCATATTGACCATTTTGGGAACGTTCGACAGGTCCGGAGTCATCGTTTTTCATCAGAAAAATGATTTTTTGGACTGTTCCAAAAATGATTCAAAATGTCAATTGGATCGTGCCTCATGTTGAATAACTACTTTTTAAACCCTCACAGTGACCAAAATTGCCATTTTTACAGAGTTGTCCTTACTCAAAAGCTTCAATTTTGACCAATTTCAGGCACAGAAATGACTTTAAACACACTTATTTTAGTTGAAAAAGTCATAATTCACATCCAACAGTCATTTACAGTCCAAAAATTAAATGTAAAAATTTCATCCATATTGACCATTTTGGGAACATTCGACAGGTCAGGAGTCATCGTTTTTCATCAGAAAATTGATTTTTTGGGACTGTACGAAAAATGATTCAAAATGTAAATTGGATCGTGCCTCATGTTGAATAACCACTTTTTAAACGCTCACAGTGACCAAAATTGCCATTTTTACAGAGTTTTGCTTACTCAAAAGCGTCAATTTTGAACAATTTCAGGCACAGAAATGACTTTAAACACACTTATTTTAGTTGAAAAAGTTATAATTCGGATCCAACAGTCATTTACAGTCAAAAAATTAAATGTTAAAATTTCATCCATATTGACCATTTTGGGAACGTTCGACAGGTCCGGAGTCATCGTTTTTCATCAGAAAAATGATTTTTTGGACTGTTCCAAAAATGATTCAAAATGTCAATTGGATCGTGCCTCATGTTGAATAACCACTTTTTAAACCCTCACAGTGACCAAAATTGCCATTTTTACAGAGTTGTCCTTACTCAAAAGCTTCAATTTTGACCAATTTCAGGCACAGAAATGACTTTAAACACACTTTTTTAGTTGAAAAAGTCATAATTTGCACCCAAAAGTCATTTACAGTGCAAAAATTAAATGTTAAAATTTCATCCATATTGACCATTTTGGGAACATTCGACAGGTCAGGAGTCATCGTTTTTCATCAGAAATTTGATTTTTTTGGACTGTACGAAAAATGATTCAAAATGTAAATTGGATCGTGCCTCATGTTGAATAACCACTTTTTAAACGCTCGCAGTGACCAAAATTGCCATTTTTACAGAGTTTTGCTTACTCAAAAGCGTCAATTTTGAACAATTTCAGGCACAGAAATGGCTTTAAACACAGTTATTTTAGTTGAAAAAGTCATAATTCACATCCACCAGTCATTTAGAGTCAAAAGATTAAATGTTAAAATTTCACCCATATTGACCATTTTGGTAACGTTCGACAGGTCCGGAGTCATCTTTTTTCCTCAGAAAATTGATTTTTTGGACTGTACCAAAAATGATTCAAAATGTCAATTGGATCGTGCCTCATGTTGAATAACCACTTTTTAAACCCTCACAATGACCAACATTGTCATTTTTACAGAGTTGTCCTTACTCAAAAGCTTCAATTTTGACCAATTTTAGGCACAGAAATGACTTTAAACACACTTTTTTAGTTGAAAAAGTCATAATTTGCACCCAACAGTCATTTACAGTCCAAAAATTAAATGTTAAAATTTCATCAATATTGACCATTTTGGGAACGTTCGACAGGTCCGGAGTCATCGTTTTTCATCAGAAAATTGATTTTTTGGACTGTACCAAAAATGATTCAAAATGTAAATTGGGTCGTGCCTCATGTTGAATAACCACTTTTTAAACCCTCACAATGACCAACATTGTCATTTTTACAGAGTTGTCCTTACTCAAAAGCTTCAATTTTGACCAATTTCAGGCACAGAAATGACTTTAAACACACTTATTTTAGTTGAAAAAGTCATAATTCGCATCCAACAGTCATTTAGAGTTAAAAGATTAAATGTTAAAATTTCAACCATATTGACCATTTTGGGAACGTTCGACAGGTCCGGAGTCATCTTTTTTCATCAGAAAATTGATTTTTTTGGACTGTACGAAAAATGATTCAAAATGTAAATTGGATCGTGCCTCATGTTGAATAACCACTTTTTAAACGCTCGCAGTGACCAAAATTGCCATTTTTACAGAGTTTTGCTTACTCAAAAGCGTCAATTTTGAACAATTTCAGGCACAGAAATGACTTTCAACACAGTTATTTTAGTTGAAAAAGTCATAATTCACATCCAACTGTCATTTAGAGTCAAAAGATTAAATGTAAAAATTTCATCCATATTGACCATTTTGGGAACGTTCGACAGGTCCGGAGTCATCTTTTTTCCTCAGAAAATTGATTTTTTGGACTGTACCAAAAATGATTTAAAATGTCAATTGGATCGTGCCTCATGTTGAATAACCACTTTTTAAACGCTCGCAGTGACCAAAATTGAAAATTTTTACAGAGTTTTGCTTACTCAAAAGCTTCAATTTTGACCAATTTCAGGCACAGAAATGACTTTAAACACACTTTTTAGTTGAAAAAGTCATAATTTGCACCCAACAGTCATTTACAGTGCAAAAATTAAATGTTAAAATTTCATCCATATTGACCATTTTGGGAACGTTCGACAGGACCGGAGTCATCGTTTTTCATCAGAAAATTTACTTTTTTGGACTGAACCAAAAATGATTCAAAATGTCAATTGGACCGTGCCTATTGTTGAATAACCGCTTTTTAAACCCTCACAGTGACCAAAATTTCCATTTTTACAGAGTTTTGCTTACTCAAAAGCTTCAATTTTGACCAATTTCAGGCACTGAAATGACTTTAAACACACTTATTTTAGTTGAAAAAGTCATAATTCACATCCAACAGTCATTTTTAGAGTCAAAAGATTAAATGTTAAAATTTCATCCATATTGACCATTTTGGGAACGTTCGACAGGTCCGGAGTCATCGTTTTTCATCAGAAAAATGATTTTTTGGACTGTTCCAAAAATGATTCAAAATGTCAATTGGATCGTGCCTCATGTTGAATAACTACTTTTTAAACCCTCACAGTGACCAAAATTGCCATTTTTACAGAGTTGTCCTTACTCAAAAGCTTCAATTTTGACCAATTTCAGGCACAGAAATGACTTTAAACACACTTATTTTAGTTGAAAAAGTCATAATTCACATCCAACAGTCATTTACAGTCCAAAAATTAAATGTAAAAATTTCATCCATATTGACCATTTTGGGAACATTCGACAGGTCAGGAGTCATCGTTTTTCATCAGAAAATTGATTTTTTGGGACTGTACGAAAAATGATTCAAAATGTAAATTGGATCGTGCCTCATGTTGAATAACCACTTTTTAAACGCTCACAGTGACCAAAATTGCCATTTTTACAGAGTTTTGCTTACTCAAAAGCGTCAATTTTGAACAATTTCAGGCACAGAAATGACTTTAAACACACTTATTTTAGTTGAAAAAGTTATAATTCGGATCCAACAGTCATTTACAGTCAAAAAATTAAATGTTAAAATTTCATCCATATTGACCATTTTGGGAACGTTCGACAGGTCCGGAGTCATCGTTTTTCATCAGAAAAATGATTTTTTGGACTGTTCCAAAAATGATTCAAAATGTCAATTGGATCGTGCCTCATGTTGAATAACCACTTTTTAAACCCTCACAATGACCAACATTGTCATTTTTACAGAGTTGTCCTTACTCAAAAGCTTCAATTTTGACCAATTTTAGGCACAGAAATGACTTTAAACACACTTTTTTAGTTGAAAAAGTCATAATTTGCACCCAACAGTCATTTACAGTCCAAAGAATTAAATGTTAAAATTTCATCAATATTGACCATTTTGGGAACGTTCGACAGGTCCGGAGTCATCGTTTTTCATCAGAAAATTGATTTTTTGGACTGTACCAAAAATGATTCAAAATGTAAATTGGGTCGTGCCTCATGTTGAATAACCACTTTTTAAACCCTCACAGTGACCAAAATTGCCATTTGTACAGGGTTGTGCTTACTCAAAAGCGTCAATTTTGAACAATTTCAGGCACATAAATGACTTTAAACACACTTATTTTAGTTGAAAAAGGTATAATTCGGATCCAACAGTCATTTTTAGAGTCAAAAGATTAAATGTTAAAATTTCATCCATATTGACCATTTGTGGGAACGTTCGACAGGTCCGGAGTCATCGTTTTTCATCAGAAAATTGATTTTTTGGACTGTACCAAAAATGATTCAAAATGTCAATTGGATCGTGCCTCATGTTGAATAACCACTTTTTAAACCCTCACAGTGACAAAAATTGCCATTTTACAGGGTTGTGCTTACTCAAAAGCTTCAATTTTGACCAATTTCAGACACAGAAATGACTTTAAACACACTTATTTTAGTTGAAAAAGTCATAATTCACATCCACCAGTCATTTAGAGTCAAAAGATTAAATGTTAAAATTTCACCCATATTGACCATTTTGGGAACGTTCGACAGGTCCGGAGTCATCTTTTTTCCTCAGAAAATTGATTTTTTGGACTGTACCAAAAATGATTCAAAATGTCAATTGGATCGTGCCTTGTGTTGAATAACCACTTTTTAAACCCTCACAATGACCAACATTGTCATTTTTACAGAGTTGTCCTTACTCAAAAGCTTCAATTTTGACTAATTTCAGGCACAGAAATGACTTTAAACACACTTTTTTAGTTGAAAAAGTCATAATTTGCACCCAACAGTCATTTACAGTGCAAAAATTTAAATGTTAAAATTTCATCCATATTGACCATTTTGGGAACGTTCGACAGGACCGGAGTCATCGTTTTTCATCAGAAAATTGACTTTTTTGGACTGTACCAAAAAAGATTCAAAATGTCAATTGGACCGTGCCTATTGTTGAATAACCGCTTTTTAAACCCTCACAGTGACCAAAATTTCCATTTTTACAGAGTTTTGCTTACTCAAAAGCTTCAATTTTGACCAATTTCAGGCACTGAAATGACTTTAAACACACTTATTTTAGTTGAAAAAGGTATAATTCGGATCCAACAGTCATTTACAGTCAAAAAATTAAATGTTAAAATTTCATCCATATTGACCATTTTGGGAACGTTCGACAGGTCCGGGGTCATCGTTTTTCATCAGAAAAATGATTTTTTGGACTGTTCCAAAAAAGATTCAAAATGTCCATTGGATCGTGCCTCATGTTGAATAACCACTTTTTAAAATCTCACAGTAACCAAAATTGCCAATTTTTACAGAGTTGTCCTTACTCAAAAGCTACAATTTTGACCAATTTCAGGCACAGAAATTACTTTAAACACACTTATTTTAGTTGAAAAAGTCATAAGTTGCACCCAACAGTCATTTACAGTCCAAAAATTAAATGTTAAAATTTCATCCATATTGACCATTTTGGGAACGTTCGACAGGTCCGGCCGGAGTCATCGTTTTTCATCAGAAAATTGATTTTTTGGACTGTACCAAAGATGATTCAAAATGTCAATTGGATTGTGCCTCATGTTGAATAACCACTTTTTAAACCCTCACAGTGACCAAAATTGCAATTTTTACAGAGTTTTGCTTACTCAAAAGCGTCAAATTTGAACAATTTCAGGCACAGAAATGGCTTTAAACACAGTTATTTTAGTTGAAAAAGTCATAATTCACATCCAACAGTCATTTAGAGTCAAAAGATTAAATGTTAAAATTTCACCCATATTGACCATTTTGGGAACGTTCGACAGGTCCGGAGTCATCTTTTTTCCTCAGAAAATTGATTTTTTGGACTGTACCAAAAATGATTCAAAATGTCAATTGGATCGTGCCTCATGTTGAATAACCACTTTTTAAACCCTCACAATGACCAACATTGTCATTTTTACAGAGTTGTCCTTACTCAAAAGCTTCAATTTTGACCAATTTCAGGCACAGAAATGACTTTAAACACACTTTTTTAGTTGAAAAAGTCATAATTTGCACCCAACAGTCATTTACAGTGCAAAAATGAAATGTTAAAATTTCATCCATATTGACCATTTTGGGAACGTTCGACAGGACCGGGGTCATCGTTTTTCATCAGAAAATTGACTTTTTTGGACTGTACCAAAAATGATTCAAAATGTCAATTGGATCGTGCCTCATGTTGAATAACCACTTTTTAAACCCTCACAGTGACAAAAATTGCCATTTTACAGGGTTGTGCTTACTCAAAAGCTTCAATTTTGACCAATTTCAGACACAGAAATGACTTTAAACACACTTATTTTAGTTGAAAAAGTTATAATTCGGATCCAACAGTCATTTACAGTCAAAAAATTAAATGTTAAAATTTCATCCATATTGACCATTTTGGGAACGTTCGACAGGTTCGGAGTCATCGTTTTTCATCAGAAAAAAATGATTTTTTGGACTGTTCCAAAAATGATTCAAAATGTAAATTGGATCGTGCCTCATGTTGAATAACCACTTTTTAAACGCTCGCAGTGACCAAAATTGCAATTTTTACAGAGTTTTGCTTACTCAAAAGCGTCAAATTTGAACAATTTCAGGCACAGAAATGGCTTTAAACACAGTTATTTTAGTTGAAAAAGTCATAATTCACATCCACCAGTCATTTAGAGTCAAAAGATTAAATGTTAAAATTTCACCCATATTGACCATTTTGGGAACGTTCGACAGGTCCGGAGTCATCTTTTTTCCTCAGAAAATTGATTTTTTGGACTGTACCAAAAATGATTCAAAATGTCAATTGGATCGTGCCTTGTGTTGAATAACCACTTTTTAAACCCTCACAATGACCAACATTGTCATTTTTACAGAGTTGTCCTTACTCAAAAGCTTCAATTTTGACCAATTTCAGGCACAGAAATGACTTTAAACACACTTTTTTAGTTGAAAAAGTCATAATTTGCACCCAACAGTCATTTACAGTGCAAAAATGAAATGTTAAAATTTCATCCATATTGACCATTTTGGGAACGTTCGACAGGACCGGAGTCATCGTTTTTCATCAGAAAATTGACTTTTTTGGACTGTACCAAAAATGATTCAAAATGTCAATTGGACCGTGCCTCATGTTGAATAACCTCTTTTTAAACCCTCACAGTGACAAAAATTGCCATTTTACAGGGTTGTGCTTACTCAAAAGCTTCAATTTTGACCAATTTGAGACACAGAAATGACTTTAAACACACTTATTTTAGTTGAAAAAGTCATAATTCACATCCAACAGTCATTTACAGTCCAAAAATTAAATGTTAAAATTTCATCCATATTGACCATTTTGGGAACATTCGACAGGTCAGGAGTCATCGTTTTTCATCAGAAAATTGATTTTTTGGGACTGTACGAAAAATGATTCAAAATGTAAATTGGATCGTGCCTCATGTTGAATAACCACTTTTTAAACACTCACAGTGACCAAAATTGCCAATTTTTACAGAGTTTTGCTTACTCAAAAGCGTCAATTTTGAACAATTTCAGGCACAGAAATGACTTTAAACACACTTATTTTAGTTGAAAAAGTTATAATTCGGATCCAACAGTCATTTACAGTCAAAAAATTAAATGTTAAAATTTCATCCATATTGACCATTTTGGGAACGTTCGACAGGTCCGGAGTCATCTTTTTTCATCAGAAAATTGATTTTTTTGGACTGTACGAAAAATGATTCAAAATGTAAATTGGATCGTGCCTCATGTTGAATAACCACTTTTTAAACGCTCGCAGTGACCAAAATTGCCATTTTTACAGAGTTTTGCTTACTCAAAAGCGTCAATTTTGAACAATTTCAGGCACAGAAATGACTTTCAACACAGTTATTTTAGTTGAAAAAGTCATAATTCACATCCAACTGTCATTTAGAGTCAAAAGATTAAATGTAAAAATTTCATCCATATTGACCATTTTGGGAACGTTCGACAGGTCCGGAGTCATCTTTTTTCCTCAGAAAATTGATTTTTTGGACTGTACCAAAAATGATTTAAAATGTCAATTGGATCGTGCCTCATGTTGAATAACCACTTTTTAAACCCTCACAGTGACCAAAATTGCCATTTTTACAGAGTTGTCCTTACTCAAAAGCTTCAATTTTGACCAATTTCAGGCACAGAAATGACTTTAAACACACTTTTTAGTTGAAAAAGTCATAATTTGCACCCAACAGTCATTTACAGTGCAAAAATTAAATGTTAAAATTTCATCCATATTGACCATTTTGGGAACGTTCGACAGGACCGGAGTCATCGTTTTTCATCAGAAAATTTACTTTTTTGGACTGTACCAAAAATGATTCAAAATGTCAATTGGACCGTGCCTATTGTTGAATAACCGCTTTTTAAACCCTCACAGTGACCAAAATTTCCATTTTTACAGAGTTTTGCTTACTCAAAAGCTTCAATTTTGACCAATTTCAGGCACTGAAATGACTTTAAACACACTTATTTTAGTTGAAAAAGTCATAATTCACATCCAACAGTCATTTTTAGAGTCAAAAGATTAAATGTTAAAATTTCATCCATATTGACCATTTTGGGAACGTTCGACAGGCCCGGAGTCATCGTTTTTCATCAGAAAAATTATTTTGTGGACTGTTCCAAAAATGATTCAAAATGTCAATTGGATCGTGCCTCATGTTGAATAACCAATTTTTAAACCCTCACAGTGACCAAAATTGCCATTTTTACAGAGTTTTGCTTACTCAAAAGCGTCAATTTTGAACAATTTCAGGCACAGAAATGACTTTAAACACACTTATTTTAGTTGAAAAAGTTATAATTCGGATCCAACAGTCATTTACAGTCAAAAAATTAAATGTTAAAATTTCATCCATATTGACCATTTTGGGAACGTTCGACAGGTCCGGAGTCATCGTTTTTCATCAGAAAAATGATTTTTTGGACTGTTCCAAAAATGATTCAAAATGTCAATTGGATCGTGCCTCATGTTGAATAACCACTTTTTAAACCCTCACAGTGACCAAAATTGCCATTTTTACAGAGTTGTCCTTACTCAAAAGCTTCAATTTTGACCAATTTCAGGCACAGAAATGACTTTAAACACACTTTTTTAGTTGAAAAAGTCAAAATTTGCACCCAAAAGTCATTTACAGTGCAAAAATTAAATGTTAAAATTTCATCCATATTGACCATTTTGGGAACATTCGACAGGTCAGGAGTCATCGTTTTTCATCAGAAAATTGATTTTTTTGGACTGTACGAAAAATGATTCAAAATGTAAATTGGATCGTGCCTCATGTTGAATAACCACTTTTTAAACGCTCGCAGTGACCAAAATTGCCATTTTTACAGAGTTTTGCTTACTCAAAAGCGTCAATTTTGAACAATTTCAGGCACAGAAATGGCTTTAAACACAGTTATTTTAGTTGAAAAAGTCATAATTCACATCCACCAGTCATTTAGAGTCAAAAGATTAAATGTTAAAATTTCACCCATATTGACCATTTTGGTAACGTTCGACAGGTCCGGAGTCATCTTTTTCCTCAGAAAATTGATTTTTTGGACTGTACCAAAAATGATTCAAAATGTCAATTGGATCGTGCCTCATGTTGAATAACCACTTTTTAAACCCTCACAATGACCAACATTGTCATTTTTACAGAGTTGTCCTTACTCAAAAGCTTCAATTTTGACCAATTTTAGGCACAGAAATGACTTTAAACACACTTTTTTAGTTGAAAAAGTCATAATTTGCACCCAACAGTCATTTACAGTCCAAAAATTAAATGTTAAAATTTCATCCATATTGACCATTTTGGGAACGTTCGACAGGTCCGGAGTCATCGTTTTTCATCAGAAAATTGATTTTTTGGACTGTACCAAAAATGATTCAAAATGTAAATTGGGTCGTGCCTCATGTTGAATAACTACTTTTTAAACCCTCACAGTGACCAAAATTGCCATTTGTACAGGGTTGTGCTTACTCAAAAGCGTCAATTTTGAACAATTTCAGGCACATAAATGACTTTAAACACACTTATTTTAGTTGAAAAAGTTATAATTCGGATCCAACAGTCATTTACAGTCAAAAAATTAAATGTTAAAATTTCATCCATATTGACCATTTTGGGAATGTTCGACAGGTCCGGAGTCACCGTTTTTCATCAGAAAAATGATTTTTTGGACTGTTCCAAAAATTATTCAAAATGTCAATTGGATCGTGCCTCATGTTGAATAACCACTTTTTAAACCCTCACAATGACCAACATTGTCATTTTTACAGAGTTGTCCTTACTCAAAAGCTTCAATTTAGACCAATTTCAGGCACAGAAATGACTTTAAACACACTTATTTTAGTTGAAAAAGTCATAATTCGCATCCAACAGTCATTTAGAGTTAAAAGATTAAATGTTAAAATTTCAACCATATTGACCATTTTGGGAACGTTCGACAGGTCCGGAGTCATCGTTTTTTATCAGAAAATTGATTTTTTGGACTGTACCAAAAATGATTCAAAATGTCAATTGGATCGTGCCTCATGTTGAATAACCACTTTTTAAACGCTCACAGTGACCAAAATTGCCATTTTTACAGAGTTGTCCTTACTCAAAAGCTTCAATTTTGACCAATTTCAGGCACAGAAATGACTTTAAACACACTTTTTTAGTTGAAAAAGTCATAATTTGCACCCAACAGTCATTTACAGTGCAAAAATTAAATGTTAAAATTTCATCCATATTGACCATTTTGGGAACGTTCGACAGGACCGGAGTCATCGTTTTTCATTAGAAAATTGACTTTTTTGGACTGTACCAAAAATTATTAAAAATGTCAATTGGACCGTGCCTATTGTTGAATAACCGCTTTTTAAACCCTCACAGTGACCAAAATTTCCATTTTTACAGACTTTTGCTTACTCAAAAGCTTCAATTTTGACCAATTTCAGGCACTGAAATGACTTTAAACACACTTATTTTAGTTGAAAAAGGTATAATTCGGATCCAACAGTCATTTTTAGAGTCAAAAGATTAAATGTTAAAATTTCATCCATATTGACCATTTGTGGGAACGTTCGACAGGTCCGGAGTCATCGTTTTTCATCCGAAAATTGATTTTTTGGACTGTACCAAAAATGATTCAAAATGTCAATTGGATCGTGCCTCATGTTGGATAACCACTTTTTAAACGCTCACAGTGACCAAAATTGCCATTTTTACAGAGTTTTGCTTACTCAAAAGTGTCAATTTTGAAAAATTTCAGGCACAGAAATGACTTTAAACACACTTATTTTAGTTGAAAAAGTTATAATTCGGATACAACAGTCATTTACAGTCAAAAAATTAAATGTTAAAATTTCATCCATATTGACCATTTTGGGAACGTTCGACAGGTCAGGAGTCATCGTTTTTCATCAGAAAAATGATTTTTTGGACTGCTCCAAAAATTATTCAAAATGTCAATTGGACCGTGCCTATTGTTGAATAACCGCTTTTTAAACCCTCACAGTGACCAAAATTTCCATTTTTACAGACTTTTGCTTACTCAAAAGCTTCAATTTTGACCAATTTCAGGCACTGAAATGACTTTAAACACACTTATTTTAGTTGAAAAAGGTATAATTCGGATCCAACAGTCATTTTTAGAGTCAAAAGATTAAATGTTAAAATTTCATCCATATTGACCATTTGTGGGAACGTTCGACAGGTCCGGAGTCATCGTTTTTCATCAGAAAATTGATTTTTTGGACTGTACCAAAAATGATTCAAAATGTCAATTGGATCGTGCCTCATGTTGGATAACCACTTTTTAAACGCTCACAGTGACCAAAATTGCCATTTTTACAGAGTTTTGCTTACTCAAAAGTGTCAATTTTGAACAATTTCAGGCACAGAAATGACTTTAAACACACTTATTTTAGTTGAAAAAGGTATAATTCGGATCCAACAGTCATTTACAGTCAAAAAAATTAAATGTTAAAATTTCATCCATATTGACCATTTTGGGAACGTTCGACAGGTCCGGAGTCATCGTTTTTCATCAGAAAATGGATTTTTTGGACTGTACCAAAAATGATTCAAAAACTAAATTGGGTCGTGCCTCATGTAGAATAACCACTTTTTAAACCCTCACGGTGACCAAAATTGCCATTTGTACAGGGTTGTGCTTAATCAAAAGCTTAAATTTTGACCAATTTCAGGCACAGAAATGACTTTAAACACACTTTTTTAGTTGAAAAAGTCATAATTTGCACCCAACAGTCATTTACAGTCCAAAAATTAACTGTTAAAATTTCATCCATATTGACCATTTTGGGAACGTTCGACAGGTCCGGCCGAAATCATCGTTTTTCATCAGAAAATTGATTTTTTGGACTGTACCAAAAATGATTCAAAATGTCAATTGGATCGTGCCTCATGTTGAATAACCACTTTTTAAACCCTCACAGTGACCAAAATTGCCATTTTTACAGAGTTGTCCTTACTCAAAAGCTTCAATTTTGACCAATTTTAGGCACAGAAATGACTTTAAACACACTTTTTTAGTTGAAAAAGTCATAATTTGCACCCAGCAGTCATTTACAGTCCAAAAATTAAATGTTAAAATTTCATCCATATTGACCATTTTGGGAACGTTCGACAGGTCCGGAGTCATCGTTTTTCATCAGAAAAATGATTTTTTGGACTGTTCCAAAAATGATTCAAAAAGTCAATTGGATCGTGCCTCATGTTGAATAACCACTTTTTAAACCCTCACAATGACCAACATTGTCATTTTTACAGAGTTGTCCTTACTCAAAAGCTTCAATTTTGACCAATTTCAGGCACAGAAATGACTTTAAACACACTTATTTTAGTTGAAAAAGTCATAATTCACATCCACCAGTCATTTAGAGTCAAAAGATTAAATGTTAAAATTTCACCCATATTGACCATTTTGGTAACGTTCGACAGGTCCGGAGTCATCTTTTTTCCTCAGAAAATTGATTTTTTGGACTGTACCAAAAATGATTCAAAATGTCAATTGGATCGTGCCTCATGTTGAATAACCACTTTTTAAACCCTCACAGTGACAAAAATTGCCATTTTACAGGGTTGTGCTTACTCAAAAGCTTCAATTTTTACCAATTTCAGACACAGAAATGACTTTAAACACACTTATTTTAGTTGAAAAAGTCATAATTCACATCCAACAGTCATTTACAGTCCAAAAATTAAATGTTAAAATTTCATCCATATTGACCATTTTGGGAACATTCAACAGGTCAGGAGTCATCGTTTTTCATCAGAAAATTGATTTTTTGGGACTGTACGAAAAATGATTCAAAATGTAAATTGGATCGTGCCATATGTTGAATAACCACTTTTTAAACGCACACAGTGACCAAAATTGCCATTTTTACAGAGTTTTGCTTACTCAAAAGCTTCAATTTTGACCAATTTCAGGCACAGAAATGACTTTAAACACACTTTTTTAGTTAAAAAAGTCATAATTTGCACCCAACAGTCATTTACAGTGCAAAAATTAAATGTTAAAATTTCATCCATATTGACCATTTTGGGAACATTCGACAGGTCAGGAGTCATCGTTTTTCATCAGAAAATAAAATTTTTTGGACTGTACGAAAAATGATTCAAAATGTAAATTGGATCGTGCCTCATGTTGAATAACCACTTTTTAATCGCTCGCAGTGACCAAAATTGCCATTTTTACAGAGTTTTGCTTACTCAAAAGCGTCAATTTTGAACAATTTCAGGCACAGAAATGACTTTAAACACACTTATTTTAGTTGGAAAAAGTCATAATTCATATCCAACAGTCATTCAGAGTAAAAAGATTAAATGTTAAAATTTCATCCATATTGACCATTTTGGGAACGTTCGAAAGGTCCGGAGTCATCGTTTTTCATCAGAAAAATGATTTTTTGGACTGTTCCAAAAAAGATTCAAAATGTCAATTGGATCGTGCCTCATGTTGAATAACCACTTTTTAAAATCTCACAGTAACCAAAATTGCCAATTTTTACAGAGTTGTCCTTACTCAAAAGCTACAATTTTGACCAATTTCAGGCACAGAAATGACTTTAAACACACTTATTTTAGTTGAAAAAGTCATAATTTGCACCCAACAGTCATTTACAGTCCAAAAATTAAATGTTAAAATTTCATCCATATTGACCATTTTGGGAACGTTCGACAGGTCAGGAGTCATTGTTTTCTCATCAGAAAATTGATTTTTTTGGACTGTACCAAAAAGGATTCAAAATGTAAATTGGATTGTGCCTCATGTTGAATAACCACTTTTTAAAGCCTCACAGTGACCAAAATTTCCATTTTTACAAAGTTTTGCTTACTCAAAAGCTTCAATTTTGACCAATTTCAGGCACAGAAATGACTTTAAACACACTTATTTTAGTTGAAAAAGTCATAATTCACATCCAACAGTCATTTAGAGTCAAAACATTAAATGTTAAAATTTCATCCATATTGACCATTTTGGGAACGTTCGACAGGTCCGGCCGGAGTCATCGTTTTTCATCAGAAAATTGATTTTTTGGACTGTACCAACAATGATTCAAAATGTCAATTGGATTGTGCCTCATGTTGAATAACCACATTTTAAACACTCACAGTGACCAAAATTGCCATTTTTACAGAGTTGTCCTTGCTCAAAAGCTTCAATTTTGACTAATTTCAGGCACAGAAATGACTTTCAACACACTTTTTTAGTTGAAAAAGTCATAATTTGCACCCAACAGTCATTTACAGACCAAAAATTAAATGTTAAAATTTCATCCATATTGACTATTTTGGGAACATTCGACAGGTCCGGAGGCATCGTTTTTCATCAGAAATTTGATTTTTTTGGACTGTACCAAAAATGATTCAAAATGTCAATTGGACCGTGCCTATTGTTGAATAACCACTTTTTAAACCCTCACAGTGACCAAAATTTCCATTTTTACAGAGTTTTGCTTACTCAAAAGCTTCAATTTTGACCAATTTCAGGCACTGAAATGAGTTTAAACACACTTATTTTAGTTGAAAAAGGTATAATTCGGATCCAACAGTCATTTTTAGAGTCAAAAGATTAAATGTTAAAATTTCATCCATATTGACCATTTGTGGGAACGTTCGACAGGTCCGGAGTCATCGTTTTTCATCAGAAAATTGATTTTTTGGACTGTACCAAAAATGATTCAAAATGTCAATTGGATCGTGCCTCATGTTGAATAACCACTTTTTAAACCCTCACAGTGACAAAAATTGCCATTTTACAGGGTTGTGCTTACTCAAAAGCTTCAATTTTGACCAATTTCAGACACAGAAATGACTTTAAACACACTTATTTTATTTGAAAAAGTCATAATTCACATCCAACAGTCATTTACAGTCCAAAAATTAAATGTTAAAATTTCATCCATATTGACCATTTTGGGAACATTCGACAGGTCAGGAGTCATCGTTTTTCATCAGAAAATTGATTTTTTGGGACTGTATGAAAAATGATTCAAAATGTAAATTGGATCGTGCCTCATGTTGAATAACCACTTTTTAAACGCTCACAGTGACCAAAATTGCCATTTTTACAGAGTTTTGCTTACTCAAAAGTGTCAATTTTGAACAATTTCAGGCACAGAAATGACTTTAAACACACTTATTTTAGTTGAAAAAGTTATAATTCGGATCCAACAGTCATTTACAGTCAAAAAATTAAATGTTAAAATTTCATCCATATTGACCATTTTGGGAACGTTCGACAGGTTCGGAGTCATCGTTTTTCATCAGAAAAAAATGATTTTTTGGATTGTTCCAAAAATGATTCAAAATGTAAATTGGATCGTGCCTCATGTTGAATAACCACTTTTTAAACGCTCGCAGTGACCAAAATTGCCATTTTTACAGAGTTTTGCTTACTCAAAAGCGTCAATTTTGAACAATTTCAGGCACAGAAATGACTTTAAACACAGTTATTTTAGTTGAAAAAGTCATAATTCACATCCACCAGTCATTTAGAGTCAAAAGATTAAATGTTAAAATGTCACCGATATTGACCATTTTGGGAACGTTCGACAGGTCCGGAGTCATCTTTTTTCATCAGAAAATTGATTTTTTGGACTGTACCAAAAATGATTCCAAATGTCAATTGGATCGTGCCTCATGTTGAATAACCACTTTTTAAACCCTCACAATGACCAACATTGTCATTTTTACAGAGTTGTCCTTACTCAAAAGCTTCAATTTTGACCAATTTCAGGCACAGAAATGACTTTAAACACACTTTTTTAGTTGAAAAAGTCATAATTTGCACCCAACAGTCATTTACAGTGCAAAAATTAAATGTTAAAATTTCATCCATATTGACCATTTTGGGAACGTTCGACAGGACCGGAGTCATCGTTTTTCATCAGAAAATTGACTTTTTTGGACTGTACCAAAAATGATTCAAAATGTCAATTGGACCGTGCCTATTGTTGAATAACCGCTTTTTAAACCCTCACAGTGACCAAAATTTCCATTTTTACAGAGTTTTGCTTACTCAAAAGCTTCAATTTTGACCAATTTCAGGCACTGAAATGACTTTAAACACACTTATTTTAGTTGAAAAAGGTATAATTCGGATCCAACAGTCATTTACAGTCAAAAAAATTAAATGTTAAAATTTCATCCATATTGACCATTTTGGGAACGTTCGACAGGTCCGGAGTCATCGTTTTTCATCAGAAAATGGATTTTTTGGACTGTACCAAAAATGATTCAAAACGTAAATTGGGTCGTGCCTCATGTAGAATAACCACTTTTTAAACCCTCACGGTGACCAAAATTGCCATTTGTACAGGGTTGTGCTTAATCAAAAGCTTAAATTTTGACCAATTTCAGGCACAGAAATGACTTTAAACACACTTTTTTAGTTGAAAAAGTCATAATTTGCACCCAACAGTCATTTACAGTCCAAAAATTAACTGTTAAAATTTCATCCATATTGACCATTTTGGGAACGTTCGACAGGTCCGGCCGAAATCATCGTTTTTCATCAGAAAATTGATTTTTTGGACTGTACCAAAAATGATTAAAAATGTCAATTGGATCGTGCCTCATGTTGAATAACCACTTTTTAAACCCTCACAGTGACCAAAATTGCCATTTTTACAGAGTTGTCCTTACTCAAAAGCTTCAATTTTGACCAATTTTAGGCACAGAAATGACTTTAAACACACTTTTTTAGTTGAAAAAGTCATAATTTGCACCCAGCAGTCATTTACAGTCCAAAAATTAAATGTTAAAATTTCATCCATATTGACCATTTTGGGAACGTTCGACAGGTCCGGAGTCATCGTTTTTCATCAGAAAAATGATTTTTTGGACTGTTCCAAAAATGATTCAAAAAGTCAATTGGATCGTGCCTCATGTTGAATAACCACTTTTTAAACCCTCACAATGACCAACATTGTCATTTTTACAGAGTTGTCCTTACTCAAAAGCTTCAATTTTGACCAATTTCAGGCACAGAAATGACTTTAAACACACTTATTTTAGTTGAAAAAGTCATAATTCACATCCACCAGTCATTTAGAGTCAAAAGATTAAATGTTAAAATTTCACCCATATTGACCATTTTGGTAACGTTCGACAGGTCCGGAGTCATCTTTTTTCCTCAGAAAATTGATTTTTTGGACTGTACCAAAAATGATTCAAAATGTCAATTGGATCGTGCCTCATGTTGAATAACCACTTTTTAAACCCTCACAGTGACAAAAATTGCCATTTTACAGGGTTGTGCTTACTCAAAAGCTTCAATTTTTACCAATTTCAGACACAGAAATGACTTTAAACACACTTATTTTAGTTGAAAAAGTCATAATTCACATCCAACAGTCATTTACAGTCCAAAAATTAAATGTTAAAATTTCATCCATATTGACCATTTTGGGAACATTCAACAGGTCAGGAGTCATCGTTTTTCATCAGAAAATTGATTTTTTGGGACTGTACGAAAAATGATTCAAAATGTAAATTGGATCGTGCCATATGTTGAATAACCACTTTTTAAACGCACACAGTGACCAAAATTGCCATTTTTACAGAGTTTTGCTTACTCAAAAGCTTCAATTTTGACCAATTTCAGGCACAGAAATGACTTTAAACACACTTTTTTAGTTAAAAAAGTCATAATTTGCACCCAACAGTCATTTACAGTGCAAAAATTAAATGTTAAAATTTCATCCATATTGACCATTTTGGGAACATTCGACAGGTCAGGAGTCATCGTTTTTCATCAGAAAATAAATTTTTTTGGACTGTACGAAAAATGATTCAAAATGTAAATTGGATCGTGCCTCATGTTGAATAACCACTTTTTAATCGCTCGCAGTGACCAAAATTGCCATTTTTACAGAGTTTTGCTTACTCAAAAGCGTCAATTTTGAACAATTTCAGGCACAGAAATGACTTTAAACACAGTTATTTTAGTTGAAAAAGTCATAATTCACACCCACCAGTCATTTAGAGTCAAAAGATTAAATGTTAAAATTTCACCCATATTGACCATTTTGGGAACGTTCGACAGGTCCGGAGTCATCGTTTTTCCTCAGAAAATTGATTTTTTGGACTGTACCAAAAATGATTCAAAATGTCAATTGGATCGTGCCTCATGTTGAATAACCACTTTTTAAACCCTCACAATGACCAACATTGTCATTTTTACAGAGTTGTCCTTACTCAAAAGCTTCAATTTTGACCAATTTCAGGCACAGAAATGACTTTAAACACACTTTTTTAGATGAAAAAGTCATAATTTGCACACAACAGTCATTTACAGTGCAAAAATTAAATGTTAAAATTTCATCCATATTGACCATTTTGGGAACGTTCGACAGGACCGGAGTCATCGTTTTTCATCAGAAAATTGACTTTTTTGGACTGTACCAAAAATGATTCAAAATGTCAATTGGACCGTGCCTATTGTTGAATAACCGCTTTTTAAACCCTCACAGTGACCAAAATTTCCATTTTTACAGAGTTTTGCTTACTCAAAAGCTTCAATTTTGACCAATTTCAGGCACTGAAATGACTTTAAACACACTTATTTTAGTTGAAAAAGGTATAATTCGGATCCAACAGTCATTTTTAGAGTCAAAAGATTAAATGTTAAAATTTCATCCATATTGACCATTTTGGGAACGTTCGACAGGTCCGGAGTCATCGTTTTTCATCAGAAAATTGATTTTTTGGACTGTACCAAAAATGATTCAAAATGTCAATTGGATCGTGCCTCATGTTGAATAACCACTTTTTAAACCCTCACAGTGACAAAAATTGCCATTTTACAGGGTTGTGCTTACTCAAAAGCTTCAATTTTGACCAATTTCAGACACAGAAATGACTTAAACACACTTATTTTATTTGAAAAAGTCATAATTCACATCCAACAGTCATTTACAGTCCAAAAATTAAATGTTAAAATTTCATCCATATTGACCATTTTGGGAACATTCGACAGGTCAGGAGTCATCGTTTTTCATCAGAAAATTGATTTTTTGGGACTGTATGAAAAATGATTCAAAATGTAAATTGGATCGTGCCTCATGTTGAATAACCACTTTTTAAACGCTCACATTGACCAAAATTGCCATTTTTACAGAGTTTTGCTTACTCAAAAGCGTCAATTTTGAACAATTTCAGGCACAGAAATGACTTTAAACACACTTATTTTAGTTGAAAAAGTTATAATTCGGATCCAACAGTCATTTACAGTCAAAAAATTAAATGTTAAAATTTCATCCATATTGACCATTTTGGGAACGTTCGACAGGTCCGGAGTCATCGTTTTTCATCAGAAAAAAATGATTTTTTGGACTGTTCCAAAAATGATTCAAAATGTCAATTGGATCGCGCCTCATGTTGAATAACCACTTTTTAAACCCTCACAGTGACCAAAATTGCCATTTTTACAGAGTTGTCCTTACTCAAAAGCTTCAATTTTGACCAATTCCAGGCACAGAAATGACTTTAAACACACTTTTTTAGTTGAAAAAGTCATAATTTGCACCCAACAGTCATTTACAGTGCAAAAATTAAATGTTAAAATTTCATCCATATTGACCATATTGGGAACATTCGACAGGTCAGGAGTCATCGTTTTTTATCAGAAAATTGATTTTTTTGGACTGTACGAAAAATGATTCAAAATGTAAATTGGATCGTGCCTCATGTTGAATAACCACTTTTTAAACGCTCGCAGTGACCAAAATTGCCATTTTTACAGAGTTTTGCTTACTCAAAAGCGTCAATTTTGAACAATTTTAGGCACAGAAATGACTTTAAACACAGTTATTTTAGTTGAAAAAGTCATAATTCACATCCACCAGTCATTTAGAGTCAAAAGATTAAATGTTAAAATTTCACCCATATTGACCATTTTGGGAACGTTCGACAGGTCCGGAGTCATCTTTTTTCCTCAGAAAATTGATTTTTTGGACTGTACCAAAAATGATTCAAAATGTCAATTGGATCGTGCCTCATGTTGAATAACCACTTTTTAAACCCTCATAATGACAACATTGTCATTTTTACAGAGTTGTCCTTACTCAAAAGCTTCAATTTTGACCAATTTCAGGCACAGAAATGACTTTAAACACACTTTTTTAGTTGCAAAAAGTCATAATTTGCACCCAACAGTCATTTACAGTGCAAAAATTAAATGTTAAAATTTCATCCATATTGACCATTTGGGAACGTTCGACAGGACCGGAGTCATCGTTTTTCATCAGAAAATTGAGTTTTTTGGACTGTACCAAAAATGATTCAAAATGTCAATTTGATCGTGCCTATTGTTGAATAACCACTTTTTAAACCCTCACAGTGACCAAAATTTCCATTTTTACAGAGTTTTGCTTACTCAAAAGCTTAAATTTTGACCAATTTCAGGCACTGAAATGACTTTAAACACACTTATTTTAGTTGAAAAAGGTATAATTCGGATCCAACAGTCATTTTTAGAGTCAAAAGATTAAATGTTAAAATTTCATCCATATTGACCATTTTGGGAACGTTCGACAGGTCCGGAGTCATCGTTTTTCATCAGAAAATTGATTTTTTGGACTGTACCAAAAATGATTCAAAATGTCAATTGGATCGTGCCTCATGTTGAATAACCACTTTTTAAACCCTCACAGTGACAAAAATTGCCATTTTACAGGGTTGTGCTTACTAAAAAGCTTCAATTTTGACCAATTTCAGACACAGAAATGACTTAAACACACTTAATGTATTTGAAAAAGTCATAATTCACATCCAACAGTCATTTACAGTCCAAAAATTAAATGTTAAAATGTCATCCATATTGACCATTTTGGGAACGTTCGACAGGCTCGGAGTCATCGTTTTTCATCAGAAAGTGTATTTTTTGGACTGTACCAAAAATGATTCAAAATGTAAATTGGGTCGTGCCTCATGTTGAGTAACCACTTTTTAAACCCTCACAGTGACCAAAATTGCCATTTGTACAGGGTTGTGCTTAATCAAAAGCTTAAATTTTGACCAATTTCAGGCACAGAAATGACTTTAAACACACTTATTTTAGTTGAAAAGTCATATTTCACATCCAACAGTCATTTACAGTCCAAAAATTAAATGTTAAAATTTCATCCATATTGACCATTTTGGGAACGTTCGACAGGTCCGGAGTCATCGTTTTTCATCAGAAAATTGTTGTTTTGGAATGTGCCAAAAATGATTCAAAATGTAAATTGGATCGTGCCTCATGTTGAATAACCACTTTTTAAACCCTCACAGTGACCAAAATTGCCATTTTTACAGAGTTGTCCTTACCCAAAAGCTTCAATTTTGACCAATTTTAGGCACAGAAATGACTTTAAACACACTTTTTTAGTTGAAAAAGTCATAATTTGCACCCAACAGTCATTTACAGTCCAAAAATTAAATGTTAAAATTTCATCCATATTGACCATTTTGGGAACGTTCGACAGGTCCGGAGTCATCGTTTTTCATCAGAAAATTGATTTTTTGGACTGTACCAAAAATTATTCAAAATGTAAATTGGGTCGTGCCTCATGTTGAATAACCACTTTTTAAACCCTCACAGTGACCAAAATTGCCATTTGTACAGGGTTGTGCTTACTCAAAAGCTTCAATTTTTACCAATTTCAGGCACAGAAATGACTTTAAACACACTTATTTTAGTTGAAAAAGTCATAATTCGCATCCAACAGTCATTTACAGTCCAAAAATTAAATTTTAAAATTTCATCCATATTGACCATTTTGGGAACGTTCGACAGGTCCGGAGTCATCGTTTTTCATCAGAAAATTGATTTTTTGGACTGTACCAAAAATTATTCAAAATGTAAATTGGGTCGTGCCTCATGTTGAATAACCACTTTTTAAACCCTCACAGTGACCAAAATTGCCATTTGTACAGGGTTGTGCTTACTCAAAAGCTTCAATTTTTACCAATTTCAGGCACAGAAATGACTTTAAACACACTTATTTTAGTTGAAAAAGTCATAATTCGCATCCAACAGTCATTTACAGTCCAAAAAATAAATTTTAAAATTTCATCCATATTGACCATTTTGGGAACGTTCGACAGGACCGGAGTCATCGTTTTTCATCAGAAAATTGAGTTTTTTGGACTGTACCAAAAATGATTCAAAATGTCAATTGGACCGTGCCTATTGTTGAATAACCGCTTTTTAAACCCTCACAGTGACCAAAATTTCCATTTTTACAGAGTTTTGCTTACTCAAAAGCTTCAATTTTGACCAATTTCAGGCACTGAAATGACTTTAAACACACTTATTTTAGTTGAAAAAGGTATAATTCGGATCCAACAGTCGTTTACAGTCAAAAAATGTAATGTTAAAATTTCATCCATATTGACCATTTTGGGAACGTTCGACAGGTCCGGAGTCATCGTTTTTCATCAGAAAAATGATTTTTTGGACTGTTCCAAAAAAGATTCAAAATGTCAATTGGATCATGCCTCATGTTGAATAACCACTTTTTAAAATCTCACAGTAACCAAAATTGCCAATTTTTACAGAGTTGTCCTTACTCAAAAGCTACAATTTTGACCAATTTCAGGCACAGAAATTACTTTAAACACACTTATTTTAGTTGAAAAAGTCATAATTTGCACCCAACAGTCATTTACAGTCCAAAAATTAAATGTTAAAATTTCATCCATATTGACCATTTTGGGAACGTTCGACAGGTCCGGAGTCATCGTTTTTCATCAGAAAGTGTAATTTTTTGGACTGTACCAAAAATGATTCAAAATGTAAATTGGGTCGTGCCTCATGTAGAATAACCACTTTTTAAACCCTCACAGTGACCAAAATTGCCATTTGTACAGGGTTGTGCTTAATCAAAAGCTTAAATTTTGACCAATTTCAGGCACAGAAATGACTTTAAACACACTTATTTTAGTTGAAAAAGTCATATTTCACATCCAACAGTCATTTACAGTCCAAAAATTAAATGTTAAAATTTCATCCATATTGACCATTTTGGGAACGTTCGACAGGTCCGGAGTAATCGTTTTTCATCAGAAGTTTTGGACTGTGCCAAAAATGATTCAAAATGTAAATTGGATCGTGCCTCATGTTGAATAACCACTTTTTAAACCCTCACAGTGACCAAAATTGCCATTTTTACAGAGTTGTCCTTACTCAAAAGCTTCAATTTTGACCAATTTTAGGCACAGAAATGACTTTAAACACACTTTTTTAGTTGAAAAAGTCATAATTTGCACCCAACAGTCATTTACAGTCCAAAAATTAACTGTTAAAATTTCATCCATATTGACCATTTTGGGAACGTTCTACAGGTCCGGCCGAAATCATCGTTTTTCATCAGAAAATTGATTTTTTGGACTGTACCAAAAATGATTCAAAATGTCAATTGGATCGTGCCTCATGTTGAATAACCACTTTTTAAACCCTCACAGTGACCAAAATTGCCATTTTTACAGAGTTGTCCTTACTCAAAAGCTTCAATTTTGACCAATTTTAGGCACAGAAATGACTTTAAACACACTTTTTTAGTTGAAAAAGTCATAATTTGCACCCAGCAGTCATTTACAGTCCAAAAATTAAATGTTAAAATTTCATCCATATTGACCATTTTGGGAACGTTCGACAGGTCCGGAGTCATCGTTTTTCATCAGAAAATTGATTTTTTGGACTGTACCAAAAATTATTCAAAATGTAAATTGGGTCGTGCCTCATGTTGAATAACCACTTTTTAAACCCTCACAGTGACCAAAATTGCCATTTGTACAGGGTTGTGCTTACTCAAAAGCTTCAATTTTTACCAATTTCAGGCACAGAAATGACTTTAAACACACTTATTTTAGTTGAAAAAGTCATAATTCGCATCCAACAGTCATTTACAGTCCAAAAATTAAATGTTAAAATTTCATCCATATTGACCATTTTGGGAACATTCGACAGGTCAGGAGTCATCGTTTTTCATCAGAAAATTGATTTTTTTGGACTGTACCAAAAATGATACAAAATGTAATTTGGATTGTGCCTCATGTTGAATAACCACTTTTTAAACCCTCACAGTAACCGAAATTGCCATTTTTACAGAGTTTTGCTTACTCAAAAGCGTCAATTTTGAACATTTTCAGGCACAGAAAGGACTTTAAACACAGTTATTTTGGTTGAAAAAGTCATAATTCACATCCACCAGTCATTTAGAGTCAAAAGATTAAATGTTAAAATTTCACCCATATTGACCATTTTGGGAACGTTCAACAGGTCCGGAGTCATCTTTTTTCCTCAGAAAATTGATTTTTTGGACTGTTCCAAAAAAGATTCAAAATGTCAATTGGATCGTGCCTCATGTTGAATAACCACTTTTTAAAATCTCACAGTAACCAAAATTGCCAATTTTTACAGAGTTGTCCTTACTCAAAAGCTACAATTTTGACCAATTTCAGGCACAGAAATGACTTTAAACACACTTATTTTAGTTGAAAAAGTCATATTTCACATCCAAAAGTCATTTACAGTCCAAAAATTAAATGTTAAAATTTCATCCATATTGACCATTTTGGGAACGTTCGACAGGTCCGGAGTCATCGTTTTTCATCAGAAGTTTTGGACTGTGACAAAAATGATTCAAAATGTAAATTGGATCGTGCCTCATGTTGAATAACCACTTTTTAAACCCTCACAGTGACCAAAATTGCCATTTTTACAGAGTTGTCCTTACTCAAAAGCTTCAATTTTAACCAATTTTAGGCACAGAAATGACTTTAAACACACTTTTTTAATTGAAAAAGTCATAATTTGCACCCAACAGTCATTTACAGTCCAAAAATTAAATGTTAAAATTTCATCCATATTGACCATTTTTGGAACGTTCGACAGGTCCGGCCGAAATCATTGTTTTTCATCAGAAAATTGATTTTTTGGACTGTACCAAAAATGATTCAAAATGTCAATTGGATCGTGCCTCATGTTGAATAACCACTTTTTAAACCCTCACAGTGACCAAAATTGCCATTTTTACAGAGTTGTCCTTACTCAAAAGCTTCAATTTTGACCAATTTTAGGCACAGAAATGACTTTAAACACACTTTTTTAGTTGAAAAAGTCATAATTTGCACCCAACAGTCATTTACAGTCCAAAAATTAAATGTTAAAATTTCATCCATATTGACCATTTTGGGAACGTTCGACAGGTCCGGAGTCATCGTTTTTCATCAGAAAATTGATTTTTTGGACTGTACCAAAAATTATTCAAAATGTAAATTGGGTCGTGCCTCATGTTGAATAACCACTTTTTAAACCCTCACAGTGACCAAAATTGCCATTTGTACAGGGTTGTGCTTACTCAAAAGCTTCAATTTTTACCAATTTCAGGCACAGAAATGACTTTAAACACACTTATTTTAGTGGAAAAGTCATAATTCGCATCCAACAGTCATTTACAGTCCAAAAATTAAATGTTAAAATTTCATCCATATTGACCATTTTGGGAACATTCGACAGGTCAGGAGTCATCGTTTTTCATCAGAAAATTGATTTTTTTGGACTGTACCAAAAATGATACAAAATGTAATTTGGATTGTGCCTCATGTTGAATAACCACTTTTTAAACCCTCACAGTAACCGAAATTGCCATTTTTACAGAGTTTTGCTTACTCAAAAGCGTCAATTTTGAACATTTTCAGGCACAGAAAGGACTTTAAACACAGTTATTTTAGTTGAAAAAGTCATAATTCACATCCACCAGTCATTTAGAGTCAAAAGATTAAATGTTAAAATTTCACCCATATTGACCATTTTGGGAACGTTCGACAGGTCCGGAGTCATCTTTTTTCCTCAGAAAATTGATTTTTTGGACTGTACCAAAAATGATTCAAAATGTCAATTGGATCGTGCCTCATGTTGAATAACCACTTTTTAAACCCTCACAATGACCAACATTGTCATTTTTACAGAGTTTTCCTTACTCAAAAGCTTCAATTTTGACCAATTTCAGGCACAGAAATGACTTTAAACACACTTTTTTAGTTGAAAAAGTCATAATTTGCACCCAACAGTCATTTACAGTGCAAAAATTAAATGCAAAAATTTCATCCATATTGACCATTTTGGGAACGTTCGAAGGGTCCGGAGTCATCGTTTTTCATCAGAAAATTGATTTTTTGGACTGTACCAAAAATGATTCAAAATGTCAATTGGATCGTGCCTCATGTTGAATAACCACTTTTTAAACCCTCACAGTGACCAAAATTGCCATTTTTACAGAGTTTTGCTTACTCAAAAGCTTCAATTTTGACCAATTTCAGGCAATGAAATGACTTTAAACACACTTATTTTAGTTGAAAAAGTTATAATTCGGATCCAACGGTCATTTACAGTCAAAAAATTTTATGTTAAAATTTCATCCATATTGACCATTTTGGGAACGTTCGACAGGTCCGGAGTCATCGTTTTTCATCAGAAATTGATTTTTTTGACTGTATCAAAAATGATTCAAAATGTCAATTGGATTGTGCCTCATATTGAATAATCACTTTTTAAACCCTCACAGTGACCAAAATTTCCATTTTTACAAAGTTTTGCTTACTCAAAAGCTTCAATTTTGACCAATTTCAGGCACAGAAATGACTTTAAACACACTTTTTTTAGTTGAAAAAGTCATAATTCACATCCAACAGTCATTTAGAGTCAAAAGATTAAATGTTAAAATTTCATCCATATTGACCATTTTGGGAACGTTCGACAGGTCCGGCCGGAGTCATCGTTTTTCATCAGAAAATAGATTTTTTGGACTGTACCAAAAATGATTCAAAATGTCAATTGGATTGTGCCTCATGTTGAATAACCACTTTTTAAACACTCACAGTGACCAAAATTGCCATTTTTACAGAGTTATCCTTGCTCAAAAGCTTCAATTTTGACCAATTTCAGGCACAGAAATGACTTTAAACACACTTTTTTAGTTGAAAAAGTCATAATTTGCACCCAACAGTCATTTACAGTCCAAAAATTAAATGTTAAAATTTCATCCATATTGACCATTTTGGGAACGTTCGACAGGTCCGGCCGGAGTCATCGTTTTTCATCAGAAATTGATTTTTGGGACTGTATCAAAAATGATTCAAAATGGAAATTGGATCGTGCCTCATGTTGAATAACCACTTTTTAAACCCTCACAGTGACAAAAATTGCAGTTTTACAGGGTTGTTCTTACTCAAAAGCTTCAATTTTGACCAATTTCAGACACAAAAATGACTTTAAACACACTTATTTTAGTTGGAAAAAGTCATAATTCATATCCAACAGTCATTTAGAGTAAAAAGATTAAATGTTAAAATTTCATCCATATTGACCATTTTGGGAACGTTCGAAAGGTCCGGAGTCATCGTTTTTCATCAGAAAAATGATTTTTTGGACTGTTCCAAAAAAGATTCAAAATGTCAATTGGATCGTGCCTCATGTTGAATAACCACTTTTTAAAATCTCACAGTAACCAAAATTGCCAATTTTTACAGAGTTGTCCTTACTCAAAAGCTACAATTTTGACCAATTTCAGGCACAGAAATGACTTTAAACACACTTATTTTAGTTGAAAAAGTCATAATTTGCACCCAACAGTCATTTACAGTCCAAAAATTAAATGTTAAAATTTCATCCATATTGACCATTTTGGGAACGTTCGACAGGTCAGGAGTCATTGTTTTCTCATCAGAAAATTGATTTTTTTGGACTGTACCAAAAAGGATTCAAAATGTAAATTGGATTGTGCCTCATGTTGAATAACCACTTTTTAAAGCCTCACAGTGACCAAAATTTCCATTTTTACAAAGTTTTGCTTACTCAAAAGCTTCAATTTTGACCAATTTCAGGCACAGAAATGACTTTAAACACACTTATTTTAGTTGAAAAAGTCATAATTCACATCCAACAGTCATTTAGAGTCAAAACATTAAATGTTAAAATTTCATCCATATTGACCATTTTGGGAACGTTCGACAGGTCCGGCCGGAGTCATCGTTTTTCATCAGAAAATTGATTTTTTGGACTGTACCAACAATGATTCAAAATGTCAATTGGATTGTGCCTCATGTTGAATAACCACATTTTAAACACTCACAGTGACCAAAATTGCCATTTTTACAGAGTTGTCCTTGCTCAAAAGCTTCAATTTTGACTAATTTCAGGCACAGAAATGACTTTCAACACACTTTTTTAGTTGAAAAAGTCATAATTTGCACCCAACAGTCATTTACAGTCCAAAAATTAAATGTTAAAATTTCATCCATATTGACCATTTTGGGAACGTTCGACAGGTCCGGAGTCATCGTTTTTCATCAGAAATTGATTTTTGGGACTGTATCAAAAATGATTCAAAATGTAAATTGGATCGTGCCTCATGTTGAATAACCACTTTTTAAACCCTCACAGTAACCGAAATTGCCATTTTTACAGAGTTTTGCTTACTCAAAAGCCTCAATTTTGACCAATTTCAGGCACAGAAATGACTTTAAACACACTTATTTTAGTTGAAAAATTCATAATTCACACCCAACAGTCATTTAGAGTCAAAAGATTAAATGTTAAAATTTCATCCATATTGACCATTTTGGGAACGTTCGACAGGTCCGGCCGGAGTCATCGTTTTTAATCAGAAAATTGATTTTTTGGACTGTACCAAAAATGATTCAAAATGTCAATTGGATCGTGCCTCATGTTGAATAACCACTTTTTAAACACTCACAGTGACCAAAATTGCCATTTTTACAGAGTTGTCCTTGCTCAAAAGCTTCAATTTTGACCAATTTCAGGCACAGAAATGACTTTAAACACACTTTTTTAGTTGAAAAAGTCATAATTTACACCCAACAGTCATTTACAGTCCAAAAATTAAATGTTAAAATTTCATCCATATTGACCATTTTGGGAACGTTCGACAGGTCCGGAGTCATCGTTTTTCATCAGAAATTGATTTTTGGGACTGTATCAAAAATGATTCAAAATGTAAATTGGATCGTGCCTCATGTTGAATAACCACTTTTTAAACCCTCACAGTAACCGAAATTGACATTTTTAAAGAGTTTTGCTTACTCAAAAGCGTCAATTTTACACAATTTCAGGCACAAAATGACTTTAAACACAGATATTTTAGTTGAAAAAGTCATAATTCACATCCACCAGTCATTTAGAGTCAAAAGATTAAATGTTAAAATTTCACCCATATTGACCATTTTGGGAACGTTCGACAGGTCCGGAGTCATCGTTTTTCATCAGAAAATTGATTTTTTGGACTGGATCAAAAATGATTCAAAATGTCAATTGGATTGTGCCTCATGTTGAATAACCACTTTTTAAACCCTCACAGTGACCAAAATTGCCATTTTTACAGGGATTTGCTTACTCAAAAGCTTCAATTTTGACCAATTTCAGGCACAGAAATGACTTTAAACACACTTATTTTAGTTGAAAAATTCATAATTCACACCCAACAGTCATTTAGAGTCCAAAAATTAAATGTTAAAATGTCATCCATATTGACCATTTTGGGAACGTTCGACAGGTCCGGAGTCATCGTTTTTCATCAGAAAATTGATTTTTTGGACTGGATCAAAAATGATTCAAAATGTCAATTGGATTGTGCCTCATGTTGAATAACCACTTTTTAAACCCTCACAGTGACCAAAATTGCCATTTTTACAGGGATTTGCTTACTCAAAAGCTTCAATTTTGACCAATTTCAGGCACAGAAATGACTTTAAACACACTTATTTTAGTTGAAAAATTCATAATTCACACCCAACAGTCATTTAGAGTCCAAAAATTAAATGTTAAAATGTCATCCATATTGACCATTTTGGGAACGTTCGACCGGTCCGGAGTCATCGTTTTTCATCAGAAAATTGATTTTTTGGACTGTACCAAAAATGATTCAAAATGTCAATTGGATTGTGCCTCATGTTGAATAACCACTTTTTAAACCCTCACAGTGACCAAAATTGCCATTTTTACAGGGATTTGCTTACTCAAAAGCTTCAATTTTGACCAATTTTAGGCACAGAAATGACTTTAAACACACTTTTTTAGTTGAAAAAGTCATAATTTGCACCCAACAGTCATTTACAGTCCAAAAATTCAATGTTAAAATTTCATCCATATTGACCATTTTGGGAACGTTCAACAGGTCCGGAGTCATCGTTTTTCATCAGAAAATTGATTTTTTGGACTGTACCAAAAATGATTCAAAATGTAAATTGGGTCGTGCCTCATGTTGAATAACCACTTTTTAAACCCTCACACTGACCAAAATTGCCATTTGTACAGGGTTGTGCTTACTCAAAAGCTTCAATTTTTACCAATTTCAGGCACAGAAATGACTTTAAACACACTTATTTTAGTTGAAAAAGTCACAATTCGCATCCAACAGTCATTTACAGTCCAAAAATTAAATGTTAAAATTTCATCCATATTGACCATTTTGGGAACATTCGACAGGTCAGGAGTCATCGGTTTTCATCAGAAAATTGATTTTTTTGGACTGTACGAAAAATGATTCAAAATGTAAATTGGATCGTGCCTCATGTTGAATAACCACTTTTTAAACGCTCACAGTGACCAGAATTGCCATTTTTAAAGAGTTTTGCTTACGCAAAAGCATCAATTTTGAACAATTTCAGGCACAGAAATGACTTTAAACACACTTATTTTAGTTGAAAAAGTTATAATTCGGATCCAACAGTCATTTACAGTCAAAAAATTAAATGTTAACATTTCATCCATATTGACCATTTTGGGAACGTTCGACAGGTCCGGAGTCATCGTTTTTCATCAGAAAAATGATATTTTGGACTGTTCCAAAAATGATTCAAAATGTCAATTGGATCGTGCCTCATGTTGAATAACCACTTTTTAAACCCTCACAATGACCAACATTGTCATTTTTACAGAGTTGTCCTTACTCAAAAGCTTCAATTTTGACCAATTTCAGGCACAGAAATAACTTTAAACACACTTTTTTAGTTGAAAAAGTCATAATTTGCACCCAACAGTCATTTACAGTGCAAAAATTAAATGTTAAAATTTCATCCATATTGACCATTTTGGGAACGTTCGACAGGTCCGGAGTCATCGTTTTTCATCAGAAAATTGATTTTTTGGACTGTACCAAAAATGATACAAAATGTAAATTGGATCGTGCCTCATGTTGAATAACCACTTTTTAAACCCTCACAGTAACCGAAATTGCCATTTTTACAGAGTTTTGCTTACTCAAAAGAGTCAATTTTGAACAATTTCAGGCACAGAAATGACTTTAAACACAGTTATTTTAGTTGAAAAAGTCATAATTCACATCCAACAGTCATTTAGAGTCAAAAGATTAAATGTTAAAATTTCACCCATATTGACCATTTTGGGAACGTTCCACAGGTCCGGAGTCATTTTTTTTCCTCAGAAAATTGATTTTTTTGGACTGTACCAAAAATGATTCAAAATGTCAAATGGATTGTGCCTCATGTTGAATAACCACTTTTTAAACCCTCACAGTGACAAAAATTGCCATTTTACAGGGTTGTGCTTACTCAGAAGCTTCAATTTTGACCAATTTCAGCACAGAAAAGACTTTAAACACACTTATTTTAGTTGGAAAAAGTCATAATTCACATCTAACAGTCATTTAGAGTAAAAAAGATTAAATGTTAAAATTTCATCCATATTGACCATTTTGGGAACGTTCGAAAGGTCCGGAGTCATCGTTTTTCATCAGAAAATTGATTTTTTGGACTGTACCAAAAATGATTCAAAATGTCAATTGGATCGTGCCTCATGTTGAATAACCACTTTTTAAACCCTCACAGTGACCAAAATTGCCATTTTTACAGAGTTTTGCTTACTCAAAAGCTTCAATTTTGACCAATTTTAGGCAATGAAATGACTTTAAACACACTTATTTTAGTTGAAATAGTTATAATTCGGATCCAACAGTCATTTACAGTCAAAAAATTAAATGTTAAAATTTCATCCATATTGACCATTTTGGGAACGTTCGACAGGTCCGGAGTCATCGTTTTTCATCAGAAATAGATTTTTTGGACTGTATCAAAAATGATTCAAAATGTAAATTGGATCGTGCCTCATGTTGAATACCCACTTTTTAAACCCTCACAGTGAACAAAATTGCCATTTGTACAGGGTTGTGCTTACTCAAAAGCTTCAATTTTGACCAATTTCAGGCACAGAAATGACTTTAAACACACTTATTTTAGTTGAAAAAGTCATAATTCACATCCAACAGTCATTTAGAGTCAAAAGATTAAATGTTAAAATTTCACCCATGTTGACCATTCTGGGAACTTCGACAGGTCCGGAGTCATCGTTTTTCATCAGAAAATTGATTTTTTTGGACTGTACCAAAAATGATTCAAAATGTCAATCGGATTGTGCCTCATATTGAATAACCACTTTTTAAACCCTCACAGTGACCAAAATTTCCATTTTTACAAAGTTTTGCTTACTCAAAAGCTTCAATTTTGACCAATTTCAGGCACAGAAATGACTTTAAACACACTTTTTTTAGTTGAAAAAGTCATAATTCACATCCAACAGTCATTTAGAGTCAAAAGATTAAATGTTAAAATTTCATCCATATTGACCATTTTGGGAACGTTCGACAGGTCCGGCCGGAGTCATCGTTTTTCATCAGAAAATAGATTTTTTGGACTGTTCCAAAAAAGATTCAAAATGTCAATTGGATCGTGCCTCATGTTGAATAACCACTTTTTAAAATCTCACAGTAACCAAAATTGCCAATTTTTACAGAGTTGTCCTTACTCAAAAGCTTCAATTTTGACCAATTTCAGGCACAGAAATGACTTTAAACACACTTATTTTAGTTGAAAAAGTCATAATTTGCACCCAACAGTCATGTACAGTCAAAAAATTAAATGTTAAAATTTCATCCATATTGACCATTTTGGGAACGTTCGACAGGTCCGGAGTCATCGTTTTTCTTCAGAAAATGGATTATTTGGACAGTACCAAAAATGATTCAAAATGTAAATTGGGTCGTGCCTCATGTTGAATAACCACTTTTTAAACCCTCACAGTGACCAAAATTGCCATTTGTACAGGGTTGTGCTTACTCAAAAGCTTAAATTTTGACCAATTTCAGGCACAGAAATGACTTTAAACACACTTATTTTAGTTGAAAAAGTCATAATTCACATCCAACAGTCATTTACAGTCCAAAAATTAAATGTTAAAATTTCATCCATATTGACCATTTTGGGAACGTTCGACAGGTCAGGAGTCATTGTTTTCTCATCAGAAAATTGATTTTTTTGGACTGTACCAAAAAGGATTCAAAATGTAAATTGGATTGTGCCTCATGTTGAATAACCACTTTTTAAAGCCTCACAGTGACCAAAATTTCCATTTTTACAAAGTTTTGCTTACTCAAAATCTTCAATTTTGACCAATTTCAGGCACAGAAATGACTTTAAACACACTTATTTTAGTTGAAAAAGTTATAATTCACATCCAACAGTCATTTAGAGTCAAAACATTAAATGTTAAAATTTCATCCATATTGACCATTTTGGGAACGTTCGACAGGTCCGGCCGGAGTCATCGTTTTTCATCAGAAATTGATTTTTGGGACTGTACCAAAAATGATTCAAAATGTAAATTTATCGTGCCTCGTGTTGAATAACCACTTTTTAAACCCTCACAGTGACCAAAATTGCCATTTTTACAGGGATTTGCTTACTCAAAAGCTTCAATTTTGACCAATTTCAGGCACAGAAATGACTTTAAACACACTTATTTTAGTTGAAAAATTCATAATTCACACCCAACAGTCATTTAGAGTCAAAAGATTAAATGTTAAAATTTCATCCATATTGACCATTTTGGGAACGTTCAACAGGTCCGGCCGGAGTCATCGTTTTTCATCAGAAAATTGATTTTTTGGACTGTACCAAAAATGATTCAAAATGTCAATTGGATTGTGCCTCATGTTGAATAACCACTTTTTAAACACTCACAGTGACCAAAATTGCCATTTTTACAGAGTTGTCCTTGCTCAAAAGCTTCAATTTTGACTAATTTCAGGCACAGAAATGACTTTCAACACACTTTTTTAGTTGAAAAAGTCATAATTTGCACCCAACAGTCATTTACAGTTCAAAAATTAAATGTTAAAATTTCATCCATATTGACCATTTTGGGAACGTTCGACAGGTCCGGAGTCATCGTTTTTCATCAGAAATTGATTTTTGGGACTGTATCAAAAATGATTCAAAATGTAAATTGGATCGTGCCTCATGTTGAATAACCACTTTTTAAACCCTCACAGTAACCGAAATTGCCATTTTTACAGAGTTTTGCTTACTCAAAAGCCTCAATTTTGACCAATTTCAGGCACAAAATGACTTTAGACACAGATATTTTAGTTGAAAAAGTCATAATTCACATCCACCAGTCATTTAGAGTCAAAAGATTAAATGTTAAAATTTCACCCATATTGACCATTTTGGGTACGTTCGACAGGTCCGGAGTCATCGTTTTTCATCAGAAAATTGATTTTTTGGACTGTACCAAAAATGATTCAAAATGTAAATTTATCGTGCCTCGTGTTGAATAACCACTTTTTAAACCCTCACAGTGACCAAAATTGCCATTTTTACAGGGATTTGCTTACTCAAAAGCTTCAATTTTGACCAATTTCAGGCACAGAAATGACTTTAAACACACTTATTTTTGTTGAAAAATTCATAATTCACACCCAACAGTCATTTAGAGTCAAAAGATTAAATGTTAAAATTTCATCCATATTGACCATTTTGGGAACGTTCGACAGGTCCGGAGTCATCGTTTTTCATCAGAAAATTGATTTTTTGGACTGTACCAAAAATGATTCAAAATGTCAATTGGATTGTGCCTCATGTTGAATAACCACTTTTTAAACCCTCACAGTGACCAAAATTGCCATTTTTACAGGGATTTGCTTACTCAAAAGCTTCAATTTTGACCAATTTCAGGCACAGAAATGACTTTAAACACACTTATTTTAGTTGAAAAATTCATAATTCACACCCAACAGTCATTTAGAGTCCAAAAATTAAATGTTAACATTTCATCCATATTGACCATTTTGGGAACGTTCGACCGGTCCGGAGTCATCGTTTTTCATCAGAAAATTGATTTTTTGGACTGTACCAAAAATGATTCAAAATGTCAATTGGATCGTACCTCATGTTGAATAACTACTTTTTAAACCCTCACAGTGACCAAAATTGCCAATTTTTACAGAGTTGTCCTTACTCAAAAGCTTCAATTTCGACAAATTTCAGGCACAGAAATGACTTCAAACACACTTATTTTAGCTGAAAAAGTCATAATTTGCACCCAACAGTCATTTACAGTCCAAAAATTAAATGTTAACATTTCATCGATATTGACCATTTTGGGAACGTTCGACAGGTCCAAAGTCATCGTTTTTCATCAGAAAATTGATTTTTTGGACTGTACCAAAAATTATTCAAAATGTCAATTGGATTGTGCCTCATGTTGAATAACCACTTTTTAAACCCTCACAGTGACCAAAATTTCCATTTTTACAGAGTTTTGCTTACTCAAAAGCTTCAATTTTGACCAATTTCAGGCACAGAAATGACTTTAAACACACTTATTTCAGTTGAAAAAGGCATAATTCACATCCAACAGTCATTTAGAGTCAAAAGATTAAATGTTAAAATTTCATCCATATTGACCATTTTGGGAACGTTCGACAGATCCGGAGTTATCGTTTTTCATCAGAAAATTGATTTTTTGGACTGTACCAAAAATGATTCAAAATGTAAATTGGGTCGTGCCTCATGTTGAATAACCACTTTTTAAACCCTCACACTGACCAAAATTGCCATTTGTACAGGGTTGTGCTTACTCAAAAGCTTCAATGTTTACCAATTTCAGGCACAGAAATGACTTTAAACACACTTATTTTAGTTGAAAAAGTCACAATTCGCATCCAACAGTCATTTACAGTCCAAAAATTAAATGTTAAAATTTCATCCATATTGACCATTTTGGGAACATTCGACAGGTCAGGAGTCATCAGTTTTCATCAGAAAATTGATTTTTTTGGACTGTACGAAAAATGATTCAAAATGTAAATTGGATCGTGCCTCATGTTGAATAACCACTTTTTAAACGCTCACAGTGACCAGAATTGCCATTTTTAAAGAGTTTTGCTTACGCAAAAGCGTCAATTTTGAACAATTTCAGGCACAGAAATGACTTTAAACACACTTATTTTAGTTGAAAAAGTTATAATTCGGATCCAACAGTCATTTACAGTCAAAAAATTAAATGTTAACATTTCATCCATATTGACCATTTTGGGAACGTTAGACAGGTCCGGAGTCATCGTTTTTCATCAGAAAATTGATTTTTTGGACTGTACCAAAAATGATACAAAATGTAAATTGGATCGTGCCTCATGTTGAATAACCACTTTTTAAACCCTCACAGTAACCGAAATTGCCATTTTTACAGAGTTTTGCTTACTCAAAAGCGTCAATTTTGAACAATTTCAGGCACAGAAATGACTTTAAACACAGTTATTTTAGTTGAAAAAGTCATAATTCACATCCAACAGTCATTTAGAGTCAAAAGATTAAATGTTAAAATTTCACCCATATTGACCATTTTGGGAACGTTCCACAGGTCCGGAGTCATTTTTTTTCCTCAGAAAATTGATTTTTTTAGACTGTACCAAAAATGATTCAAAATGTCAAATGGATTGTGCCTCATGTTGAATAACCACTTTTTAAACCCTCACAGTGACAAAAATTGCCATTTTACAGGGTTGTGCTTACTCAGAAGCTTCAATTTTGACCAATTTCAGCACAGAAAAGACTTTAAACACACTTATTTTAGTTGGAAAAAGTCATAATTCACATCTAACAGTCATTTAGAGTAAAAAAGATTAAATGTTAAAATTTCATCCATATTGACCATTTTGGGAACGTTCGAAAGGTCCGGAGTCATCGTTTTTCATCAGAAAATTGATTTTTTGGACTGTACCAAAAATGATTCAAAATGTAAATTGGATCGTGCCTCATGTTGAATAACCACTTTTTAAACCCTCACAGTGACCAAAATTGCCATTTTTACAGAGTTTTGCTTACTCAAAAGCTTCAATTTTGACCAATTTTAGGCAATGAAATGACTTTAAACACACTTATTTTAGTTGAAATAGTTATAATTCGGATCCAACAGTCATTTACAGTCCAAAAATTAAATGTTAAAATTTCATCCATATTGACCATTTTGGGAACGTTCGACAGGTCCGGAGTCATCGTTTTTCATCAGAAATTGATTTTTTGGACTGTATTAAAAATGATTCAAAATGTAAATTGGATCGTGCCTCATGTTGAATACCCACTTTTTAAACCCTCACAGTGACCAAAATTGCCATTTGTACAGGGTTGTGCTTACTCAAAAGCTTCAATTTTGACCAATTTCAGGCACAGAAATGACTTTAAACACACTTATTTTAGTTGAAAACGTCATAATTCACATCCAACAGTCATTTAGAGTCAAAAGATTAAATGTTAAAATTTCACCCATATTGACCATTCTGGAAACTTCGACAGGTCCGGAGTCATCGTTTTTCATCAGAAAATTGATTTTTTTGTAGTGTACCAAAAATGATTCAAAATGTCAATTGGATTGTGCCTCATATTGAATAACCACTTTTTAAACCCTCACAGTGACCAAAATTTCCATTTTTACAAAGTTTTGCTTACTCAAAAGCTTCAATTTTGACCAATTTCAGGCACAGAAATGACTTTAAACACACTTTTTTTAGTTGAAAAAGTCATAATTCACATCCAACAGTCATTTAGAGTCAAAAGATTAAATGTTAAAATTTCATCCATATTGACCATTTTGGGAACGTTCGACAGGTCCGGCCGGAGTCATCGTTTTTCATCAGAAAATAGATTTTTTGGACTGTACCAAAAATGATTCAAAATGTCAATTGGATTGTGCCTCATGTTGAATAACCACTTTTTAAACACTCACAGTGACCAAAATTGCCATTTTTACAGAGTTGTCCTTGCTCAAAAGCTTCAATTTTGACTAATTTCAGGCACAGAAATGACTTTAAACACACTTTTTTAGTTGAAAAAGTCATAATTTGCACCCAACAGTCACTTACAGTCAAAAAATTAAATGTTAAAATTTCATCCATATTGACCATTTTGGGAACGTTCGACAGGTCCGGAGTCATCGTTTTTCTTCAGAAAATGGATTATTTGGACAGTACCAAAAATGATTCAAAATGTAAATTGGGTCGTGCCTCATGTTGAATAACCACTTTTTAAACCCTCACAGTGACCAAAATTGCCATTTGTACAGGGTTGTGCTTACTCAAAAGCTTAAATTTTGACCAATTTCAGGCACAGAAATGACTTTAAACACACTTATTTTAGGTGAAGAAGTCATAATTCACATCCAACAGTCATTTACAGTCCAAAAATGTAATGTTAAAATTTCATCCATATTGACCATTTTGGGAACGTTCGACAGGTCAGGAGTCATTGTTTTCTCATCAGAAAATTGATTTTTTTGGACTGTACCAAAAAGGATTCAAAATGTAAATTGGATTGTGCCTCATGTTGAATAACCACTTTTTAAAGCCTCACAGTGACCAAAATTTCAATTTTTACAAAGTTTTGCTTACTCAAAATCTTCAATTTTGACCAATTTCAGGCACAGAAATGACTTTAAACACACTTATTTTAGTTGAAAAAGTTATAATTCACATCCAACAGTCATTTAGAGTCAAAACATTAAATGTTAAAATTTCATCCATATTGACCATTTTGGGAACGTTCAACAGGTCCGGCCGGAGTCATCGTTTTTCATCAGAAAATTGATTTTTTGGACTGTACCAAAAATGATTCAAAATGTCAATTGGATTGTGCCTCATGTTGAATAACCACTTTTTAAACACTCACAGTGACCAAAATTGCCATTTTTACAGAGTTGTCCTTGCTCAAAAGCTTCAATTTTGACTAATTTCAGGCACAGAAATGACTTTCAACACACTTTTTTAGTTGAAAAAGTCATAATTTGCACCCAACAGTCATTTACAGTCCAAAAATTAAATGTTAAAATTTCATCCATATTGACCATTTTGGGAACGTTCGACAGGTCCGGAGTCATCGTTTTTCATCAGAAAATTGATTTTTTGGACTGTACCAAAAATGATTCAAAATGTCAATTGGATTGTGCCTCATGTTGAATAACCACTTTTTAAACCCTCACAGTGACCAAAATTGCCATTTTTACAGGGGTTTGCTTACTCAAAAGCTTCAATTTTGACCAATTTCAGGCACAGAAATGACTTTAAACACACTTATTTTAGTTGAAAAATTCATAATTCACACCCAACAGTCATTTAGAGTCAAAAGATTAAATGTTAAAATTTCATCCATATTGACCATTTTGGGAACGTTCGACAGATCCGGAGTTATCGTTTTTCATCAGAAAATTGATTTTTTGGACTGTACCAAAAATGATTCAAAATGTCAATTGGATCGTACCTCATGTTGAATAACTACTTTTTAAACCCTCACAGTGACCAAAATTGCCAATTTTTACAGAGTTGTCTTTACTCAAAAGCTTCAATTTCGACAAATTTCAGGCACAGAAATGACTTCAAACACACTTATTTTAGCTGAAAAAGTCATAATTTGCACCCAACAGTCATTTACAGTCCAAAAATTAAATGTTAACATTTCATCCATATTGACCATTTTGGGAACGTTCGACAGATCCGGAGTTATCGTTTTTCATCAGAAAATTGATTTTTTGGACTGTACCAAAAATGATTCAAAATGTCAATTGGATCGTGCCTCATGTTGAATAACCACTTTTTAAACCCTCACAGTGACCAAAATTGCAATTTTTACAGAGTTGTCCTTACTCAAAAGCTTCAATTTTGACCAATTTTAGGCACAGAAATGACTTTAAACACACTTTTTTTAGTTGAAAAAGTCATAATTTGCACCCAACAGTCATTTACAGTCCAAAAATTAAATGTTAACATTTCATCCATATTGACCATTTTGGGAACGTTCGACAGGTCCAAAGTCATCGTTTTTCATCAGAAAATTGATTTTTTGGACTGTACCAAAAATGATTCAAAATGTCAATTGGATTGTGCCTCATGTTGAATAACCACTTTTTAAACCCTCACAGTGACCAAAATTTCCATTTTTACAGAGTTTTGCTTACTCAAAAGCTTCAATTTTGACCAATTTCAGGCACAGAAATGACTTTAAACACACTTATTTCAGTTGAAAAAGTCATAATTCACATCCAACAGTCATTTAGAGTCAAAAAATTAAATGTTAAAATTTCATCCATATTGACCATTTTGGGAACGTTCGACAGATCCGGAGTTATCGCTTTTCATCAGAAAATTGATTTTTTGGACTGTACCAAAAATGATTCAAAATGTCAATTGGATCGTGCCTCATGTTGAATAACCACTTTTTAAACCCTCACAGTGACCAAAATTGCAATTTTTACAGAGTTGTCCTTACTCAAAAGCTTCAATTTTGACCAATTTTAGGCACAGAAATGACTTTAAACACACTTTTTTAGTTGAAAAAGTCATAATTTGCACCCAACAGTCATTTACAGTCCAAAAATTAAATGTTAAAATTTCATCCATATTGACCATTTTGGGAACGTTCGACAGGTCCGGAGTCATCGTTTTTCATCAGAAAATTGATTTTTTGGACTGTACCAAAAATGATTCAAAATGTAAATTGGGTCGTGCCTCATGTTGAATAACCACTTTTTAAACCCTCACACTGACCAAAATTGCCATTTGTACAGGGTTGTGCTTACTCAAAAGCTTCAATTTTTACCAATTTCAGGCACAGAAATGACTTTAAACACACTTATTTTAGTTGAAAAAGTCACAATTCGCATCCAACAGTCATTTACAGTCCAAAAATGAAATGTTAAAATTTCATCCATATTGACCATTTTGGGAACATTCGACAGGTCAGGAGTCATCGGTTTTCATCAGAAAATTGATTTTTTTTGGACTGTACGAAAAATGATTCAAAATGTAAATTGGATCGTGCCTCATGTTGAATAACCACTTTTTAAACGCTCACAGTGACCAGAATTGCCATTTTTAAAGAGTTTTGCTTACGCAAAAGCGTCAATTTTGAACAATTTCAGGCACAGATATGACTTTAAACACACTTATTTTAGTTGAAAAAGTTATAATTCGGATCCAACAGTCATTTACAGTCAAAAAATTAAATGTTAACATTTCATCCATATTGACCATTTTGGGAACGTTCGACAGGTCCGGAGTCATCGTTTTTCATCAGAAAAATGATATTTTGGACTGTTCCAAAAATGATTCAAAATGTCAATTGTATCGTGCCTCATGTTGAATAACCACTTTTTAAACCCTCACAATGACCAACATTGTCATTTTTACAGAGTTGTCCTTACTCAAAAGCTTCAATTTTGACCAATTTCAGGCACAGAAATGACTTTAAACACACTTTTTTAGTTGAAAAAGTCATAATTTGCACCCAACAGTCATTTACAGTGCAAAAATTAAATGTTAAAATTTCATCCATATTGACCATTTTGGGAACGTTCGACAGGTCCGGAGTCATTTTTTTTCCTCAGAAAATTGATTTTTTTGGACTGTACCAAAAATGATTCAAAATGTCAAATGGATTGTGCCTCATGTTGAATAACCACTTTTTAAACCCTCACAGTGACAAAAATTGCCATTTTACAGGGTTGTGCTTACTCAGAAGCTTCAATTTTGACCAATTTCAGCACAGAAAAGACTTTAAACACACTTATTTTAGTTGGAAAAAGTCATAATTCACATCTAACAGTCATTTAGAGTAAAAAAGATTACATGTTAAAATTTCATCCATATTGACCATTTTGGGAACGTTCGAAAGGTCCGTAGTCATCGTTTTTCATCAGAAAATTGATTTTTTGGACTGTACCAAAAATGATTCAAAATGTCAATTGGATCGTGCCTCATGTTGAATAACCACTTTTTAAACCCTCACAGTGACCAAAATTGCCATTTTTACAGGGTTGTGCTTACTCAAAAGCTTCAATTTTGACCAATTTCAGGCACAGAAATGACTTTAAACACACTTATTTTAGTTGAAAAAGTCATAATTCACATCCAACAGTCATTTAGAGTCAAAAGATTAAATGTTAAAATTTCACCCATATTGACCATTCTGGGAACTTCGACAGGTCCGGAGTCATCGTTTTTCATCAGAAAATTGATTTTTTTGGACTGTACCAAAAATGATTCAAAATGTCAATTGGATTGTGCCTCATATTGAATAACCACTTTTTAAACCCTCACAGTGACCAAAATTTCCATTTTTACAAAGTTTTGCTTACTCAAAAGCTTCAATTTTGACCAATTTCAGGCACAGAAATGACTTTAAACACACTTTTTTTAGTTGAAAAAGTCATAATTCACATCCAACAGTCATTTAGAGTCAAAAGATTAAATGTTAAAATTTCATCCATATTGACCATTTTGGGAACGTTCGACAGGTCCGGCCGGAGTCATCGTTTTTCATCAGAAAATAGATTTTTTGGACTGTACCAAAAATGATTCAAAATGTCAATTGGATTGTGCCTCATGTTGAATAACCACTTTTTAAACACTCACAGTGACCAAAATTGCCATTTTTACAGAGTTGTCCTTGCTCAAAAGCTTCAATTTTGACCAATTTCAGGCACAGAAATGACTTTAAACACACTTTTTTAGTTGAAAAAGTCATAATTTGCACCCAACAGTCATTTACAGTCAAAAAACTTAAATGTTGAAATTTCATCCATATTGACCATTTTGGGAACGTTCGACAGGTCCGGAGTCATCGTTTTTCTTCAGAAAATGGATTATTTGGACAGTACCAAAAATGATTCAAAATGTAAATTGGGTCGTGCCTCATGTTGAATAACCACTTTTTAAACCCTCACAGTGACCAAAATTGCCATTTGTACAGGGTTGTGCTTACTCAAAAGCTTAAATTTTGACCAATTTCAGGCACAGAAATGACTTTAAACACACTTATTTTAGTTGAAAAAGTCATAATTCACATCCAACAGTCATTTACAGTCCAAAAATTAAATGTTAAAATTTCATCCATATTGACCATTTTGGGAACGTTCGACAGGTCAGGAGTCATTGTTTTCTCATCAGAAAATTGATTTTTTTGGACTGTACCAAAAAGGATTCAAAATGTAAATTGGATTGTGCCTCATGTTGAATAACCACTTTTTAAAGCCTCACAGTGACCAAAATTTCCATTTTTACAAAGTTTTGCTTACTCAAAAGCTTCAATTTTGACCAATTTCAGGCACAGAAATGACTTTAAACACACTTTTTTTAGTTGAAAAAGTCATAATTCACATCCAACAGTCATTTAGAGTCAAAAGATTAAATGTTAAAATTTTATCCATATTGACCATTTTGGGAACGTTCGTCAGGTCCGGCCGGAGTCATCGTTTTTCATCAGAAAATAGATTTTTTGGACTGTACCAAAAATGATTCAAAATGTCAATTGGATTGTGCCTCATGTTGAATAACCACTTTTTAAACCCTCACAGTGACCAAAATTGCCATTTTTACAGGGATTTGCTTACTCAAAAGCTTCAATTTTGACCAATTTCAGGCACAGAAATGACTTTAAACACACTTATTTTAGTTGAAAAATTCATAATTCACACCCAACAGTCATTTAGAGTCCAAAAATTAAATGTTAAAATTTCATCCATATTGACCATTTTGGGAACGTTCGACCGGTCCGGAGTCATCGTTTTTCATCAGAAAATTGATTTTTTGGACTGTACCAAAAATGATTCAAAATGTCAATTGGATCGTACCTCATGTTGAATAACTACTTTTTAAACCCTCACAGTGACCAAAATTGCCAATTTTTACAGAGTTGTCTTTACTCAAAAGCTTCAATTTCGACAAATTTCAGGCACAGAAATGACTTCAAACACACTTATTTTAGCTGAAAAAGTCATAATTTGCACCCAACAGTCATTTACAGTCCAAAAATTAAATGTTAACATTTCATCCATATTGACCATTTTGGGAACGTTCGACAGGTCCAAAGTCGTTTTTCATCAGAAAATTGATTTTTTGGACTGTACCAAAAATGATTCAAAATGTCAATTGGATTGTGCCTCATGTTGAATAACCACTTTTTAAACCCTCACAGTGACCAAAATTTCCATTTTTACAGAGTTTTGCTTACTCAAAAGCTTCAATTTTGACCAATTTCAGGCACAGAAATGACTTTAAACACACTTATTTCAGTTGAAAAAGTCATAATTCACATCCAACAGTCATTTAGAGTCAAAAGATTAAATGTTAAAATTTCATCCATATTGACCATTTTGGGAACGTTCGACAGATCCGGAGTTATCGTTTTTCATCAGAAAATTGATTTTTTGGACTGTACCAAAAATGATTCAAAATGTCAATTGGATCGTGCCTCATGTTGAATAACCACTTTTTAAACCCTCACAGTGACCAAAATTGCAATTTTTACAGAGTTGTCCTTACTCAAAAGCTTCAATTTTGACCAATTTTAGGCACAGAAATGACTTTAAACACACTTTTTCAGTTGAAAAAGTCATAATTTGCACCCAACAGTCATTTACAGTCCAAAAATTAAATGTTAACATTTCATCAATATTGACCATTTTGGGAACGTTCGACAGGTCCAAAGTCATCGTTTTTCATCAGAAAATTGATTTTTTGGACTGTACCAAAAATGATTCAAAATGTCAATTGGATTGTGCCTCATGTTGAATAACCACTTTTTAAACCCTCACAGTGACCAAAATTTCCATTTTTACAGAGTTTTGCTTACTCAAAAGCTTCAATTTTGACCAATTTCAGGCACAGAAATGACTTTAAACACACTTATTTCAGTTGAAAAAGTCATAATTCACATCCAACAGTCATTTAGAGTCAAAAGATTAAATGTTAAAATTTCATCCATATTGACCATTTTGGGAACGTTCGACAGATCCGGAGTTATCGCTTTTCATCAGAAAATTGATTTTTTGGACTGTACCAAAAATGATTCAAAATGTCAATTGGATCGTGCCTCATGTTGAATAACCACTTTTTAAACCCTCACAGTGACCAAAATTGCAATTTTTACAGAGTTGTCCTTACTCAAAAGCTTCAATTTTGACCAATTTTAGGCACAGAAATGACTTTAAACACACTTTTTTAGTTGAAAAAGTCATAATTTGCACCCAACAGTCATTTACAGTCCAAAAATTAAATGTTAAAATTTCATCCATATTGACCATTTTGGGAACGTTCGACAGGTCCGGAGTCATCGTTTTTCATCAGAAAATTGATTTTTTGGACTGTACCAAAAATGATTCAAAATGTAAATTGGGTCGTGCCTTATGTTGAATAACCACTTTTTAAACCCTCACACTGACCAAAATTGCCATTTGTACAGGGTTGTGCTTACTCAAAAGCTTCAATTTTTACCAATTTCAGGCACAGAAATGACTTTAAACACACTTATTTTAGTTGAAAAAGTCACAATTCGCATCCAACAGTCATTTACAGTGCAAAAATTAAATGTTAAAATTTCATCCATATTGACCATTTTGGGAACGTTCGACAGGTCCGGAGTCATCGTTTTTCATCAGAAAATTGATTTTTTGGACTGTACCAAAAATGATACAAAATGTAAATTGGATCGTGCCTCATGTTGAATAACCACTTTTTAAACCCTCACAGTAACCGAAATTGCCATTTTTACAGAGTTTTGCTTACTCAAAAGCATCAATTTTGAACAATTTCAGGCACAGAAATGACTTTAAACACACTTATTTTAGTTGAAAAAGTCACAATTCGCATCCAACAGTCATTTACAGTGCAAAAATTAAATGTTAAAATTTCATCCATATTGACCATTTTGGGAACGTTCGACAGGTCCGGAGTCATCGTTTTTCATCAGAAAATTGATTTTTTGGACTGTACCAAAAATGATACAAAATGTAAATTGGATCGTGCCTCATGTTGAATAACCACTTTTTAAACGCTCACAGTGACCAGAATTGCCATTTTTAAAGAGTTTTGCTTACGCAAAAGCGTCAATTTTGAACAATTTCAGGCACAGAAATGACTTTAAACACACTTATTTTAGTTGAAAAAGTTATAATTCGGATCCAACAGTCATTTACAGTCAAAAAATTAAATGTTAACATTTCATCCATATTGACCATTTTGGGAACGTTCGACAGGTCCGGAGTCATCGTTTTTCATCAGAAAAATGATATTTTGGACTGTTCCAAAAATGATTCAAAATGTCAATTGGATCGTGCCTCATGTTGAATAACCACTTTTTAAACCCTCACAATGACCAACATTGACATTTTTACAGAGTTGTCCTTATTCAAAAGCTTCAATTTTGACCAATTTCAGGCACAGAAATGACTTTAAACACACTTTTTTAGTTGAAAAAGTCATAATTTGCACCCAACAGTCATTTACAGTGCAAAAATTAAATGTTAAAATTTCATCCATATTGACCATTTTGGGAACGTTCGACAGGTCCGGAGTCATCGTTTTTCATCAGAAAATTGATTTTTTGGACTGTACCAAAAATGATACAAAATGTAAATTGGATCGTGCCTCATGTTGAATAACCACTTTTTAAACCCTCACAGTAACCGAAATTGCCATTTTTACAGAGTTTTGCTTACTCAAAAGCATCAATTTTGAACAATTTCAGGCACAGAAATGACTTTAAACACAGTTATTTTAGTTGAAAAAGTCATAATTCACATCCAACAGTCATTTAGAGTCAAAAGATTAAATGTTAAAATTTCACCCATATTGACCATTTTGGGAAGGTTCCACAGGTCCGGAGTCATTTTTTTTCCTCAGAAAATTGATTTTTTTGGACTGTACCAAAAATGATTCAAAATGTCAAATGGATTGTGCCTCATGTTGAATAACCACTTTTTAAACCCTCACAGTGACAAAAATTGCCATTTTACAGGGTTGTGCTTACTCAGAAGCTTCAATTTTGACCAATTTCAGCACAGAAAAGACTTTAAACACACTTATTTTAGTTGGAAAAAGTCATAATTCACATCTAACAGTCATTTAGAGTAAAAAAGATTACATGTTAAAATTTCATCCATATTGACCATTTTGGGAACGTTCGAAAGGTCCGTAGTCATCGTTTTTCATCAGAAAATTGATTTTTTGGACTGTACCAAAAATGATTCAAAATGTCAATTGGATCGTGCCTCATGTTGAATAACCACTTTTTAAACCCTCACACTGACCAAAATTGCCATTTTTACAGAGTTTTGCTTACTCAAAAGCTTCAATTTTGACCAATTTTAGGCAATGAAATGACTTTAAACACACTTATTTTAGTTGAAAAAGTTATAATTCGGATCCAACAGTCATTTACAGTCAAAAAATTAAATGTTAAAATTTCATCCATATTTACCATTTTGGGAACGTTCGACAGGTCCGGAGTCATTGTTTTTCATCAGAAATTGATTTTTTGGACTGTATCAAAAATGATTCAAAATGTAAATTGGAACGTGCCTCATGTTGAATACCCACTTTTTAAACCCTCACAGTGACCAAAATTGCCATTTGTACAGGGTTGTGCTTACTCAAAAGCTTCAATTTTGACCAATTTCAGGCACAGAAATGACTTTAAACACACTTATTTTAGTTGAAAAAGTCATAATTCACATCCAACAGTCATTTAGAGTCAAAAGATTAAATGTTAAAATTTCACCCATATTGACCATTCTGGGAACTTCGACAGGTCCGGAGTCATCGTTTTTCATCAGAAAATTGATTTTTTTGGACTGTACCAAAAATGATTCAAAATGTCAATTGGATTGTGCCTCATATTGAATAACCACTTTTTAAACCCTCACAGTGACCAAAATTTCCATTTTTACAAAGTTTTGCTTACTCAAAAGCTTCAATTTTGACCAATTTCAGGCACAGAAATGACTTTAAACACACTTTTTTTAGTTGAAAAAGTCATCATTCACATCCAACAGTCATTTAGAGTCAAAAGATTAAATGTTAAAATTTCATCCATATTGACCATTTTGGGAATGTTCGACAGGTCCGGCCGGAGTCATCGTTTTTCATCAGAAAATAGATTTTTTGGACTGTACCAAAAATGATTCAAAATGTCAATTGGATTGTGCCTCATGTTGAATAACCACTTTTTAAACACTCACAGTGACCAAAATTGCCATTTTTACAGAGTTGTCCTTGCTCAAAAGCTTCAATTTTGACCAATTTCAGGCACAGAAATGACTTTAAACACACTTTTTTAGTTGAAAAAGTCATAATTTGCACCCAACAGTCATTTACAGTCCAAAAATTAAATGTTAAAATTTCATCCATATTGACCATTTTGGGAACGTTCGACAGGTCCGGCCGGAGTCATCGTTTTTCATCAGAAATTGATTTTTGGGACTGTATCAAAAATGATTCAAAATGTAAGTTGGATCGTGCCTCATGTTGAATAACCACTTTTTAAACCCTCACAGTGACAAAAATTGCCGTTTTACAGGGTTGTTCTTACTCAAAAGCTTCAATTTTGACCAATTTCAGACACAGAAATGACTTTAAACACACTTATTTTAGTTGGAAAAAGTCATAATTCACATCCAACAGTCATTTAGAGTAAAAAGATTAAATGTTAAAATTTCATCCATATTGACCATTTTGGGAACGTTCGAAAGGTCCGGAGTCATCGTTTTTCATCAGAAAATTGATTTTTTTGGACTGTACCAAAAATGATTCAAAATGTCAATTGGATCGTGCCTCATGTTGAATAACCACTTTTTAAACCCTCACAGTGACCAAAATTGCCATTTTTACAGAGTTTTGCTTACTCAAAAGCTTCAATTTTGACCAATTTCAGGCACAGAAATGACTTTAAACACACTTATTTTAGTTGAGAAAGTCACAATTTGCACCCAACAGTCATTTACAGTCAAAAAACTTAAATGTTAAAATTTCATCCATATTGACCATTTTGGGAACGTTCGACAGGTCCGGCGTCATTGTTTTTCTTCAGAAAATGGATTATTTGGACAGTATCAAAAATGATTCAAAATGTAAATTGGGTCGTGCCTCATGTTGAATAACCACTTTTTAAAATCTCACAGTAACCAAAATTGGCAATTTTTACAGAGTTGTCCTTACTCAAAAGCTTCAATTTTGACCAATTTCAGGCACAGAAATGACTTTAAACACACTTATTTTAGTTGAAAAAGTCACAATTTGCACCCAACAGTCATTTACAGTCAAAAAACTTAAATGTTAAAATTTCATCCATATTGACCATTTTGGGAACGTTCGACAGGTCCGGAGTCATCGTTTTTCTTCAGAAAATGGATTATTTGGACAGTACCAAAAATGATTCAAAATGTAAATTGGGTCGTGCCTCATGTTGAATAACCACTTTTTAAACCCTCACAGTGACCAAAATTGCCATTTGTACAGGGTTGTGCTTACTCAAAAGCTTAAATTTTGACCAATTTCAGGCACAGAAATGACTTTAAACACACTTATTTTAGTTGAAAAAGTCATAATTCACATCCAACAGTCATTTACAGTCCAAAAATTAAATGTTAAAATTTCATCCATATTGACCATTTTGGGAACGTTCGACAGGTCAGGAGTCATTGTTTTCTCATCAGAAAATTGATTTTTTTGGACTGTACCAAAAAGGATTCAAAATGTAAATTGGATTGTGCCTCATGTTGAATAACCACTTTTTAAAGCCTCACAGTGACCAAAATTTCCATTTTTACAAAGTTTTGCTTACTCAAAAGCTTCAATTTTGACCAATTTCAGGCACAGAAATGACTTTAAACACACTTTTTTTAGTTGAAAAAGTCATAATTCACATCCAACAGTCATTTAGAGTCAAAAGATTAAATGTTAAAATTTTATCCATATTGACCATTTTGGGAACGTTCGTCAGGTCCGGCCGGAGTCATCGTTTTTCATCAGAAAATAGATTTTTTGGACTGTACCAAAAATTATTCAAAATGTCAATTGGATTGTGCCTCATGTTGAATAACCACTTTTTAAACACTCACAGTGACCAAAATTGCCATTTTTACAGAGTTGTCCTTGCTCAAAAGCTTCAATTTTGACCAATTTCAGGCACAGAAATGACTTTAAACACACTTTTTTAGTTGAAAAAGTCATAATTCACATCCAACAGTCATTTAGAGTCAAAAGATTAAATGTTAAAATTTCACCCATATTGACCATTCTGGGAACTTCGACAGGTCCGGAGTCATCGTTTTTCATCAGAAAATTGATTTTTTTGGACTGTACCAAAAATGATTCAAAATGTCAATTGGATTGTGCCTCATATTGAATAACCACTTTTTAAACCCTCACAGTGACCAAAATTTCCATTTTTACAAAGTTTTGCTTACTCAAAAGCTTCAATTTTGACCAATTTCAGGCACAGAAATGACTTTAAACACACTTTTTTTAGTTGAAAAAGTCATCATTCACATCCAACAGTCATTTAGAGTCAAAAGATTAAATGTTAAAATTTCATCCATATTGACCATTTTGGGAATGTTCGACAGGTCCGGCCGGAGTCATCGTTTTTCATCAGAAAATAGATTTTTTGGACTGTACCAAAAATGATTCAAAATGTCAATTGGATTGTGCCTCATGTTGAATAACCACTTTTTAAACACTCACAGTGACCAAAATTGCCATTTTTACAGAGTTGTCCTTGCTCAAAAGCTTCAATTTTGACCAATTTCAGGCACAGAAATGACTTTAAACACACTTTTTTAGTTGAAAAAGTCATAATTTGCACCCAACAGTCATTTACAGTCCAAAAATTAAATGTTAAAATTTCATCCATATTGACCATTTTGGGAACGTTCGACAGGTCCGGCCGGAGTCATCGTTTTTCATCAGAAATTGATTTTTGGGACTGTATCAAAAATGATTCAAAATGTAAGTTGGATCGTGCCTCATGTTGAATAACCACTTTTTAAACCCTCACAGTGACAAAAATTGCCGTTTTACAGGGTTGTTCTTACTCAAAAGCTTCAATTTTGACCAATTTCAGACACAGAAATGACTTTAAACACACTTATTTTAGTTGGAAAAAGTCATAATTCACATCCAACAGTCATTTAGAGTAAAAAGATTAAATGTTAAAATTTCATCCATATTGACCATTTTGGGAACGTTCGAAAGGTCCGGAGTCATCGTTTTTCATCAGAAAATTGATTTTTTTGGACTGTACCAAAAATGATTCAAAATGTCAATTGGATCGTGCCTCATGTTGAATAACCACTTTTTAAACCCTCACAGTGACCAAAATTGCCATTTTTACAGAGTTTTGCTTACTCAAAAGCTTCAATTTTGACCAATTTCAGGCACAGAAATGACTTTAAACACACTTATTTTAGTTGAGAAAGTCACAATTTGCACCCAACAGTCATTTACAGTCAAAAAACTTAAATGTTAAAATTTCATCCATATTGACCATTTTGGGAACGTTCGACAGGTCCGGCGTCATTGTTTTTCTTCAGAAAATGGATTATTTGGACAGTATCAAAAATGATTCAAAATGTAAATTGGGTCGTGCCTCATGTTGAATAACCACTTTTTAAAATCTCACAGTAACCAAAATTGGCAATTTTTACAGAGTTGTCCTTACTCAAAAGCTTCAATTTTGACCAATTTCAGGCACAGAAATGACTTTAAACACACTTATTTTAGTTGAAAAAGTCACAATTTGCACCCAACAGTCATTTACAGTCAAAAAACTTAAATGTTAAAATTTCATCCATATTGACCATTTTGGGAACGTTCGACAGGTCCGGAGTCATCGTTTTTCTTCAGAAAATGGATTATTTGGACAGTACCAAAAATGATTCAAAATGTAAATTGGGTCGTGCCTCATGTTGAATAACCACTTTTTAAACCCTCACAGTGACCAAAATTGCCATTTGTACAGGGTTGTGCTTACTCAAAAGCTTAAATTTTGACCAATTTCAGGCACAGAAATGACTTTAAACACACTTATTTTAGTTGAAAAAGTCATAATTCACATCCAACAGTCATTTACAGTCCAAAAATTAAATGTTAAAATTTCATCCATATTGACCATTTTGGGAACGTTCGACAGGTCAGGAGTCATTGTTTTCTCATCAGAAAATTGATTTTTTTGGACTGTACCAAAAAGGATTCAAAATGTAAATTGGATTGTGCCTCATGTTGAATAACCACTTTTTAAAGCCTCACAGTGACCAAAATTTCCATTTTTACAAAGTTTTGCTTACTCAAAAGCTTCAATTTTGACCAATTTCAGGCACAGAAATGACTTTAAACACACTTTTTTTAGTTGAAAAAGTCATAATTCACATCCAACAGTCATTTAGAGTCAAAAGATTAAATGTTAAAATTTTATCCATATTGACCATTTTGGGAACGTTCGTCAGGTCCGGCCGGAGTCATCGTTTTTCATCAGAAAATAGATTTTTTGGACTGTACCAAAAATTATTCAAAATGTCAATTGGATTGTGCCTCATGTTGAATAACCACTTTTTAAACACTCACAGTGACCAAAATTGCCATTTTTACAGAGTTGTCCTTGCTCAAAAGCTTCAATTTTGACCAATTTCAGGCACAGAAATGACTTTAAACACACTTTTTTAGTTGAAAAAGTCATAATTTGCACCCAACAGTCATTTACAGTCCAAAAATTAAATGTTAAAATTTCATCCATATTGACCATTTTGGGAACATTCGACAGGTCCGGCCGGAGTCATCGTTTTTCATCAGAAATTGATTTTTGGGACTGTATCAAAAATGATTCAAAATGTAAGTTGGATCGTGCCTCATGTTGAATAACCACTTTTTAAACCCTCACAGTGACAAAAATTGCCGTTTTACAGGGTTGTTCTTACTCAAAAGCTTCAATTTTGACCAATTTCAGACACAGAAATGACTTTAAACACACTTATTTTAGTTGGAAAAAGTCATAATTCACATCCAACAGTCATTTAGAGTAAAAAGATTAAATGTTAAAATTTCATCCATATTGACCATTTTGGGAACGTTCGAAAGGTCCGGAGTCATCGTTTTTCATCAGAAAATTGATTTTTTGGACTGTACCAAAAATGATTCAAAATGTCAATTGCCTCATGTTGAATAACCACTTTTTAAACCCTCACAGTGACCAAAATTGCCATTTTTACAGAGTTTTGCTTACTCAAAAGCTTCAATTTTGACCAATTTCAGGCACTGAAATGACTTTAAACACACTTATTTTAGTTGAAAAAGTTATAATTCGGATCCAACAGTCATTTACAGTCAAAAAATTAAATGTTAAAATTTCATCCATATTGACTATTTTGGGAACGTTCGACAGGTCCGGAGTCATCGTTTTTCATCAGAAAAATGATTTTTTGGACTGTTCCAAAAAGGATTCAAAATGTAAATTGGATTGTGCCTCATGTTGAATAACCACTTTTTAAAGCCTCACAGTGACCAAAATTTCCATTTTTACAAAGTTTTGCTTACTCAAAAGCTTCAATTTTGACCAATTTCAGGCACAAAAATGACTTTAAACATACTTATTTTAGTTAAAAAAGTCATAATTCACATCCAACAGTCATTTAGAGTCAAAACATAAAATGTTAAAATTTCATCCATATTGACCATTTTGGGAACGTTCGACAGGTCCGGCCGGAGTCATTGTTTTTCATCAGAAAATTGATTTTTTGGACTGTACCAAAAATGATTCAAAATGTCAATTGGATTGTGCCTCATGTTGAATAACCACTTTTTAAACACTCACAGTGACCAAAATTGCCATTTTTACAGAGTTGTCCTTGCTCAAAAGCTTCAATTTTGACTAATTTCAGGCACAGAAATGACTTTAAACACACTTTTTTAGTTGAAAAAGTCATAATTTGCACCCAACAGTCATTTACAGTCAAAAAATTAAATGTTAAAATTTCATCCATATTGACTATTTTGGGAACGTTCGACAGGTCCGGAGTCATTGTTTTTCATCAGAAAAATGATTTTTTGGACTGTTCCAAAAAAGATTCAAAATGTCAATTGGATCGTGCCTCATGTTGAATAACCACTTTTTAAACCCTCACAGTGACCAAAATTGCCATTTGTACAGGGTTGTGCTTACTCAAAAGCTTAAATTTTGACCAATTTCAGGCATAGAAATGACTTTAAACACACTTATTTTAGTTGAAAAAGTCATAATTTACATCCAACTGTCATTTACAGTCCAAAAATTAAATGTTAAAATTTCATCCATATTGACCATTTTGGGAACGTTCGACAGGTCAGGAGTCATGGTTTTCTCATCAGAAAATTGATTTTTTGGACTGTACCAAAAATGATTCAAAATGTCAATTGGATTGTGCCTCATGTTGAATAACCACTTTTTAAACCCTCACAGTGACCAAAATTGCCATTTTTACAGGGATTTGCTTACTCAAAAGCTTCAATTCTGACCAATTTCAGGCACAGAAATGACTTTAAACACACTTATTTTAGTTGAAAAATTCATAATTCACACCCAACAGTCATTTAGAGTCAAAAGATTAAATGTTAAAATTTCATCCATATTGACCATTTTGGGAACGTTCGACAGGTCCGGCCGGAGTCATCGTTTTTCATCAGAAAATTGATGTTTTGGACTGTACCAAAAATGATTCAAAATGTCAATTGGATCGTGCCTCATGTTGAATAACCACTTTTTAAACACTCACAGTGACCAAAATTGCCATTTTTACAGAGTTGTCCTTGCTCAAAAGCTTCAATTTTGACCAATTTCAGGCACAGAAATGACTTTAAACACACTTTTTTAGTTGAAAAAGTCATAATTTGCACCCAACAGTCATTTACAGTCCAAAAATTAAATGTTAAAATTTCATCCATATTGACCATTTTGGGAACGTTCGACAGGTCCGGAGTCATCGTTTTTCATCAGAAATTGATTTTTGGGACTGTATCAAAAATGATTCAAAATGTAAATTGGATCGTGCCTCATGTTGAATAACCATTTTTTAAACCCTCACAGTAACCGAAATTGCCATTTTTACAGAGTTTTGCTTACTCAAAAGCGTCAATTTTACACAATTTCAGGCACAAAATGACTTTAAACACAGATATTTTAGTTGAAAAAGTCATAATTCACATCCACCAGTCATTTAGAGTCAAAAGATTAAATGTTAAAATTTCACCCATATTGACCATTTTGGGAACGTTCGACAGGTCCGGAGTCATCAATTTTCATCAGAAAATTGATTTTTTGGACTGTACCAAAAATGATTCAAAACGTCAATTGGATTGTGCCTCATGTTGAATAACCACTTTTTAAACCCTCACAGTGACCAAAATTGCCATTTTTACAGGGATTTGCTTACTCAAAAGCTTCAATTTTGACCAATTTCAGGCACAGAAATGACATTAAACACACTTATTTTAGTTGAAAAATTCATAATTCACACCCAACAGTCATTTAGAGTCCAAAAATCAAATGTTAACATTTCATCCATATTGACCATTTTGGGAACGTTCGACCGGTCCGGAGTCATCGTTTTTCATCAGAAAATTTATTTTTTGGACTGTACCAAAAATGATTCAAAATGTCAATTGGATCGTACCTCATGTTGAATAACTACTTTTTAAACCCTCACAGTGACCAAAATTGCCAATTTTTACAGAGTTGTCTTTACTCAAAAGCTTAAATTTCGACAAATTTCAGGCACAGAAATGACTTCAAACACACTTATTTTAGCTGAAAAAGTCATAATTTGCACCCAACAGTCATTTACAGTCCAAAAATTAAATGTTAACATTTCATCCATATTGACTATTTTGGGAACGTTCGACAGGTCCAAAGTCATCGTTTTTCATCAGAAAATTGATTTTTTGGACTGTACCAAAAATGATTCAAAATGTAAATTGGATCGTGCCTCATGTTGAATAACCACATTTTAAACCCTCACAGTGACAACAATTTCCATTTTACAGGGTTTTGCTTACTCAAAAGCTTCAATTTTGACCAATTTCAGGCACTGAAATGACTTTAAACACACTTATTTTAGTTGAAAAAGTTATAATTCGGATCCAACAGTCATTTACAGTCAAAAAATTAAATGTTAAAATTTCATCCATATTGACCATTTTGGGAACGTTCGACAGGTCCGGAGTCATCGTTTTTCATCAGAAAAATGATTTTTTGGACTGTACCAAAAATGATTCAAAATGTCAATTGGATTGTGCCTCATGTTGAATAACCACTTTTTAAACCCTCACAGTGACCAAAATTTCCATTTTTACAGAGTTTTGCTTACTCAAAAGCTTCAATTTTGACCAATTTCAGGCACAGAAATGACTTTAAACACACTTATTTCAGTTGAAAAAGTCATAATTCACATCCAACAGTCATTTAGAGTCAAAAGATTAAATGTTAAAATTTCATCCATATTGACCATTTTGGGAACGTTCGACAGATCCGGATCCATCGTTTTTCATCAGAAAATTGATTTTTTGGACTGTACCAAAAATGATTCAAAATGTCAAATGGATTGTGCCTCATGTTGAATAACAACTTTTTAAACCCTCACAGTGACCAAAATTGCCATTTTTACAGAGTTTTCCTTATTCAAAAGCTTCAATTTTGACCAATTTCAGGCACAGAAATGACTTTAAACACACTTTTTTAGTTGAAAAAGTCATAATTTGCACCCAACAGTCTTTTACAGTCCAAAAATTAAATGTTAAAATTTCATCCTTATTGACCATTTTGGGAACGTTTCGACAGGTCCGGAGTCATCGTTTTTCATCAGAAATTGATTTTTGGGACTGTATCAAAAATGATTCAAAATGTAAATTGGATCGTGCCTCATGTTGAATAACCACTTTTTAAACGCTCACAGTGACAAAAATTACCATTTTACAGGGTTGTGCTTACTCAAAAGCTTCAATTTTGACCAATTTCAGACACAGAAATGACTTTAAACACACTTATTTTAGTTGAAAAAGTCCTAATTCACATCCAACAGTCATTTAGAGTCAAAAGATTAAATGTTAGAATTTCAACCATATTGACCATTTTGGGAACGTTCAACCGGTCCGGAGTCATCGTTTTTCATCAGAAAATTGATTTTTTGACTGTACCAAAAATGATTCAAAATGTCAATTGGATTGTGCGTCATGTTGAATAACCACTTTTTAAAACCTCACAGTGACCAAAATTTCAATTTTTACAGAGTTTTGCTTACTCAAAAGCTTCAATTTTGACCAATTTCAGGCACAGAAATGACTTTAAACACACTTATTTCAGTTGAAAAAGTCATAATTCACATCCAACAGTCATTTAGAGTCAAAAGATTAAATGTTAAAATTTCATCCATATTGACCATTTTGGGAACGTTCGACAGGTCCGGAGTCATCGTTTTTCATCAGAAAATTGATTTTTTGGACTGTACCAAAAATGATACAAAATGTAAATTGGATCGTGCCTCATGTTGAATAACCACTTTTTAAACCCTCACAGTAACCGAAATTGCCATTTTTACAGAGTTTTGCTTACTCAAAAGCATCAATTTTGAACAATTTCAGGCACAGAAATGACTTTAAACACACTTATTTTAGTTGAAAAAGTCACAATTCGCATCCAACAGTCATTTACAGTGCAAAAATTAAATGTTAAAATTTCATCCATATTGACCATTTTGGGAACGTTCGACAGGTCCGGAGTCATCGTTTTTCATCAGAAAATTGATTTTTTGGACTGTACCAAAAATGATACAAAATGTAAATTGGATCGTGCCTCATGTTGAATAACCACTTTTTAAACGCTCACAGTGACCAGAATTGCCATTTTTAAAGAGTTTTGCTTACGCAAAAGCGTCAATTTTGAACAATTTCAGGCACAGAAATGACTTTAAACACACTTATTTTAGTTGAAAAAGTTATAATTCGGATCCAACAGTCATTTACAGTCAAAAAATTAAATGTTAACATTTCATCCATATTGACCATTTTGGGAACGTTCGACAGGTCCGGAGTCATCGTTTTTCATCAGAAAAATGATATTTTGGACTGTTCCAAAAATGATTCAAAATGTCAATTGGATCGTGCCTCATGTTGAATAACCACTTTTTAAACCCTCACAGTGACCAAAATTGCCATTTTTACAGGGATTTGCTTACTCAAAAGCTTCAATTTTGACCAATTTCAGGCACAGAAATGACATTAAACACACTTATTTTAGTTGAAAAATTCATAATTCACACCCAACAGTCATTTAGAGTCCAAAAATCAAATGTTAACATTTCATCCATATTGACCATTTTGGGAACGTTCGACCGGTCCGGAGTCATCGTTTTTCATCAGAAAATTTATTTTTTGGACTGTACCAAAAATGATTCAAAATGTCAATTGGATCGTACCTCATGTTGAATAACTACTTTTTAAACCCTCACAGTGACCAAAATTGCCAATTTTTACAGAGTTGTCTTTACTCAAAAGCTTAAATTTCGACAAATTTCAGGCACAGAAATGACTTCAAACACACTTATTTTAGCTGAAAAAGTCATAATTTGCACCCAACAGTCATTTACAGTCCAAAAATTAAATGTTAACATTTCATCCATATTGACTATTTTGGGAACGTTCGACAGGTCCAAAGTCATCGTTTTTCATCAGAAAATTGATTTTTTGGACTGTACCAAAAATGATTCAAAATGTAAATTGGATCGTGCCTCATGTTGAATAACCACATTTTAAACCCTCACAGTGACAACAATTTCCATTTTACAGGGTTTTGCTTACTCAAAAGCTTCAATTTTGACCAATTTCAGGCACTGAAATGACTTTAAACACACTTATTTTAGTTGAAAAAGTTATAATTCGGATCCAACAGTCATTTACAGTCAAAAAATTAAATGTTAAAATTTCATCCATATTGACCATTTTGGGAACGTTCGACAGGTCCGGAGTCATCGTTTTTCATCAGAAAAATGATTTTTTGGACTGTACCAAAAATGATTCAAAATGTCAATTGGATTGTGCCTCATGTTGAATAACCACTTTTTAAACCCTCACAGTGACCAAAATTTCCATTTTTACAGAGTTTTGCTTACTCAAAAGCTTCAATTTTGACCAATTTCAGGCACAGAAATGACTTTAAACACACTTATTTCAGTTGAAAAAGTCATAATTCACATCCAACAGTCATTTAGAGTCAAAAGATTAAATGTTAAAATTTCATCCATATTGACCATTTTGGGAACGTTCGACAGATCCGGATCCATCGTTTTTCATCAGAAAATTGATTTTTTGGACTGTACCAAAAATGATTCAAAATGTCAAATGGATTGTGCCTCATGTTGAATAACAACTTTTTAAACCCTCACAGTGACCAAAATTGCCATTTTTACAGAGTTTTCCTTATTCAAAAGCTTCAATTTTGACCAATTTCAGGCACAGAAATGACTTTAAACACACTTTTTTAGTTGAAAAAGTCATAATTTGCACCCAACAGTCTTTTACAGTCCAAAAATTAAATGTTAAAATTTCATCCTTATTGACCATTTTGGGAACGTTTCGACAGGTCCGGAGTCATCGTTTTTCATCAGAAATTGATTTTTGGGACTGTATCAAAAATGATTCAAAATGTAAATTGGATCGTGCCTCATGTTGAATAACCACTTTTTAAACGCTCACAGTGACAAAAATTACCATTTTACAGGGTTGTGCTTACTCAAAAGCTTCAATTTTGACCAATTTCAGACACAGAAATGACTTTAAACACACTTATTTTAGTTGAAAAAGTCCTAATTCACATCCAACAGTCATTTAGAGTCAAAAGATTAAATGTTAGAATTTCAACCATATTGACCATTTTGGGAACGTTCAACCGGTCCGGAGTCATCGTTTTTCATCAGAAAATTGATTTTTTGACTGTACCAAAAATGATTCAAAATGTCAATTGGATTGTGCGTCATGTTGAATAACCACTTTTTAAAACCTCACAGTGACCAAAATTTCAATTTTTACAGAGTTTTGCTTACTCAAAAGCTTCAATTTTGACCAATTTCAGGCACAGAAATGACTTTAAACACACTTATTTCAGTTGAAAAAGTCATAATTCACATCCAACAGTCATTTAGAGTCAAAAGATTAAATGTTAAAATTTCATCCATATTGACCATTTTGGGAACGTTCGACAGGTCCGGAGTCATCGTTTTTCATCAGAAAATTGATTTTTTGGACTGTACCAAAAATGATACAAAATGTAAATTGGATCGTGCCTCATGTTGAATAACCACTTTTTAAACCCTCACAGTAACCGAAATTGCCATTTTTACAGAGTTTTGCTTACTCAAAAGCATCAATTTTGAACAATTTCAGGCACAGAAATGACTTTAAACACACTTATTTTAGTTGAAAAAGTCACAATTCGCATCCAACAGTCATTTACAGTGCAAAAATTAAATGTTAAAATTTCATCCATATTGACCATTTTGGGAACGTTCGACAGGTCCGGAGTCATCGTTTTTCATCAGAAAATTGATTTTTTGGACTGTACCAAAAATGATACAAAATGTAAATTGGATCGTGCCTCATGTTGAATAACCACTTTTTAAACGCTCACAGTGACCAGAATTGCCATTTTTAAAGAGTTTTGCTTACGCAAAAGCGTCAATTTTGAACAATTTCAGGCACAGAAATGACTTTAAACACACTTATTTTAGTTGAAAAAGTTATAATTCGGATCCAACAGTCATTTACAGTCAAAAAATTAAATGTTAACATTTCATCCATATTGACCATTTTGGGAACGTTCGACAGGTCCGGAGTCATCGTTTTTCATCAGAAAAATGATATTTTGGACTGTTCCAAAAATGATTCAAAATGTCAATTGGATCGTGCCTCATGTTGAATAACCACTTTTTAAACCCTCACAATGACCAACATTGACATTTTTACAGAGTTGTCCTTATTCAAAAGCTTCAATTTTGACCAATTTCAGGCACAGAAATGACTTTAAACACACTTTTTTAGTTGAAAAAGTCATAATTTGCACCCAACAGTCATTTACAGTGCAAAAATTAAATGTTAAAATTTCATCCATATTGACCATTTTGGGAACGTTCGACAGGTCCGGAGTCATCGTTTTTCATCAGAAAATTGATTTTTTGGACTGTACCAAAAATGATACAAAATGTAAATTGGATCGTGCCTCATGTTGAATAACCACTTTTTAAACCCTCACAATAACCGAAATTGCCATTTTTACAGAGTTTTGCTTACTCAAAAGCATCAATTTTGAACAATTTCAGGCACAGAAATGACTTTAAACACAGTTATTTTAGTTGAAAAAGTCATAATTCACATCCAACAGTCATTTAGAGTCAAAAGATTAAATGTTAAAATTTCACCCATATTGACCATTTTGGGAACGTTCCACAGGTCCGGAGTCATTTTTTTTCCTCAGAAAATTGATTTTTTTGGACTGTACCAAAAATGATTCAAAATGTCAAATGGATTGTGCCTCATGTTGAATAACCACTTTTTAAACCCTCACAGTGACAAAAATTGCCATTTTACAGGGTTGTGCTTACTCAGAAGCTTCAATTTTGACCAATTTCAGCACAGAAAAGACTTTAAACACACTTATTTTAGTTGGAAAAAGTCATAATTCACATCTAACAGTCATTTAGAGTAAAAAAGATTACATGTTAAAATTTCATCCATATTGACCATTTTGGGAACGTTCGAAAGGTCCGTAGTCATCGTTTTTCATCAGAAAATTGATTTTTTGGACTGTACCAAAAATGATTCAAAATGTCAATTGGATCGTGCCTCATGTTGAATAACCACTTTTTAAACCCTCACAGTGACCAAAATTGCCATTTTTACAGAGTTTTGCTTACTCAAAAGCTTCAATTTTGACCAATTTTAGGCAATGAAATGACTTTAAACACACTTATTTTAGTTGAAAAAGTTATAATTCGGATCCAACAGTCATTTACAGTCAAAAAATTAAATGTTAAAATTTCATCCATATTTACCATTTTGGGAACGTTCGACAGGTCCGGAGTCATTGTTTTTCATCAGAAATTGATTTTTTGGACTGTATCAAAAATGATTCAAAATGTAAATTGGAACGTGCCTCATGTTGAATACCCACTTTTTAAACCCTCACAGTGACCAAAATTGCCATTTGTACAGGGTTGTGCTTACTCAAAAGCTTCAATTTTGACCAATTTCAGGCACAGAAATGACTTTAAACACACTTATTTTAGTTGAAAAAGTCATAATTCACATCCAACAGTCATTTAGAGTCAAAAGATTAAATGTTAAAATTTCACCCATATTGACCATTCTGGGAACTTCGACAGGTCCGGAGTCATCGTTTTTCATCAGAAAATTGATTTTTTTGGACTGTACCAAAAATGATTCAAAATGTCAATTGGATTGTGCCTCATATTGAATAACCACTTTTTAAACCCTCACAGTGACCAAAATTTCCATTTTTACAAAGTTTTGCTTACTCAAAAGCTTCAATTTTGACCAATTTCAGGCACAGAAATGACTTTAAACACACTTTTTTTAGTTGAAAAAGTCATCATTCACATCCAACAGTCATTTAGAGTCAAAAGATTAAATGTTAAAATTTCATCCATATTGACCATTTTGGGAATGTTCGACAGGTCCGGCCGGAGTCATCGTTTTTCATCAGAAAATAGATTTTTTGGACTGTACCAAAAATGATTCAAAATGTCAATTGGATTGTGCCTCATGTTGAATAACCACTTTTTAAACACTCACAGTGACCAAAATTGCCATTTTTACAGAGTTGTCCTTGCTCAAAAGCTTCAATTTTGACCAATTTCAGGCACAGAAATGACTTTAAACACACTTTTTTAGTTGAAAAAGTCATAATTTGCACCCAACAGTCATTTACAGTCCAAAAATTAAATGTTAAAATTTCATCCATATTGACCATTTTGGGAACGTTCGACAGGTCCGGCCGGAGTCATCGTTTTTCATCAGAAATTGATTTTTGGGACTGTATCAAAAATGATTCAAAATGTAAGTTGGATCGTGCCTCATGTTGAATAACCACTTTTTAAACCCTCACAGTGACAAAAATTGCCGTTTTACAGGGTTGTTCTTACTCAAAAGCTTCAATTTTGACCAATTTCAGACACAGAAATGACTTTAAACACACTTATTTTAGTTGGAAAAAGTCATAATTCACATCCAACAGTCATTTAGAGTAAAAAGATTAAATGTTAAAATTTCATCCATATTGACCATTTTGGGAACGTTCGAAAGGTCCGGAGTCATCGTTTTTCATCAGAAAATTGATTTTTTTGGACTGTACCAAAAATGATTCAAAATGTCAATTGGATCGTGCCTCATGTTGAATAACCACTTTTTAAACCCTCACAGTGACCAAAATTGCCATTTTTACAGAGTTTTGCTTACTCAAAAGCTTCAATTTTGACCAATTTCAGGCACAGAAATGACTTTAAACACACTTATTTTAGTTGAGAAAGTCACAATTTGCACCCAACAGTCATTTACAGTCAAAAAACTTAAATGTTAAAATTTCATCCATATTGACCATTTTGGGAACGTTCGACAGGTCCGGCGTCATTGTTTTTCTTCAGAAAATGGATTATTTGGACAGTATCAAAAATGATTCAAAATGTAAATTGGGTCGTGCCTCATGTTGAATAACCACTTTTTAAAATCTCACAGTAACCAAAATTGGCAATTTTTACAGAGTTGTCCTTACTCAAAAGCTTCAATTTTGACCAATTTCAGGCACAGAAATGACTTTAAACACACTTATTTTAGTTGAAAAAGTCACAATTTGCACCCAACAGTCATTTACAGTCAAAAAACTTAAATGTTAAAATTTCATCCATATTGACCATTTTGGGAACGTTCGACAGGTCCGGAGTCATCGTTTTTCTTCAGAAAATGGATTATTTGGACAGTACCAAAAATGATTCAAAATGTAAATTGGGTCGTGCCTCATGTTGAATAACCACTTTTTAAACCCTCACAGTGACCAAAATTGCCATTTGTACAGGGTTGTGCTTACTCAGAAGCTTAAATTTTGACCAATTTCAGGCACAGAAATGACTTTAAACACACTTATTTTAGTTGAAAAAGTCATAATTCACATCCAACAGTCATTTACAGTCCAAAAATTAAATGTTAAAATTTCATCCATATTGACCATTTTGGGAACGTTCGACAGGTCAGGAGTCATTGTTTTCTCATCAGAAAATTGATTTTTTTGGACTGTACCAAAAAGGATTCAAAATGTAAATTGGATTGTGCCTCATGTTGAATAACCACTTTTTAAAGCCTCACAGTGACCAAAATTTCCATTTTTACAAAGTTTTGCTTACTCAAAAGCTTCAATTTTGACCAATTTCAGGCACAGAAATGACTTTAAACACACTTTTTTTAGTTGAAAAAGTCATAATTCACATCCAACAGTCATTTAGAGTCAAAAGATTAAATGTTAAAATTTTATCCATATTGACCATTTTGGGAACGTTCGTCAGGTCCGGCCGGAGTCATCGTTTTTCATCAGAAAATAGATTTTTTGGACTGTACCAAAAATTATTCAAAATGTCAATTGGATTGTGCCTCATGTTGAATAACCACTTTTTAAACACTCACAGTGACCAAAATTGCCATTTTTACAGAGTTGTCCTTGCTCAAAAGCTTCAATTTTGACCAATTTCAGGCACAGAAATGACTTTAAACACACTTTTTTAGTTGAAAAAGTCATAATTTGCACCCAACAGTCATTTACAGTCCAAAAATTAAATGTTAAAATTTCATCCATATTGACCATTTTGGGAACATTCGACAGGTCCGGCCGGAGTCATCGTTTTTCATCAGAAATTGATTTTTGGGACTGTATCAAAAATGATTCAAAATGTAAGTTGGATCGTGCCTCATGTTGAATAACCACTTTTTAAACCCTCACAGTGACAAAAATTGCCGTTTTACAGGGTTGTTCTTACTCAAAAGCTTCAATTTTGACCAATTTCAGACACAGAAATGACTTTAAACACACTTATTTTAGTTGGAAAAAGTCATAATTCACATCCAACAGTCATTTAGAGTAAAAAGATTAAATGTTAAAATTTCATCCATATTGACCATTTTGGGAACGTTCGAAAGGTCCGGAGTCATCGTTTTTCATCAGAAAATTGATTTTTTGGACTGTACCAAAAATGATTCAAAATGTCAATTGCCTCATGTTGAATAACCACTTTTTAAACCCTCACAGTGACCAAAATTGCCATTTTTACAGAGTTTTGCTTACTCAAAAGCTTCAATTTTGACCAATTTCAGGCACTGAAATGACTTTAAACACACTTATTTTAGTTGAAAAAGTTATAATTCGGATCCAACAGTCATTTACAGTCAAAAAATTAAATGTTAAAATTTCATCCATATTGACTATTTTGGGAACGTTCGACAGGTCCGGAGTCATCGTTTTTCATCAGAAAAATGATTTTTTGGACTGTTCCAAAAAGGATTCAAAATGTAAATTGGATTGTGCCTCATGTTGAATAACCACTTTTTAAAGCCTCACAGTGACCAAAATTTCCATTTTTACAAAGTTTTGCTTACTCAAAAGCTTCAATTTTGACCAATTTCAGGCACAAAAATAACTTTAAACATACTTATTTTAGTTAAAAAAGTCATAATTCACATCCAACAGTCATTTAGAGTCAAAACATAAAATGTTAAAATTTCATCCATACTGACCATTTTGGGAACGTTCGACAGGTCCGGCCGGAGTCATTGTTTTTCATCAGAAAATTGATTTTTTGGACTGTACCAAAAATGATTCAAAATGTCAATTGGATTGTGCCTCATGTTGAATAACCACTTTTTAAACACTCACAGTGACCAAAATTGCCATTTTTACAGAGTTGTCCTTGCTCAAAAGCTTCAATTTTGACTAATTTCAGGCACAGAAATGACTTTAAACACACTTTTTTAGTTGAAAAAGTCATAATTTTCACCCAACAGTCATTTACAGTCCAAAAATTAAATGTTAAAATTTCATCCATATTGACCATTTTGGGAACGTTCGACAGGTCCGGAGTCATCGTTTTTCATCAGAAATTGATTTTTGGGACTGTATCAAAAATGATTCAAAATGTAAATTGGATCGTGCCTCATGTTGAATAACCACTTTTTAAACCCTCACAGTAACCGAAATTGCCATTTTTACAGAGTTTTGCTTACTCAAAAGCTTCAATTTTGACCAATTTCAGGCACTGAAATGACTTTAAACACACTTATTTTAGTTGAAAAAGTTATAATTCGGATCCAACAGTCATTTACAGTCAAAAAATTAAATGTTAAAATTTCATCCATATTGACTATTTTGGGAACGTTCGACAGGTCCGGAGTCATTGTTTTTCATCAGAAAAATGATTTTTTGGACTGTTCCAAAAAAGATTCAAAATGTCAATTGGATCGTGCCTCATGTTGAATAACCACTTTTTAAACCCTCACAGTGACCAAAATTGCCATTTGTACAGGGTTGTGCTTACTCAAAAGCTTAAATTTTGACCAATTTCAGGCATAGAAATGACTTTAAACACACTTATTTTAGTTGAAAAAGTCATAATTTACATCCAACTGTCATTTACAGTCCAAAAATTAAATGTTAAAATTTCATCCATATTGACCATTTTGGGAACGTTCGACAGGTCAGGAGTCATTGTTTTCTCATCAGAAAATTGATTTTTTTGGACTGTACCAAAAAGGATTCAAAATGTAAATTGGATTGTGCCTCATGTTGAATAACCACTTTTTAAAGCCTCACAGTGACCAAAATTTCCATTCTTACAAAGTTTTGCTTACTCAAAAGCTTCAATTTTGACCAATTTCAGGCACAGAAATGACTTTAAACACACTTATTTTAGTTGAGAAAGTCACAATTTGCACCCAACAGTCATTTACAGTCAAAAAACTTAAATGTTAAAATTTCATCCATATTGACCATTTTGGGAACGTTCGACAGGTCCGGCGTCATTGTTTTTCTTCAGAAAATGGATTATTTGGACAGTATCAAAAATGATTCAAAATGTAAATTGGGTCGTGCCTCATGTTGAATAACCACTTTTTAAAATCTCACAGTAACCAAAATTGGCAATTTTTACAGAGTTGTCCTTACTCAAAAGCTTCAATTTTGACCAATTTCAGGCACAGAAATGACTTTAAACACACTTATTTTAGTTGAAAAAGTCACAATTTGCACCCAACAGTCATTTACAGTCAAAAAACTTAAATGTTAAAATTTCATCCATATTGACCATTTTGGGAACGTTCGACAGGTCCGGAGTCATCGTTTTTCTTCAGAAAATGGATTATTTGGACAGTACCAAAAATGATTCAAAATGTAAATTGGGTCGTGCCTCATGTTGAATAACCACTTTTTAAACCCTCACAGTGACCAAAATTGCCATTTGTACAGGGTTGTGCTTACTCAAAAGCTTAAATTTTGACCAATTTCAGGCACAGAAATGACTTTAAACACACTTATTTTAGTTGAAAAAGTCATAATTCACATCCAACAGTCATTTACAGTCCAAAAATTAAATGTTAAAATTTCATCCATATTGACCATTTTGGGAACGTTCGACAGGTCAGGAGTCATTGTTTTCTCATCAGAAAATTGATTTTTTTGGACTGTACCAAAAAGGATTCAAAATGTAAATTGGATTGTGCCTCATGTTGAATAACCACTTTTTAAAGCCTCACAGTGACCAAAATTTCCATTTTTACAAAGTTTTGCTTACTCAAAAGCTTCAATTTTGACCAATTTCAGGCACAGAAATGACTTTAAACACACTTTTTTTAGTTGAAAAAGTCATAATTCACATCCAACAGTCATTTAGAGTCAAAAGATTAAATGTTAAAATTTTATCCATATTGACCATTTTGGGAACGTTCGTCAGGTCCGGCCGGAGTCATCGTTTTTCATCAGAAAATAGATTTTTTGGACTGTACCAAAAATTATTCAAAATGTCAATTGGATTGTGCCTCATGTTGAATAACCACTTTTTAAACACTCACAGTGACCAAAATTGCCATTTTTACAGAGTTGTCCTTGCTCAAAAGCTTCAATTTTGACCAATTTCAGGCACAGAAATGACTTTAAACACACTTTTTTAGTTGAAAAAGTCATAATTCACATCCAACAGTCATTTAGAGTCAAAAGATTAAATGTTAAAATTTCACCCATATTGACCATTCTGGGAACTTCGACAGGTCCGGAGTCATCGTTTTTCATCAGAAAATTGATTTTTTTGGACTGTACCAAAAATGATTCAAAATGTCAATTGGATTGTGCCTCATATTGAATAACCACTTTTTAAACCCTCACAGTGACCAAAATTTCCATTTTTACAAAGTTTTGCTTACTCAAAAGCTTCAATTTTGACCAATTTCAGGCACAGAAATGACTTTAAACACACTTTTTTTAGTTGAAAAAGTCATCATTCACATCCAACAGTCATTTAGAGTCAAAAGATTAAATGTTAAAATTTCATCCATATTGACCATTTTGGGAATGTTCGACAGGTCCGGCCGGAGTCATCGTTTTTCATCAGAAAATAGATTTTTTGGACTGTACCAAAAATGATTCAAAATGTCAATTGGATTGTGCCTCATGTTGAATAACCACTTTTTAAACACTCACAGTGACCAAAATTGCCATTTTTACAGAGTTGTCCTTGCTCAAAAGCTTCAATTTTGACCAATTTCAGGCACAGAAATGACTTTAAACACACTTTTTTAGTTGAAAAAGTCATAATTTGCACCCAACAGTCATTTACAGTCCAAAAATTAAATGTTAAAATTTCATCCATATTGACCATTTTGGGAACGTTCGACAGGTCCGGCCGGAGTCATCGTTTTTCATCAGAAATTGATTTTTGGGACTGTATCAAAAATGATTCAAAATGTAAGTTGGATCGTGCCTCATGTTGAATAACCACTTTTTAAACCCTCACAGTGACAAAAATTGCCGTTTTACAGGGTTGTTCTTACTCAAAAGCTTCAATTTTGACCAATTTCAGACACAGAAATGACTTTAAACACACTTATTTTAGTTGGAAAAAGTCATAATTCACATCCAACAGTCATTTAGAGTAAAAAGATTAAATGTTAAAATTTCATCCATATTGACCATTTTGGGAACGTTCGAAAGGTCCGGAGTCATCGTTTTTCATCAGAAAATTGATTTTTTTGGACTGTACCAAAAATGATTCAAAATGTCAATTGGATCGTGCCTCATGTTGAATAACCACTTTTTAAACCCTCACAGTGACCAAAATTGCCATTTTTACAGAGTTTTGCTTACTCAAAAGCTTCAATTTTGACCAATTTCAGGCACAGAAATGACTTTAAACACACTTATTTTAGTTGAGAAAGTCACAATTTGCACCCAACAGTCATTTACAGTCAAAAAACTTAAATGTTAAAATTTCATCCATATTGACCATTTTGGGAATGTTCGACAGGTCCGGCGTCATTGTTTTTCTTCAGAAAATGGATTATTTGGACAGTATCAAAAATGATTCAAAATGTAAATTGGGTCGTGCCTCATGTTGAATAACCACTTTTTAAAATCTCACAGTAACCAAAATTGGCAATTTTTACAGAGTTGTCCTTACTCAAAAGCTTCAATTTTGACCAATTTCAGGCACAGAAATGACTTTAAACACACTTATTTTAGTTGAAAAAGTCACAATTTGCACCCAACAGTCATTTACAGTCAAAAAACTTAAATGTTAAAATTTCATCCATATTGACCATTTTGGGAACGTTCGACAGGTCCGGAGTCATCGTTTTTCTTCAGAAAATGGATTATTTGGACAGTACCAAAAATGATTCAAAATGTAAATTGGGTCGTGCCTCATGTTGAATAACCACTTTTTAAACCCTCACAGTGACCAAAATTGCCATTTGTACAGGGTTGTGCTTACTCAAAAGCTTAAATTTTGACCAATTTCAGGCACAGAAATGACTTTAAACACACTTATTTTAGTTGAAAAAGTCATAATTCACATCCAACAGTCATTTACAGTCCAAAAATTAAATGTTAAAATTTCATCCATATTGACCATTTTGGGAACGTTCGACAGGTCAGGAGTCATTGTTTTCTCATCAGAAAATTGATTTTTTTGGACTGTACCAAAAAGGATTCAAAATGTAAATTGGATTGTGCCTCATGTTGAATAACCACTTTTTAAAGCCTCACAGTGACCAAAATTTCCATTTTTACAAAGTTTTGCTTACTCAAAAGCTTCAATTTTGACCAATTTCAGGCACAGAAATGACTTTAAACACACTTTTTTTAGTTGAAAAAGTCATAATTCACATCCAACAGTCATTTAGAGTCAAAAGATTAAATGTTAAAATTTTATCCATATTGACCATTTTGGGAACGTTCGTCAGGTCCGGCCGGAGTCATCGTTTTTCATCAGAAAATAGATTTTTTGGACTGTACCAAAAATTATTCAAAATGTCAATTGGATTGTGCCTCATGTTGAATAACCACTTTTTAAACACTCACAGTGACCAAAATTGCCATTTTTACAGAGTTGTCCTTGCTCAAAAGCTTCAATTTTGACCAATTTCAGGCACAGAAATGACTTTAAACACACTTTTTTAGTTGAAAAAGTCATAATTTGCACCCAACAGTCATTTACAGTCCAAAAATTAAATGTTAAAATTTCATCCATATTGACCATTTTGGGAACATTCGACAGGTCCGGCCGGAGTCATCGTTTTTCATCAGAAATTGATTTTTGGGACTGTATCAAAAATGATTCAAAATGTAAGTTGGATCGTGCCTCATGTTGAATAACCACTTTTTAAACCCTCACAGTGACAAAAATTGCCGTTTTACAGGGTTGTTCTTACTCAAAAGCTTCAATTTTGACCAATTTCAGACACAGAAATGACTTTAAACACACTTATTTTAGTTGGAAAAAGTCATAATTCACATCCAACAGTCATTTAGAGTAAAAAGATTAAATGTTAAAATTTCATCCATATTGACCATTTTGGGAACGTTCGAAAGGTCCGGAGTCATCGTTTTTCATCAGAAAATTGATTTTTTGGACTGTACCAAAAATGATTCAAAATGTCAATTGCCTCATGTTGAATAACCACTTTTTAAACCCTCACAGTGACCAAAATTGCCATTTTTACAGAGTTTTGCTTACTCAAAAGCTTCAATTTTGACCAATTTCAGGCACTGAAATGACTTTAAACACACTTATTTTAGTTGAAAAAGTTATAATTCGGATCCAACAGTCATTTACAGTCAAAAAATTAAATGTTAAAATTTCATCCATATTGACTATTTTGGGAACGTTCGACAGGTCCGGAGTCATCGTTTTTCATCAGAAAAATGATTTTTTGGACTGTTCCAAAAAGGATTCAAAATGTAAATTGGATTGTGCCTCATGTTGAATAACCACTTTTTAAAGCCTCACAGTGACCAAAATTTCCATTTTTACAAAGTTTTGCTTACTCAAAAGCTTCAATTTTGACCAATTTCAGGCACAAAAATGACTTTAAACATACTTATTTTAGTTAAAAAAGTCATAATTCACATCCAACAGTCATTTAGAGTCAAAACATAAAATGTTAAAATTTCATCCATATTGACCATTTTGGGAACGTTCGACAGGTCCGGCCGGAGTCATTGTTTTTCATCAGAAAATTGATTTTTTGGACTGTACCAAAAATGATTCAAAATGTCAATTGGATTGTGCCTCATGTTGAATAACCACTTTTTAAACACTCACAGTGACCAAAATTGCCATTTTTACAGAGTTGTCCTTGCTCAAAAGCTTCAATTTTGACTAATTTCAGGCACAGAAATGACTTTAAACACACTTTTTTAGTTGAAAAAGTCATAATTTGCACCCAACAGTCATTTACAGTCAAAAAATTAAATGTTAAAATTTCATCCATATTGACTATTTTGGGAACGTTCGACAGGTCCGGAGTCATTGTTTTTCATCAGAAAAATGATTTTTTGGACTGTTCCAAAAAAGATTCAAAATGTCAATTGGATCGTGCCTCATGTTGAATAACCACTTTTTAAACCCTCACAGTGACCAAAATTGCCATTTGTACAGGGTTGTGCTTACTCAAAAGCTTAAATTTTGACCAATTTCAGGCATAGAAATGACTTTAAACACACTTATTTTAGTTGAAAAAGTCATAATTTACATCCAACTGTCATTTACAGTCCAAAAATTAAATGTTAAAATTTCATCCATATTGACCATTTTGGGAACGTTCGACAGGTCAGGAGTCATGGTTTTCTCATCAGAAAATTGATTTTTTGGACTGTACCAAAAATGATTCAAAATGTCAATTGGATTGTGCCTCATGTTGAATAACCACTTTTTAAACCCTCACAGTGACCAAAATTGCCATTTTTACAGGGATTTGCTTACTCAAAAGCTTCAATTCTGACCAATTTCAGGCACAGAAATGACTTTAAACACACTTATTTTAGTTGAAAAATTCATAATTCACACCCAACAGTCATTTAGAGTCAAAAGATTAAATGTTAAAATTTCATCCATATTGACCATTTTGGGAACGTTCGACAGGTCCGGCCGGAGTCATCGTTTTTCATCAGAAAATTGATGTTTTGGACTGTACCAAAAATGATTCAAAATGTCAATTGGATCGTGCCTCATGTTGAATAACCACTTTTTAAACACTCACAGTGACCAAAATTGCCATTTTTACAGAGTTGTCCTTGCTCAAAAGCTTCAATTTTGACCAATTTCAGGCACAGAAATGACTTTAAACACACTTTTTTAGTTGAAAAAGTCATAATTTGCACCCAACAGTCATTTACAGTCCAAAAATTAAATGTTAAAATTTCATCCATATTGACCATTTTGGGAACGTTCGACAGGTCCGGAGTCATCGTTTTTCATCAGAAATTGATTTTTGGGACTGTATCAAAAATGATTCAAAATGTAAATTGGATCGTGCCTCATGTTGAATAACCATTTTTTAAACCCTCACAGTAACCGAAATTGCCATTTTTACAGAGTTTTGCTTACTCAAAAGCGTCAATTTTACACAATTTCAGGCACAAAATGACTTTAAACACAGATATTTTAGTTGAAAAAGTCATAATTCACATCCACCAGTCATTTAGAGTCAAAAGATTAAATGTTAAAATTTCACCCATATTGACCATTTTGGGAACGTTCGACAGGTCCGGAGTCATCAATTTTCATCAGAAAATTGATTTTTTGGACTGTACCAAAAATGATTCAAAACGTCAATTGGATTGTGCCTCATGTTGAATAACCACTTTTTAAACCCTCACAGTGACCAAAATTGCCATTTTTACAGGGATTTGCTTACTCAAAAGCTTCAATTTTGACCAATTTCAGGCACAGAAATGACTTTAAACACACTTATTTTAGTTGAAAAATTCATAATTCACACCCAACAGTCATTTAGAGTCCAAAAATCAAATGTTAACATTTCATCCATATTGACCATTTTGGGAACGTTCGACCGGTCCGGAGTCATCGTTTTTCATCAGAAAATTTATTTTTTGGACTGTACCAAAAATGATTCAAAATGTCAATTGGATCGTACCTCATGTTGAATAACTACTTTTTAAACCCTCACAGTGACCAAAATTGCCAATTTTTACAGAGTTGTCTTTACTCAAAAGCTTAAATTTCGACAAATTTCAGGCACAGAAATGACTTCAAACACACTTATTTTAGCTGAAAAAGTCATAATTTGCACCCAACAGTCATTTACAGTCCAAAAATTAAATGTTAACATTTCATCCATATTGACTATTTTGGGAACGTTCGACAGGTCCAAAGTCATCGTTTTTCATCAGAAAATTGATTTTTTGGACTGTACCAAAAATGATTCAAAATGTAAATTGGATCGTGCCTCATGTTGAATAACCACATTTTAAACCCTCACAGTGACAACAATTTCCATTTTACAGGGTTTTGCTTACTCAAAAGCTTCAATTTTGACCAATTTCAGGCACTGAAATGACTTTAAACACACTTATTTTAGTTGAAAAAGTTATAATTCGGATCCAACAGTCATTTACAGTCAAAAAATTAAATGTTAAAATTTCATCCATATTGACCATTTTGGGAACGTTCGACAGGTCCGGAGTCATCGTTTTTCATCAGAAAAATGATTTTTTGGACTGTACCAAAAATGATTCAAAATGTCAATTGGATTGTGCCTCATGTTGAATAACCACTTTTTAAACCCTCACAGTGACCAAAATTTCCATTTTTACAGAGTTTTGCTTACTCAAAAGCTTCAATTTTGACCAATTTCAGGCACAGAAATGACTTTAAACACACTTATTTCAGTTGAAAAAGTCATAATTCACATCCAACAGTCATTTAGAGTCAAAAGATTAAATGTTAAAATTTCATCCATATTGACCATTTTGGGAACGTTCGACAGATCCGGATCCATCGTTTTTCATCAGAAAATTGATTTTTTGGACTGTACCAAAAATGATTCAAAATGTCAAATGGATTGTGCCTCATGTTGAATAACAACTTTTTAAACCCTCACAGTGACCAAAATTGCCATTTTTACAGAGTTTTCCTTATTCAAAAGCTTCAATTTTGACCAATTTCAGGCACAGAAATGACTTTAAACACACTTTTTTAGTTGAAAAAGTCATAATTTGCACCCAACAGTCTTTTACAGTCCAAAAATTAAATGTTAAAATTTCATCCTTATTGACCATTTTGGGAACGTTTCGACAGGTCCGGAGTCATCGTTTTTCATCAGAAATTGATTTTTGGGACTGTATCAAAAATGATTCAAAATGTAAATTGGATCGTGCCTCATGTTGAATAACCACTTTTTAAACGCTCACAGTGACAAAAATTACCATTTTACAGGGTTGTGCTTACTCAAAAGCTTCAATTTTGACCAATTTCAGACACAGAAATGACTTTAAACACACTTATTTTAGTTGAAAAAGTCCTAATTCACATCCAACAGTCATTTAGAGTCAAAAGATTAAATGTTAGAATTTCAACCATATTGACCATTTTGGGAACGTTCAACCGGTCCGGAGTCATCGTTTTTCATCAGAAAATTGATTTTTTGACTGTACCAAAAATGATTCAAAATGTCAATTGGATTGTGCGTCATGTTGAATAACCACTTTTTAAAACCTCACAGTGACCAAAATTTCAATTTTTACAGAGTTTTGCTTACTCAAAAGCTTCAATTTTGACCAATTTCAGGCACAGAAATGACTTTAAACACACTTATTTCAGTTGAAAAAGTCATAATTCACATCCAACAGTCATTTAGAGTCAAAAGATTAAATGTTAAAATTTCATCCATATTGACCATTTTGGGAACGTTCGACAGGTCCGGAGTCATCGTTTTTCATCAGAAAATTGATTTTTTGGACTGTACCAAAAATGATACAAAATGTAAATTGGATCGTGCCTCATGTTGAATAACCACTTTTTAAACCCTCACAGTAACCGAAATTGCCATTTTTACAGAGTTTTGCTTACTCAAAAGCATCAATTTTGAACAATTTCAGGCACAGAAATGACTTTAAACACACTTATTTTAGTTGAAAAAGTCACAATTCGCATCCAACAGTCATTTACAGTGCAAAAATTAAATGTTAAAATTTCATCCATATTGACCATTTTGGGAACGTTCGACAGGTCCGGAGTCATCGTTTTTCATCAGAAAATTGATTTTTTGGACTGTACCAAAAATGATACAAAATGTAAATTGGATCGTGCCTCATGTTGAATAACCACTTTTTAAACGCTCACAGTGACCAGAATTGCCATTTTTAAAGAGTTTTGCTTACGCAAAAGCGTCAATTTTGAACAATTTCAGGCACAGAAATGACTTTAAACACACTTATTTTAGTTGAAAAAGTTATAATTCGGATCCAACAGTCATTTACAGTCAAAAAATTAAATGTTAACATTTCATCCATATTGACCATTTTGGGAACGTTCGACAGGTCCGGAGTCATCGTTTTTCATCAGAAAAATGATATTTTGGACTGTTCCAAAAATGATTCAAAATGTCAATTGGATCGTGCCTCATGTTGAATAACCACTTTTTAAACCCTCACAATGACCAACATTGACATTTTTACAGAGTTGTCCTTATTCAAAAGCTTCAATTTTGACCAATTTCAGGCACAGAAATGACTTTAAACACACTTTTTTAGTTGAAAAAGTCATAATTTGCACCCAACAGTCATTTACAGTGCAAAAATTAAATGTTAAAATTTCATCCATATTGACCATTTTGGGAACGTTCGACAGGTCCGGAGTCATCGTTTTTCATCAGAAAATTGATTTTTTGGACTGTACCAAAAATGATACAAAATGTAAATTGGATCGTGCCTCATGTTGAATAACCACTTTTTAAACCCTCACAATAACCGAAATTGCCATTTTTACAGAGTTTTGCTTACTCAAAAGCATCAATTTTGAACAATTTCAGGCACAGAAATGACTTTAAACACAGTTATTTTAGTTGAAAAAGTCATAATTCACATCCAACAGTCATTTAGAGTCAAAAGATTAAATGTTAAAATTTCACCCATATTGACCATTTTGGGAACGTTCCACAGGTCCGGAGTCATTTTTTTTCCTCAGAAAATTGATTTTTTTGGACTGTACCAAAAATGATTCAAAATGTCAAATGGATTGTGCCTCATGTTGAATAACCACTTTTTAAACCCTCACAGTGACAAAAATTGCCATTTTACAGGGTTGTGCTTACTCAGAAGCTTCAATTTTGACCAATTTCAGCACAGAAAAGACTTTAAACACACTTATTTTAGTTGGAAAAAGTCATAATTCACATCTAACAGTCATTTAGAGTAAAAAAGATTACATGTTAAAATTTCATCCATATTGACCATTTTGGGAACGTTCGAAAGGTCCGTAGTCATCGTTTTTCATCAGAAAATTGATTTTTTGGACTGTACCAAAAATGATTCAAAATGTCAATTGGATCGTGCCTCATGTTGAATAACCACTTTTTAAACCCTCACAGTGACCAAAATTGCCATTTTTACAGAGTTTTGCTTACTCAAAAGCTTCAATTTTGACCAATTTTAGGCAATGAAATGACTTTAAACACACTTATTTTAGTTGAAAAAGTTATAATTCGGATCCAACAGTCATTTACAGTCAAAAAATTAAATGTTAAAATTTCATCCATATTTACCATTTTGGGAACGTTCGACAGGTCCGGAGTCATTGTTTTTCATCAGAAATTGATTTTTTGGACTGTATCAAAAATGATTCAAAATGTAAATTGGAACGTGCCTCATGTTGAATACCCACTTTTTAAACCCTCACAGTGACCAAAATTGCCATTTGTACAGGGTTGTGCTTACTCAAAAGCTTCAATTTTGACCAATTTCAGGCACAGAAATGACTTTAAACACACTTATTTTAGTTGAAAAAGTCATAATTCACATCCAACAGTCATTTAGAGTCAAAAGATTAAATGTTAAAATTTCACCCATATTGACCATTCTGGGAACTTCGACAGGTCCGGAGTCATCGTTTTTCATCAGAAAATTGATTTTTTTGGACTGTACCAAAAATGATTCAAAATGTCAATTGGATTGTGCCTCATATTGAATAACCACTTTTTAAACCCTCACAGTGACCAAAATTTCCATTTTTACAAAGTTTTGCTTACTCAAAAGCTTCAATTTTGACCAATTTCAGGCACAGAAATGACTTTAAACACACTTTTTTTAGTTGAAAAAGTCATCATTCACATCCAACAGTCATTTAGAGTCAAAAGATTAAATGTTAAAATTTCATCCATATTGACCATTTTGGGAATGTTCGACAGGTCCGGCCGGAGTCATCGTTTTTCATCAGAAAATAGATTTTTTGGACTGTACCAAAAATGATTCAAAATGTCAATTGGATTGTGCCTCATGTTGAATAACCACTTTTTAAACACTCACAGTGACCAAAATTGCCATTTTTACAGAGTTGTCCTTGCTCAAAAGCTTCAATTTTGACCAATTTCAGGCACAGAAATGACTTTAAACACACTTTTTTAGTTGAAAAAGTCATAATTTGCACCCAACAGTCATTTACAGTCCAAAAATTAAATGTTAAAATTTCATCCATATTGACCATTTTGGGAACGTTCGACAGGTCCGGCCGGAGTCATCGTTTTTCATCAGAAATTGATTTTTGGGACTGTATCAAAAATGATTCAAAATGTAAGTTGGATCGTGCCTCATGTTGAATAACCACTTTTTAAACCCTCACAGTGACAAAAATTGCCGTTTTACAGGGTTGTTCTTACTCAAAAGCTTCAATTTTGACCAATTTCAGACACAGAAATGACTTTAAACACACTTATTTTAGTTGGAAAAAGTCATAATTCACATCCAACAGTCATTTAGAGTAAAAAGATTAAATGTTAAAATTTCATCCATATTGACCATTTTGGGAACGTTCGAAAGGTCCGGAGTCATCGTTTTTCATCAGAAAATTGATTTTTTTGGACTGTACCAAAAATGATTCAAAATGTCAATTGGATCGTGCCTCATGTTGAATAACCACTTTTTAAACCCTCACAGTGACCAAAATTGCCATTTTTACAGAGTTTTGCTTACTCAAAAGCTTCAATTTTGACCAATTTCAGGAACAGAAATGACTTTAAACACACTTATTTTAGTTGAGAAAGTCACAATTTGCACCCAACAGTCATTTACAGTCAAAAAACTTAAATGTTAAAATTTCATCCATATTGACCATTTTGGGAACGTTCGACAGGTCCGGCGTCATTGTTTTTCTTCAGAAAATGGATTATTTGGACAGTATCAAAAATGATTCAAAATGTAAATTGGGTCGTGCCTCATGTTGAATAACCACTTTTTAAAATCTCACAGTAACCAAAATTGGCAATTTTTACAGAGTTGTCCTTACTCAAAAGCTTCAATTTTGACCAATTTCAGGCACAGAAATGACTTTAAACACACTTATTTTAGTTGAAAAAGTCACAATTTGCACCCAACAGTCATTTACAGTCAAAAAACTTAAATGTTAAAATTTCATCCATATTGACCATTTTGGGAACGTTCGACAGGTCCGGAGTCATCGTTTTTCTTCAGAAAATGGATTATTTGGACAGTACCAAAAATGATTCAAAATGTAAATTGGGTCGTGCCTCATGTTGAATAACCACTTTTTAAACCCTCACAGTGACCAAAATTGCCATTTGTACAGGGTTGTGCTTACTCAAAAGCTTAAATTTTGACCAATTTCAGGCACAGAAATGACTTTAAACACACTTATTTTAGTTGAAAAAGTCATAATTCACATCCAACAGTCATTTACAGTCCAAAAATTAAATGTTAAAATTTCATCCATATTGACCATTTTGGGAACGTTCGACAGGTCAGGAGTCATTGTTTTCTCATCAGAAAATTGATTTTTTTGGACTGTACCAAAAAGGATTCAAAATGTAAATTGGATTGTGCCTCATGTTGAATAACCACTTTTTAAAGCCTCACAGTGACCAAAATTTCCATTTTTACAAAGTTTTGCTTACTCAAAAGCTTCAATTTTGACCAATTTCAGGCACAGAAATGACTTTAAACACACTTTTTTTAGTTGAAAAAGTCATAATTCACATCCAACAGTCATTTAGAGTCAAAAGATTAAATGTTAAAATTTTATCCATATTGACCATTTTGGGAACGTTCGTCAGGTCCGGCCGGAGTCATCGTTTTTCATCAGAAAATAGATTTTTTGGACTGTACCAAAAATTATTCAAAATGTCAATTGGATTGTGCCTCATGTTGAATAACCACTTTTTAAACACTCACAGTGACCAAAATTGCCATTTTTACAGAGTTGTCCTTGCTCAAAAGCTTCAATTTTGACCAATTTCAGGCACAGAAATGACTTTAAACACACTTTTTTAGTTGAAAAAGTCATAATTTGCACCCAACAGTCATTTACAGTCCAAAAATTAAATGTTAAAATTTCATCCATATTGACCATTTTGGGAACATTCGACAGGTCCGGCCGGAGTCATCGTTTTTCATCAGAAATTGATTTTTGGGACTGTATCAAAAATGATTCAAAATGTAAGTTGGATCGTGCCTCATGTTGAATAACCACTTTTTAAACCCTCACAGTGACAAAAATTGCCGTTTTACAGGGTTGTTCTTACTCAAAAGCTTCAATTTTGACCAATTTCAGACACAGAAATGACTTTAAACACACTTATTTTAGTTGGAAAAAGTCATAATTCACATCCAACAGTCATTTAGAGTAAAAAGATTAAATGTTAAAATTTCATCCATATTGACCATTTTGGGAACGTTCGAAAGGTCCGGAGTCATCGTTTTTCATCAGAAAATTGATTTTTTGGACTGTACCAAAAATGATTCAAAATGTCAATTGCCTCATGTTGAATAACCACTTTTTAAACCCTCACAGTGACCAAAATTGCCATTTTTACAGAGTTTTGCTTACTCAAAAGCTTCAATTTTGACCAATTTCAGGCACTGAAATGACTTTAAACACACTTATTTTAGTTGAAAAAGTTATAATTCGGATCCAACAGTCATTTACAGTCAAAAAATTAAATGTTAAAATTTCATCCATATTGACTATTTTGGGAACGTTCGACAGGTCCGGAGTCATCGTTTTTCATCAGAAAAATGATTTTTTGGACTGTTCCAAAAAGGATTCAAAATGTAAATTGGATTGTGCCTCATGTTGAATAACCACTTTTTAAAGCCTCACAGTGACCAAAATTTCCATTTTTACAAAGTTTTGCTTACTCAAAAGCTTCAATTTTGACCAATTTCAGGCACAAAAATAACTTTAAACATACTTATTTTAGTTAAAAAAGTCATAATTCACATCCAACAGTCATTTAGAGTCAAAACATAAAATGTTAAAATTTCATCCATATTGACCATTTTGGGAACGTTCGACAGGTCCGGCCGGAGTCATTGTTTTTCATCAGAAAATTGATTTTTTGGACTGTACCAAAAATGATTCAAAATGTCAATTGGATTGTGCCTCATGTTGAATAACCACTTTTTAAACACTCACAGTGACCAAAATTGCCATTTTTACAGAGTTGTCCTTGCTCAAAAGCTTCAATTTTGACTAATTTCAGGCACAGAAATGACTTTAAACACACTTTTTTAGTTGAAAAAGTCATAATTTTCACCCAACAGTCATTTACAGTCCAAAAATTAAATGTTAAAATTTCATCCATATTGACCATTTTGGGAACGTTCGACAGGTCCGGAGTCATCGTTTTTCATCAGAAATTGATTTTTGGGACTGTATCAAAAATGATTCAAAATGTAAATTGGATCGTGCCTCATGTTGAATAACCACTTTTTAAACCCTCACAGTAACCGAAATTGCCATTTTTACAGAGTTTTGCTTACTCAAAAGCTTCAATTTTGACCAATTTCAGGCACTGAAATGACTTTAAACACACTTATTTTAGTTGAAAAAGTTATAATTCGGATCCAACAGTCATTTACAGTCAAAAAATTAAATGTTAAAATTTCATCCATATTGACTATTTTGGGAACGTTTGACAGGTCCGGAGTCATTGTTTTTCATCAGAAAAATGATTTTTTGGACTGTTCCAAAAAAGATTCAAAATGTCAATTGGATCGTGCCTCATGTTGAATAACCACTTTTTAAACCCTCACAGTGACCAAAATTGCCATTTGTACAGGGTTGTGCTTACTCAAAAGCTTAAATTTTGACCAATTTCAGGCATAGAAATGACTTTAAACACACTTATTTTAGTTGAAAAAGTCATAATTTACATCCAACTGTCATTTACAGTCCAAAAATTAAATGTTAAAATTTCATCCATATTGACCATTTTGGGAACGTTCGACAGGTCAGGAGTCATTGTTTTCTCATCAGAAAATTGATTTTTTTGGACTGTACCAAAAAGGATTCAAAATGTAAATTGGATTGTGCCTCATGTTGAATAACCACTTTTTAAAGCCTCACAGTGACCAAAATTTCCATTCTTACAAAGTTTTGCTTACTCAAAAGCTTCAATTTTGACCAATTTCAGGCACAGAAATGACTTTAAACACACTTATTTTAGTTGAAAAAGTCATAATTCACATCCAACAGTCATTTAGAGTCAAAACATTAAATGTTAAAATTTCATCCATATTGACCATTTTAGGAACGTTCGACAGGTCCGGCCGGAGTCATCGTTTTTCATCAGAAAATTGATTTTTTGGACTGTACCAAAAATGATTCAAAATGTCAATTGGATTGTGCCTCATGTTGAATAACCACTTTTTAAACCCTCACAGTGACCAAAATTGCCATTTTTACAGGGATTTGCTTACTCAAAAGCTTCAATTCTGACCAATTTCAGGCACAGAAATGACTTTAAACACACTTATTTTAGTTGAAAAATTCATAATTCACACCCAACAGTCATTTAGAGTCAAAAGATTAAATGTTAAAATTTCATCCATATTGACCATTTTGGGAACGTTCGACAGGTCCGGCCGGAGTCATCGTTTTTCATCAGAAAATTGATGTTTTGGACTGTACCAAAAATGATTCAAAATGTCAATTGGATCGTGCCTCATGTTGAATAACCACTTTTTAAACACTCACAGTGACCAAAATTGCCATTTTTACAGAGTTGTCCTTGCTCAAAAGCTTCAATTTTGACCAATTTCAGGCACAGAAATGACTTTAAACACACTTTTTTAGTTGAAAAAGTCATAATTTGCACCCAACAGTCATTTACAGTCCAAAAATTAAATGTTAAAATTTCATCCATATTGACCATTTTGGGAACGTTCGACAGGTCCGGAGTCATCGTTTTTCATCAGAAATTGATTTTTGGGACTGTATCAAAAATGATTCAAAATGTAAATTGGATCGTGCCTCATGTTGAATAACCATTTTTTAAACCCTCACAGTAACCGAAATTGCCATTTTTACAGAGTTTTGCTTACTCAAAAGCGTCAATTTTACACAATTTCAGGCACAAAATGACTTTAAACACAGATATTTTAGTTGAAAAAGTCATAATTCACATCCACCAGTCATTTAGAGTCAAAAGATTAAATGTTAAAATTTCACCCATATTGACCATTTTGGGAACGTTCGACAGGTCCGGAGTCATCAATTTTCATCAGAAAATTGATTTTTTGGACTGTACCAAAAATGATTCAAAACGTCAATTGGATTGTGCCTCATGTTGAATAACCACTTTTTAAACCCTCACAGTGACCAAAATTGCCATTTTTACAGGGATTTGCTTACTCAAAAGCTTCAATTTTGACCAATTTCAGGCACAGAAATGACTTTAAACACACTTATTTTAGTTGAAAAATTCATAATTCACACCCAACAGTCATTTAGAGTCCAAAAATCAAATGTTAACATTTCATCCATATTGACCATTTTGGGAACGTTCGACCGGTCCGGAGTCATCGTTTTTCATCAGAAAATTTATTTTTTGGACTGTACCAAAAATGATTCAAAATGTCAATTGGATCGTACCTCATGTTGAATAACTACTTTTTAAACCCTCACAGTGACCAAAATTGCCAATTTTTACAGAGTTGTCTTTACTCAAAAGCTTCAATTTTGACCAATTTCAGACACATAATTGACTTTAAACACACTTATTTTAGTTGAAAAAGTCATAATTCACATCCAACAGTCATTTACAGTCCAAACATTAAATGTTAAAATTTCATCCATATTGACCATTTTGGGAAAATTTGACAGGTCAGGAGTCATCGTTTTTCATCAGAAAATTGATTTTTTTTGACTGTACAAAAAAATGATTCAAAATGTAAATTGGATCGTGCCTCATGTTGAATAACCACTTTTTAAACGCTCACAGTGACCAAAATTGCCATTTTTACAGAGTTTTGCTTACTCAAAAGCTTCAATTTTGACCAATTTCAGGCACTGAAATGACCTTAAACACACTTATTTCAGTTGAAAAAGTTATTATTCGGATCAAACAGTCATTTACAGTCAAAAAAATTAATGTTAAAATTTTATCCATATTGACCATTTTGGGAACGTTCGACAGGTCCGGAGTCATCGTTTTTCATCAGAAAAATGATTTTTTGGACTGTATCAAAAATGATTCAAAATGTAAATTGGATCGTGCCTCATGTTGAATAACCACTTTTTAAGCGCTCACAGTGACAAAAATTGCCATTTTAACAGGGTTGTGCTTACTCAAAAGCTTCAATTTTGACCAATTTCAGACACAGAAATGACTTTAAACACACTTATTTTAGTTGAAAAAGTCATAATTCACATCCAACAGTCATTTACAGTCCAAAAATTAAATGTTAAAATTTCATCCATATTGACCATTTTGGGAAAATTTGACAGGTCAGGAGTCATCGTTTTTCATCAGAAAATTGATTTTTTTTGACTGTACAAAAAAATGATTCAAAATGTAAATTGGATCGTGCCTCATGTTGAATAACCACTTTTTAAACGCTCACAGTGACCAAAATTGCCATTTTTACAGAGTTTTGCTTACTCAAAAGCTTCAATTTTGACCAATTTCAGGCACAGAAATGACTTTAAACACACTTATTTTAGTTGAAAAAGTCATAATTTGCACCCAACAGTCATTTAGAGTCAAAAAATTAACTGTTAAAATTTCATCCATATTGACCATTTTGGGAACGTTCGACAGGTCCGGAGTCATCGTTTTTCATCAGAAAATTGATTTTTTGGACTGTACCAAAAATGATTCAAAATGTAAATTGGGTCGTGCCTCATGTTGAATAACCACTTTTTAAACCTTCACAGTGACCAAAATTGCCAATTTTTACAGAGTTGTCTTTACTCAAAAGCTTCAATTTCGACAAATTTCAGGCACAGAAATGACTTTAAACACACTTTTTTAGTTGAAAAAGTCATAATTTGCACCCAACAGTCATTTACAGTCCAAAAATTAAATGTTAAAATTTCATCCATATTGACCATTTTGGGAACGTTCGACCGGTCCGGAGTCATCGTTTTTCATCAGAAAATTGATTTTTATGACTGTACCAAAAATTATTCAAAATATCAATTGGATCGTACCTCATGTTGAATAACTACTTTTTAAACCTTCACAGTGACCAAAATTGCCAATTTTTACAGAGTTGTCTTTACTCAAAAGCTTCAATTTCGACAAATTTCAGGCACAGAAATGACTTCAAACACACTTATTTTAGCTGAAAAAGTCATAATTTGCACCCAACAGTCATTTACAGTTCAAAAATTAAATGTTAACATTTCATCCATATTGACCATTTTGGGAACGTTCGACAGGTCCGGAGTCATCGTTTTTCATCAGAAATTGATTTTTGGGACTGTATCAAAAATGATTCAAAATGTCAATTGGATCGTGCCTCATGTTGAATAACCACTTTTTAAACACTCACAGTGACCAAAATTGCCATTTTTACAGAGTTGTCCTTGCTCAAAAGCTTCAATTTTGACCAATTTCAGGCACAGAAATGACTTTAAACACACTTTTTTAGTTGAAAAAGTCATAATTTGCACCCAACAGTCATTTACAGTCCAAAAATTAAATGTTAACATTTCATCCATATTGACCATTTTGGGAACGTTCGACAGGTCCGGAGTCATCGTTTTTCATCAGAAATTGATTTTTGGGACTGTATCAAAAATGATTCAAAATGTAAATTGGATCGTGCCTCATGTTGAATAACCATTTTTTAAACCCTCACAGTAACCGAAATTGCCATTTTTACAGAGTTTTGCTTACTCAAAAGCGTCAATTTTACACAATTTCAGGCACAAAATGACTTTAAACACAGATATTTTAGTTGAAAAAGTCATAATTCACATCCACCAGTCATTTAGAGTCAAAAGATTAAATGTTAAAATTTCACCCATATTGACCATTTTGGGAACGTTCGACAGGTCCGGAGTCATCAATTTTCATCAGAAAATTGATTTTTTGGACTGTACCAAAAATGATTCAAAACGTCAATTGGATTGTGCCTCATGTTGAATAAACACTTTTTAAACCCTCACAGTGACCAAAATTGCCATTTTTACAGGGATTTGCTTACTCAAAAGCTTCAATTTTGACCAATTTCAGGCACAGAAATGACTTTAAACACACTTATTTTAGTTGAAAAATTCATAATTCACACCCAACAGTCATTTAGAGTCCAAAAATCAAATGTTAACATTTCATCCATATTGACCATTTTGGGAACGTTCGACCGGTCCGGAGTCATCGTTTTTCATCAGAAAATTTATTTTTTGGACTGTACCAAAAATGATTCAAAATGTCAATTGGATCGTACCTCATGTTGAATAACTACTTTTTAAACCCTCACAGTGACCAAAATTGCCAATTTTTACAGAGTTGTCTTTACTCAAAAGCTTCAATTTTGACCAATTTCAGACACATAATTGACTTTAAACACACTTATTTTAGTTGAAAAAGTCATAATTCACATCCAACAGTCATTTACAGTCCAAACATTAAATGTTAAAATTTCATCCATATTGACCATTTTGGGAAAATTTGACAGGTCAGGAGTCATCGTTTTTCATCAGAAAATTGATTTTTTTTGACTGTACAAAAAAATGATTCAAAATGTAAATTGGATCGTGCCTCATGTTGAATAACCACTTTTTAAACGCTCACAGTGACCAAAATTGCCATTTTTACAGAGTTTTGCTTACTCAAAAGCTTCAATTTTGACCAATTTCAGGCACTGAAATGACCTTAAACACACTTATTTCAGTTGAAAAAGTTATTATTCGGATCAAACAGTCATTTACAGTCAAAAAAATTAATGTTAAAATTTTATCCATATTGACCATTTTGGGAACGTTCGACAGGTCCGGAGTCATCGTTTTTCATCAGAAAAATGATTTTTTGGACTGTATCAAAAATGATTCAAAATGTAAATTGGATCGTGCCTCATGTTGAATAACCACTTTTTAAGCGCTCACAGTGACAAAAATTGCCATTTTAACAGGGTTGTGCTTACTCAAAAGCTTCAATTTTGACCAATTTCAGACACAGAAATGACTTTAAACACACTTATTTTAGTTGAAAAAGTCATAATTCACATCCAACAGTCATTTACAGTCCAAAAATTAAATGTTAAAATTTCATCCATATTGACCATTTTGGGAAAATTTGACAGGTCAGGAGTCATCGTTTTTCATCAGAAAATTGATTTTTTTTGACTGTACAAAAAAATGATTCAAAATGTAAATTGGATCGTGCCTCATGTTGAATAACCACTTTTTAAACGCTCACAGTGACCAAAATTGCCATTTTTACAGAGTTTTGCTTACTCAAAAGCTTCAATTTTGACCAATTTCAGGCACAGAAATGACTTTAAACACACTTATTTTAGTTGAAAAAGTCATAATTTGCACCCAACAGTCATTTAGAGTCAAAAAATTAACTGTTAAAATTTCATCCATATTGACCATTTTGGGAACGTTCGACAGGTCCGGAGTCATCGTTTTTCATCAGAAAATTGATTTTTTGGACTGTACCAAAAATGATTCAAAATGTAAATTGGGTCGTGCCTCATGTTGAATAACCACTTTTTAAACCTTCACAGTGACCAAAATTGCCAATTTTTACAGAGTTGTCTTTACTCAAAAGCTTCAATTTCGACAAATTTCAGGCACAGAAATGACTTTAAACACACTTTTTTAGTTGAAAAAGTCATAATTTGCACCCAACAGTCATTTACAGTCCAAAAATTAAATGTTAAAATTTCATCCATATTGACCATTTTGGGAACGTTCGACCGGTCCGGAGTCATCGTTTTTCATCAGAAAATTGATTTTTATGACTGTACCAAAAATTATTCAAAATATCAATTGGATCGTACCTCATGTTGAATAACTACTTTTTAAACCTTCACAGTGACCAAAATTGCCAATTTTTACAGAGTTGTCTTTACTCAAAAGCTTCAATTTCGACAAATTTCAGGCACAGAAATGACTTCAAACACACTTATTTTAGCTGAAAAAGTCATAATTTGCACCCAACAGTCATTTACAGTTCAAAAATTAAATGTTAACATTTCATCCATATTGACCATTTTGGGAACGTTCAACAGGTCCAAAGTCATCGTTTTTCATCAGAAAATTGATTTTTTGGACTGTACCAAAAATGATTCAAAATGTAAATTGGATCGTGCCTCATGTTGAATAACCACATTTTAAACCCTCACTGTGACACAAAATGCCATTTTACAGGGTTGTGCTTACTCAAAAGCTTCAATTTTGATCAATTTCAGACACAGAAATGACTTTAAACACACTTATTTTAGTTGAAAAAGTCATAATTCACATCCAACCGTCATTTACAGTCCAAAAATTAAATGTTAAAATTTCAACCATATTGACCATTTTGGGAAAATTTGACAGGTCAGGAGTCATCGTTTTTCATCAGAAAATTGATTTTTTTGGACTGTACGAAAAATGATTCAAAATGTAAATTGGATCGTGCCTCATGTTGAATAACCACTTTTTAAACGCTCACAGTGACCACAATTGCCATTTTTACAGAGTTTTGCTTACTCAAAAGCTTCAATTTTGACCAATTTCAGGCAATGAAATGACTTTAAACACACTTATTTTAGTTGAAAAAGTTATAATTCGGACCCAACAGTCATTTACAGTCAAAAAATTAAATGTTAAAATTTCATCCATATTGACCATTTTGGGAACGTTCGACAGGTCCGGAGTCATCGTTTTTCATCAGAAAAATGATTTTTTGGACTGTACCAAAAATGATTCAAAATGTCAATTGGATCGTGCCTCATGTTGAATAACCACTTTTTAAACCCTCACAGTGACCAAAATTGCCATTTTTACAGAGTTGTCCTTACTCAAAAGCTTCAATTTTGACCAATTTCAGGGACAGAAATTACTTTAAACACACTTATTTAGTTGAAAAACTTATAATTCACATCCAACAGTCATTTACAGTCAAAAAATTAAATGTTAAAATTTCATCCATATTGACCATTTTGGGAACGTCCGACAGGTCCGGAGTCATCGTTTTTCATCAGAAAATTGTTTTTTTTGACTGTACCAAAAATGATTCAAAATGTTAACTTATCGTGCCTCATGTTGAATAACAACTTTTTAAACCCTCACAGTGACCAAAATTGCCATTTTTACAGAGTTTTGCTTACTCAAAAGCTTCAATTTTGACGGATTTCAGGCACAGAAATGACTTTAAACAAACTTATTTTACTTGAGAAAGTCATAATTCGCATCCACAGTCATTTACAGTCAAAAATTTAAAGGTAAACATTTCATCAATATTGATCATTTTGGGAACGTTCGACAGGTCCGGAGTCATCGTTTTTCATCAGAATTTTAATTTTTTGGACTGTACCAAAAATGATTCAAAATGTAAATTTATCGTGCCTCATGTTGAATAACCACTTTTTAAACCCTCACAGTGGCCAAAATTGCCATTTTTACAGAGATTTGCTTACTCAAAAGCTTAAATTTTGACCAATTTCAGGCACAGAAATGACTTTAAACACACTTCTTTGGTTGAAAAAGTCATAATTTGCACCCAACAGTCATTTACAGTGCAAAAATTAAATGTTACAATTTCATCCATATTGACCATTTTGGGAACGTTCGACAGGTCAGGAGTCATCGTTTTTCATCAGAAAAATGATTTTTTTGGACTGTACCAAAAATGATTCAAAATGTCAAATGGATGGTGCCTCATGTTGAATAACCACTTTTTAAACCCTCACCGTGACCAAAATTGCCATTTGTACAGGGTTGTGCTTACTCAAAAGCTTAAATTTTGACCAATTTCAGGCACAGAAATGACTTTAAACACACTTATTATAGTTGAAAAAGTCATAATTCGCACCCAACAGTCATTTAGATTCAAAATATTAAATGTTAAAATTTTAACCATATTGACCATTTTGGGAACGTTCGACAGGTCCGGAGTCATTGTTTTTCATCAGAAAATTGAGTTTTTTGGACTGTACCAAAAATGATTCAAAATGTCAATTGGATCGTCCCTATTGTTGAATAATGACAGCAGGCAAGAGGTGGTGAGAAGCATTATTGTAAGTCATTTGGACTACTGTAATGCCCTTTTTCTCGGAGCACCAGCTACCCTGATAGGAAAATTGCAACGGGTGCAAAATCTTGCAGCCAAATTAGCGCTAGACCGTCGTCGTTTTGACTCCTCATCCCAGGCACTAAGGGACCTCCACTGGTTACCGGTCCTTCAGCGGATTGATTATAAATCGTTATGTATTGTATTCAGGGCTCTTCATGGACAAGGCCCAATGCCATTACAGAATATGTTTCATTGGTATACTCCGTCCAGATCCCTTCGCTCGGCTTCTGCCTACCTTGCTGTGGTGCCTAAAGTTCTGAGATCACGATTGGGTGGCCGATCTTTTAGCTTTACGGCAGCTAGGCTATGGAATGCTCTTCCACTGGGATTGAGAAGCACGAATGATCTCAATTCTTTTAAGAAAAACTTAAAAACCCATCTGTTTCCTAAGGCTGCGATACATTAGTTTCTTTTAATCAGCACGATGTGAAGCAGGTTCCTTTAAGTCAAAGCGCCAGGATACCCGTTGGGTGACAGACACCGCTATAAAAGTATACCAATACCAATACATAACCACTTTTTAAACCCTCACAGTGACCAAAATTTCCATTTTACAGAGTTTTGCTTACTCAAAAGCTTCAATTTTGACCAATTTCAGGCACAGAAATGACTTTAAACACACTTATTTTAGTTGAAAAAGTCATAATTCACATCCAATTGTCATTTAGAGTCAAAAGATTAAATGTAAAAATGTCATCCATATTGACCATTTTGGGAACGTTCGACAGGTCCGAAGTCATCGTTTTTCATCAGAAAATAGATTTTTTGGACTGTATCAAAAATGATTCAAAATGTCAATTGGATCGTGCCTCATGTTGAATAACCACATTTAAACCCTCACAGTGACAAAAATTGCCATTTTAGAGGGTTGTGCTTACTCAAAAGCTTCAATTTTGACCAATTTCAGGCACAGAAATGACTTTAAACACACTTATTTTAGTTGAAAAAGTCATCATTTGCACCAACAGTCATTTACAGTCAAAAAAATTAATGTTAAAATTTTATCCATATTGACCATTTTGGGAACGTTCGACAGGTCCGGAGTCATCGTTTTTCATCAGAAAAATGATTTTTTGGACTGTACGAAAAATTATTCAAAATGTAAATTGGATCGTGCCTCATGTTGAATAACCACTTTTTAAACGCTCACAGTGACCAAAATTGCCATTTTTACAGAGTTTTGCTTACTCAAAAGCTTCAATTTTGACCAATTTCAGGCACAGAAATGACTTTAAACACACTTATTTTAGTTGAAAAAGTCATAATTTGCACCCAACAGTCATTTAGAGTCAAAAAATTAAATGTTAAAATTTCATCCATATTGACCATTTTGGGAACGTTCGACAGGTCCGGAGTCATCGTTTTTCATCAGAAAATTGATTTTTTGGACTGTACCAAAAATGATTCAAAATGTCAATTGGATTGTGCCTCATGTTGAATAACCACTTTTTAAACCCTCACCGTGACCAAAATTGCCATTTTTACAGAGTTTTCCTTATTCAAAAGCTTCAATTTTGACCAATTTCAGGCACAGAAATTACTTTAAACACACTTTTTTAGTTGAAAAAGTCATAATTTGCACCCAACAGTCATTTACAGTCCAAAAATTAAATGTTAAAATTAAATCCTTATTGACCATTTTGGGAACGTTCGACAGGTCCGGAGTCATCGTTTTTCATCAGAAATTGATTTTTGGGACTGTATCAAAAATGAATCAAAATGTAAATTGGATCGTGCCTCATGTTGAATAACCATTTTTTAAATGCTCACAGTGACCAAAATTGCCATTTTTACAGAGTTTTGCTTACTCAAAAGCTTCAATTTTGACCAATTTCAGGCACTGAAATGACCTTAAACACACTTATTTCAGTTGAAAAAGTTATTATTCGGATCAAACAGTCATTTACAGTCAAAAAAATTAATGTTAAAATTTTATCCATATTGACCATTTTGGGAACGTTCGACAGGTCCGGAGTCATCGTTTTTCATCAGAAAAAGGATTTTTTGGACTGTACGAAAAATTATTCAAAATGTAAATTGGATCGTGCCTCATGTTGAATAACCACTTTTTAAACGCTCACAGTGACCAAAATTGCCATTTTTACAGAGTTTTGCTTACTCAAAAGCTTCAATTTTGACCAATTTCAGGCACAGAAATGACTTTAAACACACTTTTTTAGTTGAAAAAGTCATAATTTGCACCCAACAGTCATTTACAGTCCAAAAATTAAATGTTAAAATTTCATCCATATTGACCATTTTGGGAACGTTCGACTGGTCCGGAGTCATCGTTTTTCATCAGAAAATTGATTTTTTGGACTGTACCAAAAATTAATCAAAATATCAATTGGATCGTACCTCATGTTGAATAACTACTTTTTAAACCCTCACAGTGACCAAAATTGCCATTTGTACAGAGTTGTGCTTCAATTTTGACCAATTTCAGGCACAAAAATGACTTTAAACACACTTTTTTAGTTGAAAAAGTCATAATTTGCACCCAACAGTCATTTACAGTCCAAAAATTAAATGTTAAAATTTCATCCATATTGACCATTTTGGGAACGTTCGACTGGTCCGGAGTCATCGTTTTTCATCAGAAAATTGATTTTTTGGACTGTACCAAAAATTAATCAAAATATCAATTGGATCGTACCTCATGTTGAATAACTACTTTTTAAACCTTCACAGTGACCAAAATTTCCAATTTTTACAGAGTTGTCTTTACTCAAAAGCTTCAATTTCGACAAATTTCAGGCACAGAAATGACTTCAAACACACTTATTTTAGCTGAAAAAGTCATAATTTACACCCAACAGTCATTTACAGTTCAAAAATTAATTGTTAACATTTCATCCATATTGACCATTTTGGGAACGTTCGACAGATCCGGAGTCATCGTTTTTCATCAGAAAATTGATTTTTTGGACTGTACCAAAAATGATTCAAAATGTCAATTGGATCGTGCCTCGTGTTGAATAACCACTTTTTAAACCCTCACAGTGACCAAAATTGCCATTTTTACAGAGTTGTCCTTCCTCAAAAGCTTTAATTATGACCAATTTCAGGCACAGAAATGACTTTAAACACACTTTTTTAGTTGAAAAAGTCATAATTCACATCCAACAGTCATTTACAGTCCAAAAATTAAATGTTAAAATTAAATCCTTATTGACCATTTTGGGAACGTTCCACAGGTCAGGAGTCATCGTTTTTCATCTGAAATTGATTTTTGGGACTGTATAAAAAATGATTCAAAATGTAAATTGGATCGTGCCTCATGTTGAATAACCACTTTTTAAACGCTCACAGTGACCAAAATTGCCATTTTTACAGAGTTTTGCTTACTCAAAAGCTTCAATTTTGACCAATTTCAGGCACTGAAATGACTTTAAACACACGTATTTCAGTTGAAAAAGTTATAATTCGGATCAAACAGTCATTTACAGTCAAAAAAATTAATGTTAAAATGTTATCCATATTGACCATTTTGGGAACGTTCGACAGGTCCGGAGTCATCGTTTTTCATCAGAAAAATGATTTTTTGGACTGTACCAAAAATGATTCAAAATGTAAATTGGATCGTGCCTCATGTTGAATAACCACATTTTAAACCCTCACAGTGACACAAATTGACATTTTACAGGGTTGTGCTTACTCAAAAGCTTCAATTTTGACCAATTTCAGACACAGAAATGACTTTAAACACACTTATTTTAGTTGAAAAAGTCATAATTCACATCCAACAGTCATTTACAGTCCAAAAATTAAATGTTAAAATTTCATCCATATTGACCATTTTGGGAAAATTTGACAGGTCAGGAGTCCTCGTTTTTCATCAGAAAATTGATTTTTTTGGACTGTACGAAAAATGATTCAAAATGTAAATTGGATCGTGCCTCATGTTGAATAACCACTTTTTAAACGCTCACAGTGACCCCAATTGCCATTTTTACAGAGTTTTGCTTACTCAAAAGCTTCAATTTTGACCAATTTCAGGCACTGAAATGACTTTAAACACACTTATTTTAGTTGAAAAAGTTATAATTCGGATCCAACAGTCATTTACAGTCAAAAAATTAAATGTTAAAATTTCATCCATATTGACCATTTTGGGAACGTTCGACAGGTCCGGAGTCATCGTTTTTCATCAGAAAAATGATTTTTTGGACTGTACCAAAAATGATTCAAAATGTCAATTGGATCGTGCCTTATGTTGAATAACCACTTTTTAAACCCTCACAGTGACCAAAATTGCCATTTTTACAGAGTTGTCCTTACTCAAAAGCTTCAATTTCGACCAATTTCAGGCACAGAAATGACTTTAAACACACTTATTTTAGTTGAAAAAGTCATAATTCGCATCCAACAGTCATTTAGAGTCAAAAGATTAAATGTTAGAATTTCAACCATATTGACCATTTTGGGAACGTTCAACAGGTCCGGAGTCATCGTTTTTCATCAGAAATTGATTTTTGGGACTGTATCAAAAATGATTCAAAATGTAAATTGGATCGTGCCTCATGTTGAATAACCACTTTTTAAGCACTCACAGTGACAAAAATTGCCATTTTAACAGGGTTGTGCTTACTCAAAAGCTTCAATTTTGACCAATTTCAGACACAGAAATGACTTTAAACACACTTATTTTAGTTAAAAAAGTCATAATTCACATCCAACAGTCATTTATAGTCCAAAAATTAAATGTTAAAATTTCATCCATATTGACCATTTTGGGAAAATTTGACAGGTCAGGAGTCATCGTTTTTCATCAGAAAATTGATTTTTTTTGACTGTACAAAAAAATGATTCAAAATGTAAATTGGATCGTGCCTCATGTTGAATAACCACTTTTTAAACGCTCACAGTGACCAAAATTGCCATTTTTACAGAGTTTTGCTTACTCAAAAGCTTCAATTTTGACCAATTTCAGGCACTGAAATGACCTTAAACACACTTATTTCAGTTGAAAAAGTTATTATTCGGATCAAACAGTCATTTACAGTCAAAAAAATTAATGTTAAAATTTTATCCATATTGACCATTTTGGGAACGTTCGACAGGTCCGGAGTCACCGTTTTTCATCAGAAAAATGATTTTTTGGACTGTACGAAAAATTATTCAAAATGTAAATTGGATCGTGCCTCATGTTGAATAACCACTTTTTAAACGCTCACAGTGACCAAAATTGCCATTTTTACAGAGTTTTGCTTACTCAAAAGCTTCAATTTTGACCAATTTCAGGCACAGAAATGACTTTAAACACACTTATTTTAGTTGAAAAAGTCATAATTTGCACCCAACAGTCATTTAGAGTCAAAAAATTAAATGTTAAAATTTCATCCATATTGACCATTTTGGGAACGTTCGACAGGTCCGGAATCATCGTTTTTCATCAGAAAATTGATTTTTTGGACTGTACCAAAAATGATTCAAAATGTAAATTGGGTCGTGCCTCATGTTGAATAACCACTTTTTAAACCCTCACAGTGACCAAAATTGCCATTTGTACAGAGTTGTGCTTCAATTTTGACCAATTTCAGGCACAAAAATGACTTTAAACACACTTTTTTAGTTGAAAAAGTCATAATTTGCACCCAACAGTCATTTACAGTCCAAAAATTAAATGTTAAAATTTCATCCATATTGACCATTTTGGGAACGTTCGACCGGTCCGGAGTCATCGTTTTTCATCAGAAAATTGATTTTTTGGACTGTACCAAAAATTATTCAAAATATCAATTGGATCGTACCTCATGTTGAATAACTACTTTTTAAACCTTCACAGTGACCAAAATTGCCAATTTTTACAGAGTTGTCTTTACTCAAAAGCTTCAATTTCGACAAATTTCAGGCACAGAAATGACTTCAAACACACTTATTTTAGCTGAAAAAGTCATAATTTGCACCCAACAGTCATTTACAGTTCAAAAATTAAATGTTAACATTTCATCCATATTGACCATTTTGGGAACGTTCAACAGGTCCAAAGTCATCGTTTTTCATCAGAAAATTGATTTTTTGGACTGTACCAAAAATGATTCAAAATGTAAATTGGATCGTGCCTCATGTTGAATAACCACATTTTAAACCCTCACAGTGACACAAATTGCCATTTTACAGGGTTGTGCTTACTCAAAAGCTTCAATTTTGATCAATTTCAGACACAGAAATGACTTTAAACACACTTATTTTAGTTGAAAAAGTCATAATTCACATCCAACCGTCATTTACAGTCCAAAAATTAAATGTTAAAATTTCAACCATATTGACCATTTTGGGAAAATTTGACAGGTCAGGAGTCATCGTTTTTCATCAGAAAATTGATTTTTTTGGACTGTACGAAAAATGATTCAAAATGTAAATTGGATCGTGCCTCATGTTGAATAACCACTTTTTAAACGCTCACAGTGACCACAATTGCCATTTTTACAGAGTTTTGCTTACTCAAAAGCTTCAATTTTGACCAATTTCAGGCAATGAAATGACTTTAAACACACTTATTTTAGTTGAAAAAGTTATAATTCGGACCCAACAGTCATTTACAGTAAAAAAATAAAATGTTAAAATTTCATCCATATTGACCATTTTGGGAACGTTCAACAGGTCCGGAGTCATCGTTTTTCATCAGAAAATTGATTTTTTGGACTGTACCAAAAATGATTCAAAATGTAAATTGGGTCGTGCCTCATGTTGAATAACCACTTTTTAAACCTTCACAGTGACCAAAATTGCCAATTTTTACAGAGTTGTCTTTACTCAAAAGCTTCAATTTCGACAAATTTCAGGCACAGAAATGACTTTAAACACACTTTTTTAGTTGAAAAAGTCATAATTTGCACCCAACAGTCATTTACAGTCCAAAAATTAAATGTTAAAATTTCATCCATATTGACCATTTTGGGAACGTTCGACCGGTCCGGAGTCATCGTTTTTCATCAGAAAATTGATTTTTATGACTGTACCAAAAATTATTCAAAATATCAATTGGATCGTACCTCATGTTGAATAACTACTTTTTAAACCTTCACAGTGACCAAAATTGCCAATTTTTACAGAGTTGTCTTTACTCAAAAGCTTCAATTTCGACAAATTTCAGGCACAGAAATGACTTCAAACACACTTATTTTAGCTGAAAAAGTCATAATTTGCACCCAACAGTCATTTACAGTTCAAAAATTAAATGTTAACATTTCATCCATATTGACCATTTTGGGAACGTTCAACAGGTCCAAAGTCATCGTTTTTCATCAGAAAATTGATTTTTTGGACTGTACCAAAAATGATTCAAAATGTAAATTGGATCGTGCCTCATGTTGAATAACCACATTTTAAACCCTCACTGTGACACAAAATGCCATTTTACAGGGTTGTGCTTACTCAAAAGCTTCAATGTTGATCAATTTCAGACACAGAAATGACTTTAAACACACTTATTTTAGTTGAAAAAGTCATAATTCACATCCAACCGTCATTTACAGTCCAAAAATTAAATGTTAACATTTCATCCATATTGACCATTTTGGGAACGTTCAACAGGTCCAAAGTCATCGTTTTTCATCAGAAAATTGATTTTTTTGGACTGTACGAAAAATGATTCAAAATGTAAATTGGATCGTGCCTCATGTTGAATAACCACTTTTTAAACGCTCACAGTGACCACAATTGCCATTTTTACAGAGTTTTGCTTACTCAAAAGCTTCAATTTTGACCAATTTCAGGCAATGAAATGACTTTAAACACACTTATTTTAGTTGAAAAAGTTATAATTCGGACCCAACAGTCATTTACAGTCAAAAAATTAAATGTTAAAATTTCATCCATATTGACCATTTTGGGAACGTTCGACAGGTCCGGAGTCATCGTTTTTCATCAGAAAAATGATTTTTTGGACTGTACCAAAAATGATTCAAAATGTCAATTGGATCGTGCCTCATGTTGAATAACCACTTTTTAAACCCTCACAGTGACCAAAATTGCCATTTTTACAGAGTTGTCCTTACTCAAAAGCTTCAATTTTGACCAATTTCAGGGACAGAAATTACTTTAAACACACTTATTTAGTTGAAAAACTTATAATTCACATCCAACAGTCATTTACAGTCAAAAAATTAAATGTTAAAATTTCATCCATATTGACCATTTTGGGAACGTCCGACAGGTCCGGAGTCATCGTTTTTCATCAGAAAATTGTTTTTTTGGACTGTACCAAAAATGATTCAAAATGTTAACTTATCGTGCCTCATGTTGAATAACAACTTTTTAAACCCTCACAGTGACCAAAATTGCCATTTTTACAGAGTTTTGCTTACTCAAAAGCTTCAATTTTGACGGATTTCAGGCACAGAAATGACTTTAAACAAACTTATTTTACTTGAGAAAGTCATAATTCGCATCCACAGTCATTTACAGTCAAAAATTTAAAGGTAAACATTTCATCAATATTGATCATTTTGGGAACGTTCGACAGGTCCGGAGTCATCGTTTTTCATCAGAATTTTAATTTTTTGGACTGTACCAAAAATGATTCAAAATGTAAATTTATCGTGCCTCATGTTGAATAACCACTTTTTAAACCCTCACAGTGGCCAAAATTGCCATTTTTACAGAGATTTGCTTACTCAAAAGCTTAAATTTTGACCAATTTCAGGCACAGAAATGACTTTAAACACACTTCTTTGGTTGAAAAAGTCATAATTTGCACCCAACAGTCATTTACAGTGCAAAAATTAAATGTTACAATTTCATCCATATTGACCATTTTGGGAACGTTCGACAGGTCAGGAGTCATCGTTTTTCATCAGAAAATTGATTTTTTTGGACTGTACCAAAAATGATTCAAAATGTCAAATGGATGGTGCCTCATGTTGAATAACCACTTTTTAAACCCTCACCGTGACCAACATTGCCATTTTTACAGAGTTTTCCTTATTCAAAAGATTCAATTTTGACCAATTTCAGGCACAGAAATGACTTCAAACACTATTATTTTAGTTGAAAAAGTCATAATTCACATCCAACAGTCATTTACAGTCCAAAAATTAAATGTTAAAATTTCATCCATATTGACCATTTTGGGAACGTTCGACAGGTCAGGAGTCATCGTTTTTCATCAGAAAAATGATTTTTTGGACTGTTCCAAAAAAGATTCAAAATGTCAATTGGATCGTGCCTCATGTTGAATAACAACTTTTTAAACCCTCACAGTGACCAAAATTGCCATTTGTACAGGGTTGTGCTTACTCAAAAGCTTAAATTTTGACCAATTTCAGGCACAGAAATGACTTTAAACACACTTATTATAGTTGAAAAAGTCATAATTCGCACCCAACAGTCATTTAGATTCAAAATATTAAATGTTAAAATTTTAACCATATTGACCATTTTGGGAACGTTCGACAGGTCCGGAGTCATTGTTTTTCATCAGAAAATTGAGTTTTTTGGACTGTACCAAAAATGATTCAAAATGTCAATTGGATCGTCCCTATTGTTGAATAATGACAGCAGGCAAGAGGTGGTGAGAAGCATTATTGTAAGTCATTTGGACTACTGTAATGCCCTTTTTCTCGGAGCACCAGCTACCCTGATAGGAAAATTGCAACGGGTGCAAAATCTTGCAGCCAAATTAGCGCTAGACCGTCGTCGTTTTGACTCCTCATCCCAGGCACTAAGGGACCTCCACTGGTTACCGGTCCTTCAGCGGATTGATTATAAATCGTTATGTATTGTATTCAGGGCTCTTCATGGACAAGGCCCAATGCCATTACAGAATATGTTTCATTGGTATACTCCGTCCAGATCCCTTCGCTCGGCTTCTGCCTACCTTGCTGTGGTGCCTAAAGTTCTGAGATCACGATTGGGTGGCCGATCTTGTAGCTTTACGGCAGCTAGGCTATGGAATGCTCTTCCACTGGGATTGAGAAGCACGAATGATCTCAATTCTTTTAAGAAAAACTTAAAAACCCATCTGTTTCCTAAGGCTGCGATACATTAGTTTCTTTTAATCAGCACGATGTGAAGCAGGTTCCTTTAAGTCAAAGCGCCAGGATACCCGTTGGGTGACAGACACCACTATAAAAGTATACCAATACCAATACATAACCACTTTTTAAACCCTCACAGTGACCAAAATTTCCATTTTACAGAGTTTTGCTTACTCAAAAGCTTCAATTTTGACCAATTTCAGGCACAGAAATGACTTTAAACACACTTATTTTAGTTGAAAAAGTCATAATTCACATCCAATTGTCATTTAGAGTCAAAAGATTAAATGTAAAAATGTCATCCATATTGACCATTTTGGGAACGTTCGACAGGTCCGAAGTCATCGTTTTTCATCAGAAAATAGATTTTTTGGACTGTATCAAAAATGATTCAAAATGTCAATTGGATCGTGCCTCATGTTGAATAACCACATTTAAACCCTCACAGTGACAAAAATTGCCATTTTAGAGGGTTGTGCTTACTCAAAAGCTTCAATTTTGACCAATTTCAGGCACAGAAATGACTTTAAACACACTTATTTTAGTTGAAAAAGTCATCATTTGCACCAACAGTCATTTACAGTCAAAAAAATTAATGTTAAAATTTTATCCATATTGACCATTTTGGGAACGTTCGACAGGTCCGGAGTCATCGTTTTTCATCAGAAAAATGATTTTTTGGACTGTACGAAAAATTATTCAAAATGTAAATTGGATCGTGCCTCATGTTGAATAACCACTTTTTAAACGCTCACAGTGACCAAAATTGCCATTTTTACAGAGTTTTGCTTACTCAAAAGCTTCAATTTTGACCAATTTCAGGCACAGAAATGACTTTAAACACACTTATTTTAGTTGAAAAAGTCATAATTTGCACCCAACAGTCATTTAGAGTCAAAAAATTAAATGTTAAAATTTCATCCATATTGACCATTTTGGGAACGTTCGACAGGTCCGGAGTCATCGTTTTTCATCAGAAAATTGATTTTTTGGACTGTACCAAAAATGATTCAAAATGTCAATTGGATTGTGCCTCATGTTGAATAACCACTTTTTAAACCCTCACCGTGACCAAAATTGCCATTTTTACAGAGTTTTCCTTATTCAAAAGCTTCAATTTTGACCAATTTCAGGCACAGAAATGACTTTAAACACACTTTTTTAGTTGAAAAAGTCATAATTTGCACCCAACAGTCATTTACAGTCCAAAAATTAAATGTTAAAATTAAATCCTTATTGACCATTTTGGGAACGTTCGACAGGTCCGGAGTCATCGTTTTTCATCAGAAATAGATTTTTGGGACTGTATCAAAAATGAATCAAAATGTAAATTGGATCGTGCCTCATGTTGAATAACCATTTTTTAAATGCTCACAGTGACCAAAATTGCCATTTTTACAGAGTTTTGCTTACTCAAAAGCTTCAATTTTGACCAATTTCAGGCACTGAAATGACCTTAAACACACTTATTTCAGTTGAAAAAGTTATTATGCGGATCAAACAGTCATTTACAGTCAAAAAAATTAATGTTAAAATTTTATCCATATTGACCATTTTGGGAACGTTCGACAGGTCCGGAGTCATCGTTTTTCATCAGAAAAAGGATTTTTTGGACTGTACGAAAAATTATTCAAAATGTAAATTGGATCGTGCCTTATGTTGAATAACCACTTTTTAAACGCTCACAGTGACCAAAATTGCCATTTTTACAGAGTTTTGCTTACTCAAAAGCTTCAATTTTGACCAATTTCAGGCACAGAAATGACTTTAAACACACTTATTTTAGTTGAAAAAGTCATAATTTGCACCCAACAGTCATTTAGAGTCAAAAAATTAAATGTTAAAATTTCATCCATATTGACCATTTTGGGAACGTTCGACAGGTCCGGAGTCATCGTTTTTCATCAGAAAATTGATTTTTTGGACTGTACCAAAAATGATTCAAAATGTAAATTGGGTCGTGCCTCATGTTGAATAACCACTTTTTAAACCCTCACAGTGACCAAAATTGCCATTTGTACAGAGTTGTGCTTCAATTTTGACCAATTTCAGGCACAAAAATGACTTTAAACACACTTTTTTAGTTGAAAAAGTCATAATTTGCACCCAACAGTCATTTACAGTCCAAAAATTAAATGTTAAAATTTCATCCATATTGACCATTTTGGGAACGTTCGACTGGTCCGGAGTCATCGTTTTTCATCAGAAAATTGATTTTTTGGACTGTACCAAAAATTAATCAAAATATCAATTGGATCGTACCTCATGTTGAATAACTACTTTTTAAACCTTCACACTGACCAAAATTTCCAATTTTTACAGAGTTGTCTTTACTCAAAAGCTTCAATTTCGACAAATTTCAGGCACAGAAATGACTTCAAACACACTTATTTTAGCTGAAAAAGTCATAATTTACACCCAACAGTCATTTACAGTTCAAAAATTAATTGTTAACATTTCATCCATATTGACCATTTTGGGAACGTTCGACAGATCCGGAGTCATCGTTTTTCATCAGAAAATTGATTTTTTGGACTGTACCAAAAATGATTCAAAATGTCAATTGGATCGTGCCTCGTGTTGAATAACCACTTTTTAAACCCTCACAGTGACCAAAATTGCCATTTTTACAGAGTTGTCCTTCCTCAAAAGCTTTAATTATGACCAATTTCAGGCACAGAAATGACTTTAAACACACTTTTTTAGTTGAAAAAGTCATAATTCACATCCAACAGTCATTTACAGTCCAAAAATTAAATGTTAAAATTAAATCCTTATTGACCATTTTGGGAACGTTCCACAGGTCAGGAGTCATCGTTTTTCATCTGAAATTGATTTTTGGGACTGTATAAAAAATGATTCAAAATGTAAATTGGATCGTGCCTCATGTTGAATAACCACTTTTTAAACGCTCACAGTGACCAAAATTGCCATTTTTACAGAGTTTTGCTTACTCAAAAGCTTCAATTTTGACCAATTTCAGGCACTGAAATGACTTTAAACACACGTATTTCAGTTGAAAAAGTTATAATTCGGATCAAACAGTCATTTACAGTCAAAAAAATTAATGTTAAAATGTTATCCATATTGACCATTTTGGGAACGTTCGACAGGTCCGGAGTCATCGTTTTTCATCAGAAAAATGATTTTTTGGACTGTACCAAAAATGATTCAAAATGTAAATTGGATCGTGCCTCATGTTGAATAACCACATTTTAAACCCTCACAGTGACACAAATTGACATTTTACAGGGTTGTGCTTACTCAAAAGCTTCAATTTTGACCAATTTCAGACACAGAAATGACTTTAAACACACTTATTTTAGTTGAAAAAGTCATAATTCACATCCAACAGTCATTTACAGTCCAAAAATTAAATGTTAAAATTTCATCCATATTGACCATTTTGGGAAAATTTGACAGGTCAGGAGTCCTCGTTTTTCATCAGAAAATTGATTTTTTTGGACTGTACGAAAAATGATTCAAAATGTAAATTGGATCGTGCCTCATGTTGAATAACCACTTTTTAAACGCTCACAGTGACCCCAATTGCCATTTTTACAGAGTTTTGCTTACTCAAAAGCTTCAATTTTGACCAATTTCAGGCACTGAAATGACTTTAAACACACTTATTTTAGTTGAAAAAGTTATAATTCGGATCCAACAGTCATTTACAGTCAAAAAATTAAATGTTAAAATTTCATCCATATTGACCATTTTGGGAACGTTCGACAGGTCCGGAGTCATCGTTTTTCATCAGAAAAATGATTTTTTGGACTGTACCAAAAATGATTCAAAATGTCAATTGGATCGTGCCTTATGTTGAATAACCACTTTTTAAACCCTCACAGTGACCAAAATTGCCATTTTTACAGAGTTGTCCTTACTCAAAAGCTTCAATTTCGACCAATTTCAGGCACAGAAATGACTTTAAACACACTTATTTTAGTTGAAAAAGTCATAATTCGCATCCAACAGTCATTTAGAGTCAAAAGATTAAATGTTAGAATTTCAACCATATTGACCATTTTGGGAACGTTCGACAGGTCCGGAGTCATCGTTTTTCATCAGAAAATTTATTTTTTTGGACTGTACCAAAAATGATTCAAAATGTCAAATGGATGGTGCCTCATGTTGAATAACCACTTTTTAAACCCTCACCGTGACCAAAATTGCCATTTTTACAGAGTTTTCCTTATTCAAAAGATTCAATTTTGACCAATTTCAGGCACAGAAATGACTTCAAACACTATTATTTTAGTTGAAAAAGTCATAATTCACATCCAACAGTCATTTACAGTCCAAAAATTAAATGTTAAAATTTCATCCATATTGACCATTTTGGGAACGTTCGACAGGTCAGGAGTCATCGTTTTTCATCAGAAAAATGATTTTTTGGACTGTTCCAAAAAAGATTCAAAATGTCAATTGGATCGTGCCTCATGTTGAATAACAACTTTTTAAACCCTCACAGTGACCAAAATTGCCATTTGTACAGGGTTGTGCTTACTCAAAAGCTTAAATTTTGACCAATTTCAGGCACAGAAATGACTTTAAACACACTTATTATAGTTGAAAAAGTCATAATTCGCACCCAACAGTCATTTAGATTCAAAATATTAAATGTTAAAATTTTAACCATATTGACCATTTTGGGAACGTTCGACAGGTCCGGAGTCATTGTTTTTCATCAGAAAATTGAGTTTTTTGGACTGTACCAAAAATGATTCAAAATGTCAATTGGATCGTCCCTATTGTTGAATAATGACAGCAGGCAAGAGGTGGTGAGAAGCATTATTGTAAGTCATTTGGACTACTGTAATGCCCTTTTTCTCGGAGCACCAGCTACCCTGATAGGAAAATTGCAACGGGTGCAAAATCTTGCAGCCAAATTAGCGCTAGACCGTCGTCGTTTTGACTCCTCATCCCAGGCACTAAGGGACCTCCACTGGTTACCGGTCCTTCAGCGGATTGATTATAAATCGTTATGTATTGTATTCAGGGCTCTTCATGGACAAGGCCCAATGCCATTACAGAATATGTTTCATTGGTATACTCCGTCCAGATCCCTTCGCTCGGCTTCTGCCTACCTTGCTGTGGTGCCTAAAGTTCTGAGATCACGATTGGGTGGCCGATCTTTTAGCTTTACGGCAGCTAGGCTATGGAATGCTCTTCCACTGGGATTGAGAAGCACGAATGATCTCAATTCTTTTAAGAAAAACTTAAAAACCCATCTGTTTCCTAAGGCTGCGATACATTAGTTTCTTTTAATCAGCACGATGTGAAGCAGGTTCCTTTAAGTCAAAGCGCCAGGATACCCGTTGGGTGACAGACACCACTATAAAAGTATACCAATACCAATACATAACCACTTTTTAAACCCTCACAGTGACCAAAATTTCCATTTTACAGAGTTTTGCTTACTCAAAAGCTTCAATTTTGACCAATTTCAGGCACAGAAATGACTTTAAACACACTTATTTTAGTTGAAAAAGTCATAATTCACATCCAATTGTCATTTAGAGTCAAAAGATTAAATGTAAAAATGTCATCCATATTGACCATTTTGGGAACGTTCGACAGGTCCGAAGTCATCGTTTTTCATCAGAAAATAGATTTTTTGGACTGTATCAAAAATGATTCAAAATGTCAATTGGATCGTGCCTCATGTTGAATAACCACATTTAAACCCTCACAGTGACAAAAATTGCCATTTTAGAGGGTTGTGCTTACTCAAAAGCTTCAATTTTGACCAATTTCAGGCACAGAAATGACTTTAAACACACTTATTTTAGTTGAAAAAGTCATCATTTGCACCAACAGTCATTTACAGTCAAAAAAATTAATGTTAAAATTTTATCCATATTGACCATTTTGGGAACGTTCGACAGGTCCGGAGTCATCGTTTTTCATCAGAAAAATGATTTTTTGGACTGTACGAAAAATTATTCAAAATGTAAATTGGATCGTGCCTCATGTTGAATAACCACTTTTTAAACGCTCACAGTGACCAAAATTGCCATTTTTACAGAGTTTTGCTTACTCAAAAGCTTCAATTTTGACCAATTTCAGGCACAGAAATGACTTTAAACACACTTATTTTAGTTGAAAAAGTCATAATTTGCACCCAACAGTCATTTAGAGTCAAAAAATTAAATGTTAAAATTTCATCCATATTGACCATTTTGGGAACGTTCGACAGGTCCGGAGTCATCGTTTTTCATCAGAAAATTGATTTTTTGGACTGTACCAAAAATGATTCAAAATGTCAATTGGATTGTGCCTCATGTTGAATAACCACTTTTTAAACCCTCACCGTGACCAAAATTGCCATTTTTACAGAGTTTTCCTTATTCAAAAGCTTCAATTTTGACCAATTTCAGGCACAGAAATGACTTTAAACACACTTTTTTAGTTGAAAAAGTCATAATTTGCACCCAACAGTCATTTACAGTCCAAAAATTAAATGTTAAAATTAAATCCTTATTGACCATTTTGGGAACGTTCGACAGGTCCGGAGTCATCGTTTTTCATCAGAAATTGATTTTTGGGACTGTATCAAAAATGAATCAAAATGTAAATTGGATCGTGCCTCATGTTGAATAACGATTTTTTAAATGCTCACAGTGACCAAAATTGCCATTTTTACAGAGTTTTGCTTACTCAAAAGCTTCAATTTTGACCAATTTCAGGCACTGAAATGACCTTAAACACACTTATTTCAGTTGAAAAAGTTATTATGCGGATCAAACAGTCATTTACAGTCAAAAAAATTAATGTTAAAATTTTATCCATATTGACCATTTTGGGAACGTTCGACAGGTCCGGAGTCATCGTTTTTCATCAGAAAAAGGATTTTTTGGACTGTACGAAAAATTATTCAAAATGTAAATTGGATCGTGCCTTATGTTGAATAACCACTTTTTAAACGCTCACAGTGACCAAAATTGCCATTTTTACAGAGTTTTGCTTACTCAAAAGCTTCAATTTTGACCAATTTCAGGCACAGAAATGACTTTAAACACACTTATTTTAGTTGAAAAAGTCATAATTTGCACCCAACAGTCATTTAGAGTCAAAAAATTAAATGTTAAAATTTCATCCATATTGACCATTTTGGGAACGTTCGACAGGTCCGGAGTCATCGTTTTTCATCAGAAAATTGATTTTTTGGACTGTACCAAAAATGATTCAAAATGTAAATTGGGTCGTGCCTCATGTTGAATAACCACTTTTTAAACCCTCACAGTGACCAAAATTGCCATTTGTACAGAGTTGTGCTTCAATTTTGACCAATTTCAGGCACAAAAATGACTTTAAACACACTTTTTTAGTTGAAAAAGTCATAATTTGCACCCAACAGTCATTTACAGTCCAAAAATTAAATGTTAAAATTTCATCCATATTGACCATTTTGGGAACGTTCGACTGGTCCGGAGTCATCGTTTTTCATCAGAAAATTGATTTTTTGGACTGTACCAAAAATTAATCAAAATATCAATTGGATCGTACCTCATGTTGAATAACTACTTTTTAAACCTTCACAGTGACCAAAATTTCCAATTTTTACAGAGTTGTCTTTACTCAAAAGCTTCAATTTCGACAAATTTCAGGCACAGAAATGACTTCAAACACACTTATTTTAGCTGAAAAAGTCATAATTTACACCCAACAGTCATTTACAGTTCAAAAATTAATTGTTAACATTTCATCCATATTGACCATTTTGGGAACGTTCGACAGATCCGGAGTCATCGTTTTTCATCAGAAAATTGATTTTTTGGACTGTACCAAAAATGATTCAAAATGTCAATTGGATCGTGCCTCGTGTTGAATAACCACTTTTTAAACCCTCACAGTGACCAAAATTGCCATTTTTACAGAGTTGTCCTTCCTCAAAAGCTTTAATTATGACCAATTTCAGGCACAGAAATGACTTTAAACACACTTTTTTAGTTGAAAAAGTCATAATTCACATCCAACAGTCATTTACAGTCCAAAAATTAAATGTTAAAATTAAATCCTTATTGACCATTTTGGGAACGTTCCACAGGTCAGGAGTCATCGTTTTTCATCTGAAATTGATTTTTGGGACTGTATAAAAAATGATTCAAAATGTAAATTGGATCGTGCCTCATGTTGAATAACCACTTTTTAAACGCTCACAGTGACCAAAATTGCCATTTTTACAGAGTTTTGCTTACTCAAAAGCTTCAATTTTGACCAATTTCAGGCACTGAAATGACTTTAAACACACGTATTTCAGTTGAAAAAGTTATAATTCGGATCAAACAGTCATTTACAGTCAAAAAAATTAATGTTAAAATGTTATCCATATTGACCATTTTGGGAACGTTCGACAGGTCCGGAGTCATCGTTTTTCATCAGAAAAATGATTTTTTGGACTGTACCAAAAATGATTCAAAATGTAAATTGGATCGTGCCTCATGTTGAATAACCACATTTTAAACCCTCACAGTGACACAAATTGACATTTTACAGGGTTGTGCTTACTCAAAAGCTTCAATTTTGACCAATTTCAGACACAGAAATGACTTTAAACACACTTATTTTAGTTGAAAAAGTCATAATTCACATCCAACAGTCATTTACAGTCCAAAAATTAAATGTTAAAATTTCATCCATATTGACCATTTTGGGAAAATTTGACAGGTCAGGAGTCCTCGTTTTTCATCAGAAAATTGATTTTTTTGGACTGTACGAAAAATGATTCAAAATGTAAATTGGATCGTGCCTCATGTTGAATAACCACTTTTTAAACGCTCACAGTGACCCCAATTGCCATTTTTACAGAGTTTTGCTTACTCAAAAGCTTCAATTTTGACCAATTTCAGGCACTGAAATGACTTTAAACACACTTATTTTAGTTGAAAAAGTTATAATTCGGATCCAACAGTCATTTACAGTCAAAAAATTAAATGTTAAAATTTCATCCATATCGACCATTTTGGGAACGTTCGACAGGTCCGGAGTCATCGTTTTTCATCAGAAAATTTATTTTTTGGACTGTACCAAAAATGATTCAAAATGTCAATTGGATCGTGCCTTATGTTGAATAACCACTTTTTAAACCCTCACAGTGACCAAAATTGCCATTTTTACAGAGTTGTCCTTACTCAAAAGCTTCAATTTCGACCAATTTCAGGCACAGAAATGACTTTAAACACACTTATTTTAGTTGAAAAAGTCATAATTCGCATCCAACAGTCATTTACAGTCCAAAAATTAAATGTTAAAATTTCATCCATATTGACCATTTTGGGAACGTTCGACAGGTCAGGAGTCATCGTTTTTCATCAGAAAAATGATTTTTTGGACTGTTCCAAAAAAGATTCAAAATGTCAATTGGATCGTGCCTCATGTTGAATAACAACTTTTTAAACCCTCACAGTGACCAAAATTGCCATTTGTACAGGGTTGTGCTTACTCAAAAGCTTAAATGTTGACCAATTTCAGGCACAGAAATGACTTTAAACACACTTATTATAGTTGAAAAAGTCATAATTCGCACCCAACAGTCATTTAGATTCAAAATATTAAATGTTAAAATTTTAACCATATTGACCATTTTGGGAACGTTCGACAGGTCCGGAGTCATTGTTTTTCATCAGAAAATTGAGTTTTTTGGACTGTACCAAAAATGATTCAAAATGTCAATTGGATCGTCCCTATTGTTGAATAATGACAGCAGGCCAGAGGTGGTGAGAAGCATTATTGTAAGTCATTTGGACTACTGTAATGCCCTTTTTCTCGGAGCACCAGCTACCCTGATAGGAAAATTGCAACGGGTGCAAAATCTTGCAGCCAAATTAGCGCTAGACCGTCGTCGTTTTGACTCCTCATCCCAGGCACTAAGGGACCTCCACTGGTTACCGGTCCTTCAGCGGATTGATTATAAATCGTTATGTATTGTATTCAGGGCTCTTCATGGACAAGGCCCAATGCCATTACAGAATATGTTTCATTGGTATACTCCGTCCAGATCCCTTCGCTCGGCTTCTGCCTACCTTGCTGTGGTGCCTAAAGTTCTGAGATCACGATTGGGTGGCCGATCTTTTAGCTTTACGGCAGCTAGGCTATGGAATGCTCTTCCACTGGGATTGAGAAGCACGAATAATCTCAATTCTTTTAAGAAAAACTTAAAAACCCATCTGTTTCCTAAGGCTGCGATACATTAGTTTCTTTTAATCAGCACGATGTGAAGCAGGTTCCTTTAAGTCAAAGCGCCAGGATACCCGTTGGGTGACAGACACCGCTATAAAATTATACCAATACCAATACATAACCACTTTTTAAACCCTCACAGTGACCAAAATTTCCATTTTACAGAGTTTTGCTTACTCAAAAGCTTCAATTTTGACCAATTTCAGGCACAGAAATGACTTTAAACACACTTATTTTAGTTGAAAAAGTCATAATTCACATCCAATTGTCATTTAGAGTCAAAAGATTAAATGTAAAAATGTCATCCATATTGACCATTTTGGGAACGTTCGACAGGTCCGGAGTCATCGTTTTTCATCAGAAAATAGATTTTTTGGACTGTATCAAAAATGATTAAAAATGTCAATTGGATCGTGCCTCATGTTGAATAACCACTTTTTAAACCCTCACAGTGACAAAAATTGCCATTTTAGAGGGTTGTGCTTACTCAAAAGCTTCAATTTTGACCAATTTCAGGCACAGAAATGACTTTAAACACACTTATTTTAGTTGAAAAAGTCATCATTTGCACCAACAGTCATTTACAGTCAAAAAAATTAATGTTAAAATTTTATCCATATTGACCATTTTGGGAACGTTCGACAGGTCCGGAGTCATCGTTTTTCATCAGAAAAATGATTTTTTGGACTGTACGAAAAATTATTCAAAATGTAAATTGGATCGTGCCTCATGTTGAATAACCACTTTTTAAACGCTCACAGTGACCAAAATTGCCATTTTTACAGAGTTTTGCTTACTCAAAAGCTTCAATTTTGACCAATTTCAGGCACAGAAATGACTTTAAACACACTTATTTTAGTTGAAAAAGTCATAATTTGCACCCAACAGTCATTTAGAGTCAAAAAATTAAATGTTAAAATTTCATCCATATTGACCATTTTGGGAACGTTCGACAGGTCCAGAGTCATCGTTTTTCATCAGAAAATTGATTTTTTGGACTGTACCAAAAATGATTCAAAATGTCAATTGGATTGTGCCTCATGTTGAATAACCACTTTTTAAACCCTCACCGTGACCAAAATTGCCTTTTTGACAGAGTTTTCCTTATTCAAAAGCTTCAATTTTGACCAATTTCAGGCACAGAAATGACTTTAAACACACTTTTTCAGTTGAAAAAGTCATAATTTGCACCCAACAGTCATTTACAGTCCAAAAATTAAATGTTAAAATTAATTCCTTATTGACCATTTTGGGAACGTTCGACAGGTCCAGAGTCATCGTTTTTCATCAGAAATTGATTTTTGGGACTGTATCAAAAATGAATCAAAATGTAAATTGGATCGTGCCTCATGTTGAATAACCATTTTTTAAATGCTCACAGTGACCAAAATTGCCATTTTTACAGAGTTTTGCTTACTCAAAAGCTTCAATTTTGACCAATTTCAGGCACTGAAATGACCTTAAACACACTTATTTCAGTTGAAAAAGTTATTATTCGGATCAAACAGTCATTTACAGTCAAAAAAATTAATGTTAAAATTGTATCCATATTGACCATTTTGGGAACGTTCGACAGGTCCGGAGTCATCGTTTTTCATCAGAAAAAGGATTTTTTGGACTGTACGAAAAATTATTCAAAATGTAAATTGGATCGTGCCTCATGTTGAATAATCACTTTTTAAACGCTCACAGTGACCAAAATTGCCATTTTTACAGAGTTTTGCTTACTCAAAAGCTTCAATTTTGACCAATTTCAGGCACAGAAATGACTTTAAACACACTTATTTTAGTTGAAAAAGTCATAATTTGCACCCAACAGTCATTTAGAGTCAAAAAATTAAATGTTAAAATTTCATCCATATTGACCATTTTGGGAACGTTCGACAGGTCCGGAGTCATCGTTTTTCATCAGAAAATAGATTTTTTGGACTGTACCAAAAATGATTCAAAATGTCAATTGGATCGTGTCTATTGTTGAATAATGACAGCAGGCCAGAGGTGGTGAGAAGCATTATTGTAAGTCATTTGGACTACTGTAATGCCCTTTTTCTCGGAGCACCAGCTACCCTGATAGGAAAATTGCAACGGGTGCAAAATCTTGCAGCCAAATTAGCGCTAGACCGTCGTCGTTTTGACTCCTCATCCCAGGCACTAAGGGACCTCCACTGGTTACCGGTCCTTCAGCGGATTGATTTTAAATCGTTATGTATTGTATTCAGGGCTCTTCATGGACAAGGCCCAATGCCATTACAGAATATGTTTCATTGGTATACTCCGTCCAGATCCCTTCGCTCGGCTTCTGCCTACCTTGCTGTGGTGCCTAAAGTTCTGAGATCACGATTGGGTGGCCGATCTTTTAGCTTTACGGCAGCTAGGCTATGGAATGCTCTTCCACTGGGATTGAGAAGCACGAATGATCTCAATTCTTTTAAGAAAAACTTAAAAACCCATCTGTTTCCTAAGGCTGGGATACATTGGTTTCTTTTAATCAGCACGATGTGAAGCAGGTTCCTTTTAGTCAAAGCGCCAGGATACCCGTTGGGTGACAGACATGCGCTATAAAAGTATACCAATACCAATACATAACCACATTTTAAACCCTCACAGTGACCAAAATTTCCATTTTACAGAGTTTTGCTTACTCAAAAGCGTCAATTTTGAACAATTTCAGGCACAGAAATGACTTTAAACACAGTTATTTTAGTTGAAAAAGTCATAATTCACATCCACCAGTCATTTAGAGTCAAAAGATTAAATGTTAAAATTTCACCCATATTGACCATTTTGGGAACTTCGACAGGTCCGGAGTCATCGTTTTTTATCAGAAAATTGATTTTTTGGACTGTACCAAAAATGATTTAAAATGTAAATTGGATCGTGCCTCATGTTGATTAACCACTTTTTAAACCCTCACAGTGACAAAAATTGCCATTTTACAGGGTTGTGCTTACTCAAAAGCTTCAATTTTGACCAATTTCAGACACATAATTGACTTTAAACACACTTATTTTAGTTGAAAAAGTCATAATTCACATCCAACAGTCATTTACAGTCCAAACATTAAATGTTAAAATTTCATCCATATTGACCATTTTAAGAACGTTCGACAGGTCAGGAGTCATCGTTTTTCATCAGAAAATTGATTTTTTTGGACTGCACGACAAATGATTCAAAATGTAAATTGGATCATGCCTCATGTTGAATAACCACTTTTTAAACGCTCACAGTGACCAAAATTGCCATTTTTACAGAGTTTTGCTTACTCAAAAGCTTCAATTTTGACAAATTTCAGGCACTGAAATGACTTTAAACACACTTATTTTAGTTGAAAAAGTTATAATTCGGATCCAACAGTCATTTACAGTCAAAAAATTAAATGTTAAAATTTCATCCATATTGACCATTTTGGGAACGTTCGACAGGTCCGGAGTCATCGTTTTTCATCAGAAAAATGATTTTTTTGAATGTTTCGAAAAAGATTCAAAATGTCAATTGGATCGTGCCTCATTTTGAATAACCACTTTTTCAAATCTCACAGTAACCAAAATTGCCAAGTTTTTACAGAGTTATCCTTACTCAAAAGCTTCAATTTTGACCAATTTCAGGCACAGAAATGACTTTAAACACACTTATTTTAGTTAAAAAAGTCATAATTTGCACCCAACAGTCATTTACAGTCAAAAAATTAAATGTTAAAATTTCATCCATATTGACCATTTTGGGAACGTTCGACAGGTCCGGAGTCATCGTTTTTCATCAGAAAATTGATTTTTTGGACTGTACCAAAAATGATTCAAAATGTAAATTGGGTCATGCCTCATGTTGAATAACCACTTTTTAAACCCTCACAGTGACCAAAATTGCCATTTGTACAGGGTTGTGCTTACTCAAAAGCTTCAATTTTGACCAATTTCAGGCACAGAAATGACTTTAAACACACTTATTTTAGTTGAAAAAGTCATAATTCACATCCAACTGTCATTTAGAGTCAAAAGATTAAATGTAAAAATGTCATCCATATTGACCATTTTGGGAACGTTCGACAGGTCCGGAGTCATCGTTTTTCATCAGAAAATAGATTTTTTGGACTGTACCAAAAATTATTCAAAATGTAAATTGGATCGTGCCTCATGTTGAATAAACACTTTTTAAACCCTCACAGTGACCAAAATTGCCATTTTTACAGAGTTGTGCTTACTCAAAAGCTTCAATTTTGACCAATTTCAGGCACAGAAATGAATTTTAAAACACTTATTTTAGTTGAAAAAGTCATAATTCACATCCAACAGTCATTTACAGTCAAAAAATTAAATGTTAAAATTTCATCCATATTGACCATTTTGGGAACGTTCGGCAGATCCGGAGTCATCGTTTTTCATCAGAAAATTGATTTTTTGGACTGTACCAAAAATTATTCAAAATGTCAATTGGATCGTGCCTCATGTTAAATAACCACTTTTTTAACCCTCACAGTGACCAAAATTGCCATTTTTACAGAGTTGTGCTTACTCAAACGCTTCAATTTTGACCAATTTCAGGCACAGAAATGACTTTAAACACACTTATTTTAGTTGAAAAAGTCATAATTCGCATCCAACAGTCATTTAGAGTCAAAAGATTAAATGTTAAAATTTCACCCATATTGACCATTTTGGGAACGTTCGACAGGTCCGGAGTCATTGTTTTTCATCAGAAAATTTATTTTTTTGGACTGTACCAAAAATGATTCAAAATGTTAATTGGATCGTGCCTCATGTTGAATAACCACTTTTTAAACCCTCACCCTGACCAAAATTGCCATTTTTACAGAGTTTTGCTTACTCAAAAGCTTCCATTTTGACCAATTTCAGGCACAGAAATGTCTTTAAACACATTTATTTTAGTTGAGAAAGTCATAATTCACATCCAACAGTCATTTAGAGTCAAAAGATTAAATGTTAAAATTTCAACCATATTGACCATTTTGGGAACGTTCTAAAGGTCCGGAGTCATCGTTTTTCATCAGAAAATTGATTTTTTGGACTGTACCAAAAATGATTCAAAATGTCAATTGGATTGTGCCTCATGTTGAATAACCACTTTTTAAACCCTCACAGTGACCAAAATTTCCATTTTTACAGAGTTTTGCTTACTCAAAAGCTTCAATTTTGACCAATTTCAGACACAGAAATGACTTTAAACACACTTATTTTAGTTGAAAAAGTCATAATTCACATCCAACAGTCATTTAGAGTCAAAAGATCAAATGTTAAAATTTCATCCATATTGACCATTTTGGGAACGTTCGAGAGGTCCGAAGTCATCGTTTTTCATCAGAAAATTGATTTTTTGGACTGTACCAAAAATGATTCAAAATGTCAATTGGATCGTGCCTCATGTTGAATAACCACTTTTTAAACCCTCACAGTGACCAAAATTGCCATTTTTACAGAGTTGTCCTTACTCAAAAGCTTCAATTTTGACCAATTTCAGGCACAGAAATGACTTCAAACACTCTTATTGTAGTTGAAAAAGTCATAATTGGCATCCAACAGTCATTTACAGTCAAAAAATAAAATGCTAAAATTTCATCCATATTGACCATTTTGGGAACGTTCGACAGGTCCGGAGTCATCGTTTTTCATCAGAGAATTGATTTTTTGGACTGTACCAAAAAGGATTCAAAATGTCAATTGGATCGTGCCTCATGTTGAATAACCACTTTTTAAACCCTCACAGTGACCAAAATTGCCATTTTTACAGAGTTGTCCTTACTCAAAAGCTTCAATTTTGACCAATTTCAGGCACAGAAATGACTTTAAACACACTTATTTTAGTTGACAAAGTCATAATTCGCATCCAACAGTCATTTACAGTCAAAAAATTAAATGTAAAAATTTCATCGATATTGATCATTTTGGGAACGTTGGACAGGTCCGGAGTCATCGTTTTTCATCAGAAAATTGATTTTTTGGACTGTACCAAAAATGATTCAAAATGTAAATTGGATCGTGCCTCATGTTGAATAACCACTTTTTAAACCCTCACAGTAACCAAAATTGCCATTTTTACAGAGTTTTGCTTACTCAAAAGCGTCAATTTTGAACAATTTCAGGCACAGAAATGACTTTAAACACAGTTATTTTAGTTGAAAAAGTCATAATTCACATCCAACAGTCATTTAGAGTCAAAAGATTAAATGTTAAAATTTCACCCATATTGACCATTTTGAGAACTTCGACAGGTCCGGAGTCATCGTTTTTCATCAGAAAATTGATTTTTTTGGACTGTCCCAAAAATGATTCAAAATGTCAAATGGATTGTGCCTCATGTTGAATAACCACTTTTTAAACCCTCACGTGACCAAAATTGCCATTTTTACAGAGTTTTGCTTACTCAAAAGCTTCAATTTTGACCAATTTCAGGCACAGAAATGACTTCAAACACTCTTATTTTAGTTGAAAAAGTCATAATTCGCATCCAACAGTCATTTACAGTCAAAAAATAAAATGCTAAAATTGTATCCATATTGACCATTTTGGGAACGTTCGACAGGTCCGGAGTCATCGTTTTTTATCAGAAAATTGATTTTTTGGACTGTATCAAAAATGATTCAAAATGTCAATTGGATCGTGCCTCATGTTGAATAACCACTTTTTAAACCCTCACATGACCAAAATTGCCATTTTTACAGAGTTTTGCTTAGTCAAAAGCTTCCATTTTGACCAATTTCAGGCACAGAAATGACTATAAACACACTTATTTTAGTTGAAAAAGTCATAATTCACATCCAACAGTCATTTACAGTCAAAAAATTAAATGTTAAAATTTCATCCATATTGACCATTTTGGGAACGTTCGACAGATCCGGAGTCATGGTTTTTCATCAGAAAATTGATTTTTTGGACTGTACCAAAAATTATTCAAAATGTCAATTGGATCGTGCCTCATGTTAAATAACCACTTTTTTAACCCTCACAGTGACCAAAATTGCCATTTTTACAGAGTTGTGCTTACTCAAAAGCTTCAATTTTGACCAATTTCAGGCACAGAAATGACTTTAAACACACTTATTTTAGTTGAAAAAGTCATAATTCGCATCCAACAGTCATTTAGAGTCAAAAGATTAAATGTTAAAATTTCACCCATATTGACCATTTTGGGAACGTTCGACAGGTCCGGAGTCATTGTTTTTCATCAGAAAATTTATTTTTTTGGACTGTACCAAAAATGATTCAAAATGTTAATTGGATCGTGCCTCATGTTGAATAACCACTTTTTAAACCCTCACCCTGAACAAAATTGCCATTTTTACAGAGTTTTGCTTACTCAAAAGCTTCCATTTTGACCAATTTCAGGCACAGAAATGTCTTTAAACACACTTATTTTAGTTGAGAAAGTCATAATTCACATCCAACAGTCATTTAGAGTCAAAAGATTAAATGTTAAAATTTCAACCATATTGACCATTTTGGAACGTTCTAAAGGTCCGGAGTCATCGTTTTTCATCAGAAAATTGATTTTTTGGACTGTACCAAAAATGATTCAAAATGTCAATTGGATTGTGCCTCATGTTGAATAACCACTTTTTAAACCCTCACAGTGACCAAAATTTCCATTTTTACAGAGTTTTGCTTACTCAAAAGCTTCAATTTTGACCAATTTCAGACACAGAAATGACTTTAAACACACTTATTTTAGTTGAAAAAGTCATAATTCACATCCAACAGTCATTTAGAGTCAAAAGATCAAATGGTAAAATTTCATCCATATTGACCATTTTGGGAACGTTCGAGAGGTCCGGAGTCATCGTTTTTCATCAGAAAATGGATTTTTTGGACTGTACCAAAAATGATTCAAAATGTCAATTGAATCGTGCCTCATGTTGAATAACCACTTTTTAAACCCTCACAGTGACCAAAATTGCCATTTTTACAGAGTTGTCCTTACTCAAAAGCTTCAATTTTGACCAATTTCAGGCACAGAAATGACTTCAAACACTCTTATTGTAGTTGAAAAAGTCATAATTCGCATCCAACAGTCATTTACAGTCAAAAAATAAAATGCTAAAATTTCATCCATATTGACCATTTTGGGAACGTTCGACAGGTCCGAGTCATCGTTTTTCATCAGAGAATTGATTTTTTGGACTGTACCAAAAAGAATTCAAAATGTCAATTGGATCGTGCCTCATGTTGAATAACCACTTTTTAAACCCTCACAGTGACCAAAATTGCCATTTTTACAGAGTTGACCTTACTCAAAAGCTTCAATTTTGACCAATTTCAGGCACAGAAATGACTTTAAACACAGTTATTTTAGTTGAAAAAGTCATTATTCACATCCAACAGTCATTTAGAGTCAAAAGATTAAATGTTAAAATTTCACCCATATTGACCATTTTGGGAACTTCGACAGGTCCGGAGTCATCGTTTTTCATCAGAAAATTGATTTTTTTGGACTGTCCCAAAAATGATTCAAAATGTCAAATGGATTGTGCCTCATGTTGAATAACCACTTTTTAAACCCTCACGTGACCAAAATTGCCATTTTTACAGAGTTTTGCTTACTCAAAAGCTTCAATTTTGACCAATTTCAGGCACAGAAATGACTTCAAACACTCTTATTTTAGTTGAAAAAGTCATAATTCGCATCCAACAGTCATTTACAGTCAAAAAATAAAATGTTAAAATTGTATCCATATTGACCATTTTGGGAACGTTCGACAGGTCCGGAGTCATCGTTTTTTATCAGAAAATTGATTTTTTGGACTGTATCAAAAATGATTCAAAATGTCAATTGGATCCTGCCTCATGTTAAATAACCACTTTTTAAACCCTCACATGACCAAAATTGCCATTTTTACAGAGTATTGCTTACTCAAAAGCTTCAATTTTGACCAATTTCAGGCACAGAAATGACTTTAAACACACTTATTTTAGTTGAAAAATTCATAATTCACACCCAACAGTCATTTACAGTCAAAAAATTAAATGTTAAAATTTCATCCATATTGACCATTTTGGGAACGTTCGACAGGTCCGGAGTCATCATTTTTCATCAGAAAAAAGATTTTTTTTGACTGTTTCAAAAAAGATTCAAAATGTCAATTGGATCGTGCCTCATTTTGAATAACCACTTTTTCAAATCTCACAGTAACCAAAATTGCCAATTTTTACAGAGTTATCCTTACTCAAAAGCTTTAATTTTGACCAATTTCAGGCACAGAAATGACATTAAACACACTTATTTTAGTTAAAAAAGTCATAATTTGCACCCAACAGTCATTTACAGTCAAAAAATTAAATGTTAAAATTTCATCCATATTGACCATTTTGGGAACGTTCGACAGGTCCGGAGTCATCGTTTTTCATCAGAAAATTGATTTTTTGGACTGTACCAAAAATGATTCAAAATGTAAATTGGGTCATGCCTCATGTTGAATAACCACTTTTTAAACCCTCACAGTGACCAAAATTGCCATTTGTACAGGGTTGTGCTTACTCAAAAGCTTCAATTTTGACCAATTTCAGGCACAGAAATGACTTTAAACACACTTATTTTAGTTGAAAAAGTCATAATTCACATCCAACTGTCATTTAGAGTCAAAAGATTAAATGTAAAAATGTCATCCATATTGACCATTTTGGGAACGTTCGACAGGTCCGGAGTCATCGTTTTTCATCAGTAAATAGATTTTTTGGACTGTACCAAAAATTATTAAAAATTTAAATTGGATCGTGCCTCATGTTGAATAACCACTTTTTAAACCCTCACAGTGACCAAAATTGCCATTTTTACAGAGTTGTGCTTACTCAAAAGCTTCAATTTTGACCAATTTCAGGCACAGAAATGACTTTAAACACACTTTTTTAGTTGAAAAAGTCATAATTTGCACCCAACAGTCATTTACAGTCCAAAAATTAAATGTTAAAATTTCATCCATATTGACCATTTTGGGAACGTTCGACAGGTCCGGAGTCATCGTTTTTCATCAGAAATTGATTTTTTCGGACTGTATCAAAAATGATTCAAAATGTAAATTGGATCGTGCCTCATGTTGAATAACCACTTTTTAAACCCTCACAGTAACCGAAATTGCCATTTTTACAGAGTTTTGCTTACTCAAAAGCGTCAATTTTGAACAATTTCAGGCACAGTAATGACTTTAAACACAGTTATTGTAGTTGAAAAAGTCTTAATTCACATCCACCAGTCATTTACAGTGCAAAAATTAAATGTTAAAATTTCATCCATATTGACCATTTTGGGAATGTTCGACAGGTCCGGAGTCATCGTTTTTCATCAGAAATTGATTTTTTCGGACTGTATCAAAAATGATTCAAAATGTAAATTGGATCGTGCCTCATGTTGAATAACCACTTTTTAAACCCTCACAGTAACCAAAATTGCCATTTTTACAGAGTTTTGCTTACTCAAAAGCTTCAATTTTGAACAATTTCAGGCACAGAAATGACTTTAAACACAGTTATTTTAGTTGAAAAAGTCATAATTCACATCCAACAGTCATTTAGAGTCAAAAGATTAAATGTAAAAATGTCACCCATATTGACCATTTTGGGAACTTCGACAGGTCCGGAGTCATCGTTTTTCATCAGAAAATTGATTTTTTGGTACTGTACCAAAAATGATTCAAAATGTCAAATGGATTGTGCCTCATGTTGAATAACCACTTTTTAAACCCTCACAGTAACCGATATTGCCATTTTTACAGAGTTTTGCTTACTCAAAAGCTTCAATTTTGACCAATTTCAGGCACAGACATGACTTTAAACACACTTTTTTAGTTGAAAAAGTCATAATTTGCACCCAACAGTCATTTACAGTCCAAAAATTAAATGTTAAAATGTCATCCTTATTGACCATTTTGGGAACGTTCGACAGGTCCGGAGTCATCGTTTTTCATCAGAAATTGATTTTTTGGACTGTATCAAAAATGATTCAAAATGTCAATTGGATCGTGCCTCATGTTGAATAACCACTTTTTAAACCCTCACAGTGACCAAAATTGCCATTTTTACAGAGTTGTCCTCACTCAAAAGCTTCAATTTTGACCAATTTCAGGCACAGAAATGACTTTAAACACACTTTTTTTGTTGAAAAAGTCATAATTTGCACCCAACAGTCATTTACAGTCCGAAAATTAAATGTTAACATTTCATCCATATTGACCATTTTGGGAATGTTCGACAGGTCCGGAGTCATCGTTTTTCATCAGAAATTGATTTTTTGGACTGTATCAAAAATGATTCAAAATGTAAATTGGATCGTGCCTCATGTTGAATAACCACTTTTTAAACCCTCACAGTAACCGAAATTGCCATTTTTACAGAGTTTTGCTTACTCAAAAGCGTCAATTTTGAACAATTTCAGGCACAGTAATGACTTTAAACACAGTTATTTTAGTTGAAAAAGTCATAATTCACATCCACCAGTCATTTACAGTGCAAAAATTAAATGTTAAAATTTCATCCGTATTGACCATTTTGGGAATGTTCGACAGGTCCGGAGTCATCGTTTTTCATCAGAAAATTGATTTTTTGGACTGTACAAAAAATGATACAAAATGTAAATTGGATCGTGCCTCATGTTGAATAACCACTTTTTAAACCCTCACAGTAACCGAAATTGCCATTTTTACAGAGTTTTGCTTACTCAAAAGCTTCAATTTTGAACAATTTCAGGCACAGAAATGACTTTAAACACAGTTTTTTTAGTTGAAAAAGTCATAATTCACATCCAACAGTCATTTAGAGTCAAAAGATTAAATGTTAAAATTTCACCCATATTGACCATTTTGGGAACTTCGACAGGTCCGGAGTCATCGTTTTTCATCAGAAAATTGATTTTTTGGTACTGTACCAAAAATGATTCAAAATGTCAAATGGATTGTGCCTCATGTTGAATAACCACTTTTTAAACCCTCACGTGACCAAAATTGCCATTTTTACAGAGTTTTCCTTATTCAAAAGATTCAATTTTGACCAATTTCAGGCACAGAAATGACTTCAAACACTATTATTTTAGTTGAAATAGTCATAATTTGCATCCAACAGTCATTTACAGTCAAAAAATAAAATGCTAAAATGTCATCCATATTGACCATTTTGGGAACGTTCGACAGGTCCGGAGTCATCGTTTTTTATCAGAAAATTTATTTTTTGGACTGTATCAAAAATGATTCAAAATGTCAATTGGATTGTGCCTCATGTTGAATAACCACTTTTTAAACCCTCACATGACCAAAATTTCCATTTTTACAGAGTTTTGCTTACTCAAAAGCTTCAATTTTGACCAATTTCAGGCACAGAAATGACTTTAAACACACTTATTTTAGTTGAAAAATTCATAATTCACACCCAACAGTCATTTACAGTCGAAAAATTAAATGTTAAAATTTCTTCCATATTGACCATTTTGGGAACGTTCAACAGGTCCAAAGTCCTCGTTTTTCATCAGAAAATTGATTTTTTGGACTGTACCAAAAATGATTTAAAATGTAAATTGGATCGTGCCTCATGTTGATTAACCACTTTTTAAACCCTCACAGTGACAAAAATTGCCATTTTACAGGGTTGTGCTTACTCAAAAGCTTCAATTTTGACCAATTTCAGACACAGAAATGACTTTAAACACACTTATTTTAGTTGACAAAGTCATAATTCGCATCCAACAGTCATTTACAGTCAAAAAATTAAATGTAAAAATTTCATCGATATTGATCATTTTGGGAACGTTGGACAGGTCCCGAGTCATCGCTTTTCATCAGAAAATTGATTTTTTGGACTGTACCAAAAATGATTCAAAATGTAAATTGGATCGTGCCTAATGTTGAATAACCACTTTTTAAACCCTCACAGTAACCGAAATTGCCATTTTTACAGAGTTTTGCTTACTCAAAAGCGTCAATTTTGAACAATTTCAGGCACAGAAATGACTTTAAACACAGTTATTTTAGTTGAAAAAGTCATAATTCACATCCAACAGTCATTTAGAGTCAAAAGATTAAATGGTAAAATTTCACCCATATTGACCATTTTGGGAACTTCGACAGGTAAGGAGTCATCGTTTTTCATCAGAAAATTGATTTTTTTGGACTGTACCAAAAATGATTCAAAATGTCAAATGGATTGTGCCTCATGTTGAATAACCACTTTTTAAACCCTCACGTGACCAAAATTGCCATTTTTACAGAGTTTTCCTTATTCAAAAGATTCAATTTTGACCAATTTCAGGCACAGAAATGACTTTAAACACAGTTATTCTAGTTGAAAAAGTCATAATTCGCATCCAACAGTCATTTACAGTCAAAAAATAAAATGCTAAAATTTCATCCATATTGACCATTTTGGGAACGTTCGACAGGTCCGGAGTCATCGTTTTTTTATCAGAAAATTGATTTTTTGGACTGTATCAAAAATGATTCAAAATGTCAATTGGATCGTGCCTCATGTTGAATAACCACTTTTTAAACCCTCACATGACCAAAATTGCCATTTTTACAGAGTTTTGCTTACTCAAAAGCTTCAATTTTGACCAATTTCAGGCACAGAAATGACTTCAAACACTCTTATTTTAGTTGAAAAAGTCATAATTCGCATCCAACAGTCATTTACAGTCAAAAAATAAAATGCTAAAATTTCATCCATATTGACCATTTTGGGAACGTTCGACAGGTCCGGAGTCATCGTTTTTTATCAGAAAATTGATTTTTTGGACTGTATCAAAAATTATTCAAAATGTCAATTGGATCGTGCCTCATGTTGAATAACCACTTTTTAAACCCTCACATGACCAAAATTGCCATTTTTACAGAGTTTTGCTTACTCAAAAGCTTCAATTTTGACCAATTTCAGGCAAAGAAATGACTTTAAACACACTTATTTTAGTTGAAAAATTCATAATTCACACCCAACAGTCATTTACAGTCAAAAAATTAAATGTTAAAATTTCATCCATATTGACCATTTTGGGAACGTTCGACAGGTCCGGAGTCATCATTTTTCATCAGAAAAAAGATTTTTTTTGACTGTTTCAAAAAAGATTCAAAATGTCAATTGGATCGTGCCTCATTTTGAATAACCACTTTTTCAAATCTCACAGTAACCAAAATTGCCAATTTTTACAGAGTTATCCTTACTCAAAAGCTTTAATTTTGACCAATTTCAGGCACAGAAATGACATTAAACACACTTATTTTAGTTAAAAAAGTCATAATTTGCACCCAACAGTCATTTACAGTCAAAAAATTAAATGTTAAAATTTCATCCATATTGACCATTTTGGGAACGTTCGACAGGTCCGGAGTCATCGTTTTTCATCAGAAAATTGATTTTTTGGACTGTACCAAAAATGATTCAAAATGTAAATTGGGTCATGCCTCATGTTGAATAACCACTTTTTAAACCCTCACAGTGACCAAAATTGCCATTTGTACAGGGTTGTGCTTACTCAAAAGCTTCAATTTTGACCAATTTCAGGCACAGAAATGACTTTAAACACACTTATTTTAGTTGAAAAAGTCATAATTCACATCCAACTGTCATTTAGAGTCAAAAGATTAAATGTAAAAATGTCATCCATATTGACCATTTTGGGAACGTTCGACAGGTCCGGAGTCATCGTTTTTCATCAGTAAATAGATTTTTTGGACTGTACCAAAAATTATTAAAAATGTAAATTGGATCGTGCCTCATGTTGAATAACCACTTTTTAAACCCTCACAGTGACCAAAATTGCCATTTTTACAGAGTTGTGCTTACTCAAAAGCTTCAATTTTGACCAATTTCAGGCACAGAAATGACTTTAAACACACTTTTTTAGTTGAAAAAGTCATAATTTGCACCCAACAGTCATTTACAGTCCAAAAATTAAATGTTAAAATTTCATCCATATTGACCATTTTGGGAACGTACGACAGGTCCGGAGTCATCGTTTTTCATCAGAAATTGATTTTTTCGGACTGTATCAAAAATGATTCAAAATGTAAATTGGATCGTGCCTCATGTTGAATAACCACTTTTTAAACCCTCACAGTAACCGAAATTGCCATTTTTACAGAGTTTTGCTTACTCAAAAGCGTCAATTTTGAACAATTTCAGGCACAGTAATGACTTTAAACACAGTTATTGTAGTTGAAAAAGTCTTAATTCACATCCACCAGTCATTTAGAGTCAAAAGATTAAATGTAAAAATTTCACCCATATTGACCATTTTGGGAACTTCGACAGGTCCGGAGTCATCGTTTTTCATCAGAAAATTGATTTTTTGGTACTGTACCAAAAATGATTCAAAATGTCAAATGGATTGTGCCTCATGTTGAATAACCACTTTTTAAACCCTCACAGTAACCGATATTGCCATTTTTACAGAGTTTTGCTTACTCAAAAGCTTCAATTTTGACCAATTTCAGGCACAGACATGACTTTAAACACACTTTTTTAGTTGAAAAAGTCATAATTTGCACCCAACAGTCATTTACAGTCCAAAAATTAAATGTTAAAATGTCATCCTTATTGACCATTTTGGGAACGTTCGACAGGTCCGGAGTCATCGTTTTTCATCAGAAATTGATTTTTTGGACTGTATCAAAAATGATTCAAAATGTCAATTGGATCGTGCCTCATGTTGAATAACCACTTTTTAAACCCTCACAGTGACCAAAATTGCCATTTTTACAGAGTTGTCCTCACTCAAAAGCTTCAATTTTGACCAATTTCAGGCACAGAAATGACTTTAAACACACTTTTTTTGTTGAAAAAGTCATAATTTGCACCCAACAGTCATTTACAGTCCGAAAATTAAATGTTAACATTTCATCCATATTGACCATTTTGGGAATGTTCGACAGGTCCGGAGTCATCGTTTTTCATCAGAAATTGATTTTTTGGACTGTATCAAAAATGATTCAAAATGTAAATTGGATCGTGCCTCATGTTGAATAACCACTTTTTAAACCCTCACAGTAACCGAAATTGCCATTTTTACAGAGTTTTGCTTACTCAAAAGCGTCAATTTTGAACAATTTCAGGCACAGTAATGACTTTAAACACAGTTATTTTAGTTGAAAAAGTCATAATTCACATCCACCAGTCATTTACAGTGCAAAAATTAAAGGTTAAAATTTCATCCGTATTGACCATTTTGGGAATGTTCGACAGGTCCGGAGTCATCGTTTTTCATCAGAAAATTGATTTTTTGGACTGTACAAAAAATGATACAAAATGTAAATTGGATCGTGCCTCATGTTGAATAACCACTTTTTAAACCCTCACAGTAACCGAAATTGCCATTTTTACAGAGTTTTGCTTACTCAAAAGCTTCAATTTTGACCAATTTCAGGCACAGAAATGACTTTAAACACACTTATTTTAGTTGAAAAATTCATAATTCACACCCAACAGTCATTTACAGTCGAAAAATTAAATGTTAAAATTTCTTCCATATTGACCATTTTGGGAACGTTCAACAGGTCCAAAGTCCTCGTTTTTCATCAGAAAATTGATTTTTTGGACTGTACCAAAAATGATTTAAAATGTAAATTGGATCGTGCCTCATGTTGATTAACCACTTTTTAAACCCTCACAGTGACAAAAATTGCCATTTTACAGGGTTGTGCTTACTCAAAAGCTTCAATTTTGACCAATTTCAGACACAGAAATGACTTTAAACACACTTATTTTAGTTGACAAAGTCATAATTCGCATCCAACAGTCATTTACAGTCAAAAAATTAAATGTAAAAATTTCATCGATATTGATCATTTTGGGAACGTTGGACAGGTCCCGAGTCATCGCTTTTCATCAGAAAATTGATTTTTTGGACTGTACCAAAAATGATTCAAAATGTAAATTGGATCGTGCCTAATGTTGAATAACCACTTTTTAAACCCTCACAGTAACCGAAATTGCCATTTTTACAGAGTTTTGCTTACTCAAAAGCGTCAATTTTGAACAATTTCAGGCACAGAAATGACTTTAAACACAGTTATTTTAGTTGAAAAAGTCATAATTCACATCCAACAGTCATTTAGAGTCAAAAGATTAAATGGTAAAATTTCACCCATATTGACCATTTTGGGAACTTCGACAGGTAAGGAGTCATCGTTTTTCATCAGAAAATTGATTTTTTTGGACTGTACCAAAAATGATTCAAAATGTCAAATGGATTGTGCCTCATGTTGAATAACCACTTTTTAAACCCTCACGTGACCAAAATTGCCATTTTTACAGAGTTTTCCTTATTCAAAAGATTCAATTTTGACCAATTTCAGGCACAGAAATGACTTTAAACACAGTTATTTTAGTTGAAAAAGTCATAATTCGCATCCAACAGTCATTTACAGTCAAAAAATAAAATGCTAAAATTTCATCCATATTGACCATTTTGGGAACGTTCGACAGGTCCGGAGTCATCGTTTTTTTATCAGAAAATTGATTTTTTGGACTGTATCAAAAATGATTCAAAATGTCAATTGGATCGTGCCTCATGTTGAATAACCACTTTTTAAACCCTCACATGACCAAAATTGCCATTTTTACAGAGTTTTGCTTACTCAAAAGCTTCAATTTTGACCAATTTCAGGCACAGAAATGACTTCAAACACTCTTATTTTAGTTGAAAAAGTCATAATTCGCATCCAACAGTCATTTACAGTCAAAAAATAAAATGCTAAAATTTCATCCATATTGACCATTTTGGGAACGTTCGACAGGTCCGGAGTCATCGTTTTTTATCAGAAAATTGATTTTTTGGACTGTATCAAAAATTATTCAAAATGTCAATTGGATCGTGCCTCATGTTGAATAACCACTTTTTAAACCCTCACATGACCAAAATTGCCATTTTTACAGAGTTTTGCTTACTCAAAAGCTTCAATTTTGACCAATTTCAGGCACAGAAATGACTTCAAACACTCTTATTTTAGTTGAAAAAGTCATAATTCGCATCCAACAGTCATTTACAGTCAAAAAATAAAATGTTAAAATTGTATCCATATTGACCATTTTGGGAACGTTCGACAGGTCCGGAGTCATCGTTTTTTATCAGAAAATTGATTTTTTGGACTGTATCAAAAATGATTCAAAATGTCAATTGGATCCTGCCTCATGTTGAATAACCACTTTTTAAACCCTCACATGACCAAAATTGCCATTTTTACAGAATTTTGCTTACTCAAAAGCTTCAATTTTGACCAATTTCAGGCACAGAAATGACTTTAAACACACTTATTTTAGTTGAAAAATTCATAATTCACACCCAACAGTCATTTACAGTCAAAAAATTAAATGTTAAAATTTCATCCATATTGACCATTTTGGGAACGTTCGACAGGTCCGGAGTCATCATTTTTCATCAGAAAAAAGATTTTTTTTGACTGTTTCAAAAAAGATTCAAAATGTCAATTGGATCGTGCCTCATTTTGAATAACCACTTTTTCAAATCTCACAGTAACCAAAATTGCCAATTTTTACAGAGTTATCCTTACTCAAAAGCTTTAATTTTGACCAATTTCAGGCACAGAAATGACATTAAACACACTTATTTTAGTTAAAAAAGTCATAATTTGCACCCAACAGTCATTTACAGTCAAAAAATTAAATGTTAAAATTTCATCCATATTGACCATTTTGGGAACGTTCGACAGGTCCGGAGTCATCGTTTTTCATCAGAAAATTGATTTTTTGGACTGTACCAAAAATGATTCAAAATGTAAATTGGGTCATGCCTCATGTTGAATAACCACTTTTTAAACCCTCACAGTGACCAAAATTGCCATTTGTACAGGGTTGTGCTTACTCAAAAGCTTCAATTTTGACCAATTTCAGGCACAGAAATGACTTTAAACACACTTATTTTAGTTGAAAAAGTCATAATTCACATCCAACTGTCATTTAGAGTCAAAAGATTAAATGTAAAAATGTCATCCATATTGACCATTTTGGGAACGTTCGACAGGTCCGGAGTCATCGTTTTTCATCAGTAAATTGATTTTTTGGACTGTATCAAAAATTATTCAAAATGTCAATTGGATCGTGCCTCATGTTGAATAACCACTTTTTAAACCCTCACATGACCAAAATTGCCATTTTTACAGACTTTTGCTTACTCAAAAGCTTCAATTTTGACCAATTTCAGGCACAGAAATGACTTTAAACACACTTATTTTAGTTGAAAAATTCATAATTCACACCCAACAGTCATTTACAGTCAAAAAATTAAATGTTAAAATTTCATCCATATTGACCATTTTGGGAACGTTCGACAGGTCCGGAGTCATCGTTTTTTATCAGAAAATTGATTTTTTGGACTGTATCAAAAATGATTCAAAATGTCAATTGGATCGTGCCTCATGTTGAATAACCACTTTTTAAACCCTCACATGACCAAAATTGCCATTTTTACAGAGTTTTGCTTACTCAAAAGCTTCAATTTTGACCAATTTCAGGCATAGAAATGACTTCAAACACTCTTATTTTAGTTGAAAAAGGCATAATTCGCATCCAACAGTCATTTACAGTCAAAAAATAAAATGCTAAAATTTCATCCATATTGACCATTTTGGGAACGTTCGACAGGTCCGGAGTCATCGTTTTTTATCAGAAAATTGATTTTTTGGACTGTATCAAAAATGATTCAAAATGTCAATTGGGTCGTGCCTCATGTTGAATAACCACTTTTTAAACCCTCACATGACCAAAATTGCCATTTTTACAGAGTTTTGCTTACTCAAATCTTCAATTTTGACCAATTTCAGGCACAGAAATGACTTTAAACACACTTATTTTAGTTGAAAAAGTCATAATTCACATCCAACTGTCATTTAGAGTCAAAAGATTAAATGTGAAAATGTCATCCATATTGACCATTTTGGGAACGTTCGACTGGTCCGGAGTCATCGTTTTTCATCAGAAAATAGATTTTTTGGACTGTACCAAAAATTATTAAAAATGTAAATTGGATCGTGCCTCATGTTGAATAACCACTTTTTAAACCCTCACAGTGACCAAAATTGCCATTTTTACAGAGTTGTGCTTACTCAAAAGCTTCAATTTTGACCAATTTCAGGCACAGAAATGACTTTAAACACACTTTTTTAGTTGAAAAAGTCATAATTTGCACCCAACAGTCATTTACAGTCCAAAAATTAAATGTAAAAATTTCATCCATATTGACCATTTTGGGAACGTTCGACAGGTCCGGAGTCATCATTTTTCATCAGAAATTGATTTTTTCGGACTGTATCAAAAATGATTCAAAATGTAAATTGGATCGTGCCTCATGTTGAATAACCACTTTTTAAACCCTCACAGTAACCGAAATTGCCATTTTTTCAGAGTTTTGCGTACTCAAAAGCGTCAATTTTGAACAATTTCAGGCACAGTAATGACTTTAAACACAGTTATTGTAGTTGAAAAAGTCTTAATTGACATCCACCAGTCATTTACAGTGCAAAAATTAAATGTTAAAATTTCATCCATATTGACCATTTTGGGAATGTTCGACAGGTCCGGAGTCATCGTTTTTCATCAGAAAATTGATTTTTTGGACTGTACCAAAAATGATACAAAATGTAAATTGGATCGTGCCTCATGTTGAATAACCACTTTTTAAACCCTCACAGTAACCGAAATTGCCATTTTTACAGAGTTTTGCTTACTCAAAAGCGTCAATTTTGAACAATTTCAGGCACAGAAATGACTTTAAACACAGTTATTTTAGTTGAAAAAGTCATAATTCACATCCAACAGTCATTTAGAGTCAAAAGATTAAATGTTAAAATTTCACCCATATTGACCATTTTGGGAACTTTGACAGGTCCGGAGTCATCGTTTTTCATCAGAAAATTGATTTTTTTGGACTGTACCAAAAATGATTCAAAATGTCAAATGGATTGTGCCTCATGTTGAATAACCACTTTTTAAACCCTCACGTGACCAAAATTGCCATTTTTACAGAGTTTTCCTTATTCAAAAGATTCAATTTTGACCAATTTCAGGCACAGAAATGACTTCAAACACTCTTATTTTAGTTGAAAAAGTCATAATTCGCATCCAACAGTCATTTACAGTCAAAAAATAAAATGCTAAAATTTCATCCATATTGACCGTTTTGGGAACGTTCGACAGGTCCGGAGTCATCGTTTTTCATCAGAAATTGATTTTTTGGACTGTATCAAAAATGATTCAAAATGTCAATTGGATCGTGCCTCATGTTGAATAACCACTTTTTAAACCCTCACAGTGACCAAAATTGCCATTTTTACAGAGTTGTCCTCACTCAAAATCTTCAATTTTGACCAATTTCAGGCACAGAAATGACTTTAAACACACTTTTTTAGTTGAAAAAGTCATAATTTGCACCCAACAGTCATTTACAGTCCAAAAATTAAATGTTAAAATTTCATCCATATTGACCATTTTGGGAATGTTCGACAGGTCCGGAGTCATCGTTTTTCATCAGAAATTGATTTTTTGGACTGTATCAAAAATGATTCAAAATGTAAATTGGATCGTGCCTCATGTTGAATAACCACTTTTTAAACCCTCACAGTAACCGAAATTGCCATTTTTACAGAGTTTTGCTTACTCAAAAGCGTCAATTTTGAACAATTTCAGGCACAGTAATGACTTTAAACACAGTTATTTTAGTTGAAAAAGTCATAATTCACATCCACCAGTCATTTACAGTCCAAAAATTAAATGTTAAAATTTCATCCATATTGACCATTTTGGGAACGTTCGACAGGTCCAAAGTCATCGTTTTTCATCAGAAAATTGATTTTTTGGACTGTACCAAAAATAATTTAAAATGTAAATTGGATCGTGCCTCATGTTGATTAACCACTTTTTAAACCCTCACAGTGACAAAAATTGCCATTTTACAGGGTTGTGCTTACTCAAAAGCTTCAATTTTGACCAATTTCAGACACAGAAATGACTTTAAACACACTTATTTTAGTTGAAAAAGTCATAATTTGCACCCAACAGTCATTTACAGTCCAAAAATTAAATGTTAAAATTTCATCCATATTGACCATTTTGGGAACGTTCGACCGGAGTCATCGTTTTTCATCAGAAATTGATTTTTTCGGACTGTATCAAAAATCATTCAAAATGTAAATTGGATCGTGCCTCATGTTGAATAACCACTTTTTAAACCCTCACAGTGACAAAAATTGCCATTTTACAGGGTTGTGCTTACAAAAAAGCTTCAATTTTGACCAATTTCAGGCACAGAAATGACTTCAAACACTCTTATTTTAGTTGAAAAAGTCATAATTCGCATCCAACAGTCATTTACAGTCAAAAAATAAAATGCTAAAATTTCATCCATATTGACCATTTTGGGAACGTTCGACAGGTCCGGAGTCATCGTTTTTTATCAGAAAATTGATTTTTTGGACTGTATCAAAAATTATTCAAAATGTCAATTGGATCGTGCCTCATGTTGAATAACCACTTTTTAAACCCTCACATGACCAAAATTGCCATTTTTACAGAGTTTTGCTTACTCAAAAGCTTCAATTTTGACCAATTTCAGGCACAGAAATGACTTTAAACACACTTATTTTAGTTGAAAAATTCATAATTCACACCCAACAGTCATTTACAGTCAAAAAATTAAATGTTAAAATTTCATCCATATTGACCATTTTGGGAACGTTCGACAGGTCCGGAGTCATCGTTTTTTATCAGAAAATTGATTTTTTGGACTGTATCAAAAATTATTCAAAATGTCAATTGGATCGTGCCTCATGTTGAATAACCACTTTTTAAACCCTCACATGACCAAAATTGCCATTTTTACAGAGTTTTGCTTACTCAAAAGCTTCAATTTTGACCAATTTCAGGCACAGAAATGACTTTAAACACACTTATTTTAGTTGAAAAATTCATAATTCACACCCAACAGTCATTTACAGTCAAAAAATTAAATGTTAAAATTTCATCCATATTGACCATTTTGGGAACGTTCGACAGGTCCGGAGTCATCGTTTTTTATCAGAAAATTGATTTTTTGGACTGTATCAAAAATGATTCAAAATGTCAATTGGATCGTGCCTCATGTTGAATAACCACTTTTTAAACCCTCACATGACCAAAATTGCCATTTTTACAGAGTTTTGCTTACTCAAAAGCTTCAATTTTGACCAATTTCAGGCATAGAAATGACTTCAAACACTCTTATTTTAGTTGAAAAAGGCATAATTCGCATCCAACAGTCATTTACAGTCAAAAAATAAAATGCTAAAATTTCATCCATATTGACCATTTTGGGAACGTTCGACAGGTCCGGAGTCATCGTTTTTTATCAGAAAATTGATTTTTTGGACTGTATCAAAAATGATTCAAAATGTCAATTGGGTCGTGCCTCATGTTGAATAACCACTTTTTAAACCCTCACATGACCAAAATTGCCATTTTTACAGAGTTTTGCTTACTCAAAAGCTTCAATTTTGACCAATTTCAGGCACAGAAATGACTTTAAACACACTTATTTTAGTTGAAAAAGTCATAATTCACATCCAACTGTCATTTAGAGTCAAAAGATTAAATGTGAAAATGTCATCCATATTGACCATTTTGGGAACGTTCGACTGGTCCGGAGTCATCGTTTTTCATCAGAAAATAGATTTTTTGGACTGTACCAAAAATTATTAAAAATGTAAATTGGATCGTGCCTCATGTTGAATAACCACTTTTTAAACCCTCACAGTGACCAAAATTGCCATTTTTACAGAGTTGTGCTTACTCAAAAGCTTCAATTTTGACCAATTTCAGGCACAGAAATGACTTTAAACACACTTTTTTAGTTGAAAAAGTCATAATTTGCACCCAACAGTCATTTACAGTCCAAAAATTAAATGTAAAAATTTCATCCATATTGACCATTTTGGGAACGTTCGACAGGTCCGGAGTCATCATTTTTCATCAGAAATTGATTTTTTCGGACTGTATCAAAAATGATTCAAAATGTAAATTGGATCGTGCCTCATGTTGAATAACCACTTTTTAAACCCTCACAGTAACCGAAATTGCCATTTTTTCAGAGTTTTGCGTACTCAAAAGCGTCAATTTTGAACAATTTCAGGCACAGTAATGACTTTAAACACAGTTATTGTAGTTGAAAAAGTCTTAATTGACATCCACCAGTCATTTACAGTGCAAAAATTAAATGTTAAAATTTCATCCATATTGACCATTTTGGGAATGTTCGACAGGTCCGGAGTCATCGTTTTTCATCAGAAAATTGATTTTTTGGACTGTACCAAAAATGATACAAAATGTAAATTGGATCGTGCCTCATGTTGAATAACCACTTTTTAAACCCTCACAGTAACCGAAATTGCCATTTTTACAGAGTTTTGCTTACTCAAAAGCGTCAATTTTGAACAATTTCAGGCACAGAAATGACTTTAAACACAGTTATTTTAGTTGAAAAAGTCATAATTCACATCCAACAGTCATTTAGAGTCAAAAGATTAAATGTTAAAATTTCACCCATATTGACCATTTTGGGAACTTTGACAGGTCCGGAGTCATCGTTATTCATCAGAAAATTGATTTTTTTGGACTGTACCAAAAATGATTCAAAATGTCAAATGGATTGTGCCTCATGTTGAATAACCACTTTTTAAACCCTCACGTGACCAAAATTGCCATTTTTACAGAGTTTTCCTTATTCAAAAGATTCAATTTTGACCAATTTCAGGCACAAAAATGACTTCAAACACTCTTATTTTAGTTGAAAAAGTCATAATTCGCATCCAACAGTCATTTACAGTCAAAAAATAAAATGCTAAAATTTCATCCATATTGACCGTTTTGGGAACGTTCGACAGGTCCGGAGTCATCGTTTTTCATCAGAAATTGATTTTTTGGACTGTATCAAAAATGATTCAAAATGTCAATTGGATCGTGCCTCATGTTGAATAACCACTTTTTAAACCCTCACAGTGACCAAAATTGCCATTTTTACAGAGTTGTCCTCACTCAAAATCTTCAATTTTGACCAATTTCAGGCACAGAAATGACTTTAAACACACTTTTTTAGTTGAAAAAGTCATAATTTGCACCCAACAGTCATTTACAGTCCAAAAATTAAATGTTAAAATTTCATCCATATTGACCATTTTGGGAATGTTCGACAGGTCCGGAGTCATCGTTTTTCATCAGAAATTGATTTTTTGGACTGTATCAAAAATGATTCAAAATGTAAATTGGATCGTGCCTCATGTTGAATAACCACTTTTTAAACCCTCACAGTAACCGAAATTGCCATTTTTACAGAGTTTTGCTTACTCAAAAGCGTCAATTTTGAACAATTTCAGGCACAGTAATGACTTTAAACACAGTTATTTTAGTTGAAAAAGTCATAATTCACATCCACCAGTCATTTACAGTCCAAAAATTAAATGTTAAAATTTCATCCATATTGACCATTTTGGGAACGTTCGACAGGTCCAAAGTCATCGTTTTTCATCAGAAAATTGATTTTTTGGACTGTACCAAAAATAATTTAAAATGTAAATTGGATCGTGCCTCATGTTGATTAACCACTTTTTAAAACCTCACAGTGACAAAAATTGCCATTTTACAGGGTTGTGCTTACTCAAAAGCTTCAATTTTGACCAATTTCAGACACAGAAATGACTTTAAACACACTTATTTTAGTTGAAAAAGTCATAATTTGCACCCAACAGTCATTTACAGTCCAAAAATTAAATGTTAAAATTTCATCCATATTGACCATTTTGGGAACGTTCGACCGGAGTCATCGTTTTTCATCAGAAATTGATTTTTTCGGACTGTATCAAAAATCATTCAAAATGTAAATTGGATCGTGCCTCATGTTGAATAACCACTTTTTAAACCCTCACAGTAACCGAAATTGCCATTTTTACAGAGTTTTGCTTACTCAAAAGCGTCAATTTTGAACAATTTCAGGCACAGTAATGACTTTAAACACAGTTATTGTAGTTGAAAAAGTCTTAATTCACATCCACCAGTCATTTACAGTGCAAAAATTAAATGTTAAAATTTCATCCATATTGACCATTTTGGGAATGTTCGACAGGTCCGGAGTCATCGTTTTTCATCAGAAAATTGATTTTTTGGACTGTACCAAAAATGATACAAAATGTAAATTGGATCGTGCCTCATGTTGAATAACCACTTTTTAAACCCTCACAGTGACCAAAATTGCCATTTTTACAGAGTTGTCCTTACACAAAAGCTTCAATTTTGACCAATTTCAGGCACAGAAATGACTTTAAACACACTTTTTTAGTTGAAAAAGTCATAATTTGCACCCAACAGTCATTTACAGTCCAAAAATGAAATGTTAAAATTTCATCCTTATTGACCATTTTGGGAACGTTCGACAGGTCCGGAGTCATCGTTTTTCATCAGAAATTGATTTTTTGGACTGTATCAAAAATGATTCAAAATGTCAATTGGATCGTGCCTCATGTTGAATAACCACTTTTTAAACCCTCACAGTGACCAAAATTGCCATTTTTACAGAGTTGTCCTCACTCAAAATCTTCAATTTTGACCAATTTCAGGCACAGAAATGACTTTAAACACACTTTTTTAGTTGAAAAAGTCATAATTTGCACCCAACAGTCATTTACAGTCCAAAAATTAAATGTTAAAATTTCATCCATATTGACCATTTTGGGAATGTTCGACAGGTCCGGAGTCATCGTTTTTCATCAGAAATTGATTTTTTGGACTGTATCAAAAATGATTCAAAATGTAAATTGGATCGTGCCTCATGTTGAATAACCACTTTTTAAACCCTCACAGTAACCGAAATTGCCATTTTTACAGAGTTTTGCTTACTCAAAAGCGTCAATTTTGAACAATTTCAGGCACAGTAATGACTTTAAACACAGTTATTTTAGTTGAAAAAGTCATAATTCACATCCACCAGTCATTTACAGTCCAAAAATTAAATGTTAAAATTTCATCCATATTGACCATTTTGGGAACGTTCGACAGGTCCAAAGTCATCGTTTTTCATCAGAAAATTGATTTTTTGGACTGTACCAAAAATGATTTAAAATGTAAATTGGATCGTGCCTCATGTTGATTAACCACTTTTTAAACCCTCACAGTGACAAAAATTGCCATTTTACAGGGTTGTGCTTACTCAAAAGCTTCAATTTTGACCAATTTCAGACACAGAAATGACTTTAAACACACTTATTTTAGTTGAAAAAGTCATAATTTGCACCCAACAGTCATTTACAGTCCAAAAATTAAATGTTAAAATTTCATCCATATTGACCATTTTGGGAATGTTCGACAGGTCCGGAGTCATCGTTTTTCATCAGAAAATTGATTTTTTGGACTGTACCAAAAATGATTTAAAATGTAAATTGGATCGTGCCTCATGTTGATTAACCACTTTTTAAACCCTCACAGTGACAAAAATTGCCATTTTACAGGGTTGTGCTTACTCAAAAGCTTCAATTTTGACCAATTTCAGACACAGAAATGACTTTAAACACACTTATTTTAGTTGACAAAGTCATAATTCGCATCCAACAGTCATTTACAGTCAAAAAATTAAATGTAAAAATTTCATCGATATTGATCATTTTGGGAACGTTGGACAGGTCCCGAGTCATCGCTTTTCATCAGAAAATTGATTTTTTGGACTGTACCAAAAATGATTCAAAATGTAAATTGGATCGTGCCTAATGTTGAATAACCACTTTTTAAACCCTCACAGTAACCGAAATTGCCATTTTTACAGAGTTTTGCTTACTCAAAAGCGTCAATTTTGAACAATTTCAGGCACAGAAATGAATTTAAACACAGTTATTTTAGTTGAAAAAGTCATAATTCACATCCAACAGTCATTTAGAGTCAAAAGATTAAATGTTAAAATTTCACCCATATTGACCATTTTGGGAACTTCGACAAGTCCGGAGTCATCGTTTTTCATCAGAAAATTGATTTTTTTGGACTGTACCAAAAATGATTCAAAATGTCAAATGGATTGTGCCTCATGTTGAATAACCACTTTTTAAACCCTCACGTGACCAAAATTGCCATTTTTACAGAGTTTTCCTTATTCAAAAGATTCAATTTTGACCAATTTCAAGCACAGAAATGACTTCAAACACTCTTATTTTAGTTGAAAATGTCATAATTCGCATCCAACAGTCATTTACAGTCAAAAAATAAAATGCTAAAATTTCATCCATATTGACCATTTTGGGAACGTTCGACAGGTCCGGAGTCATCGTTTTTTATCAGAAAATTGATTTTTTGGACTGTATCAAAAATGATTCAAAATGTCAATTGGATCGTGCCTCATGTTGAATAACCACTTTTTAAACCCTCACATGACCAAAATTGACATTTTTACAGAGTTTTGCTTACTCAAAAGCTTCAATTTTGACCAATTTCAGGCACAGAAATGACTTTGAACACACTTATTTTAGTTGAAAAAGTCATAATTCACATCCAACTGTCATTTAGAGTCAAAAGATTAAATGTAAAAATTTCATCCATATTGACCGTTTTGGGAACGTTCGACAGGTCCGGAGTCATCGTTTTTCATCAGAAAATTGATTTTTTGGACTGTATCAAAAATGATTCAAAATGTCAATTGGATCGTGCCTCATGTTGAATAACCACTTTTTAAACCCTCACAGTGACCAAAATTGCCATTTTTACAGAGTTGTCCTTACACAAAAGCTTCAATTTTGACCAATTTCAGGCACAGAAATGACTTTAAACACACTTTTTTAGTTGAAAAAGTCATAATTTGCACCCAACAGTCATTTACAGTCCAAAAATTAAATGTTAAAATTTCATCCATATTGACCATTTTGGGAACATTCGACAGGTCAGGAGTCATCGTTTTTCATCAGAAAATTGATTTTTTGGGACTGTATGAAAAATGATTCAAAATGTAAATTGGATCGTGCCTCATGTTGAATAACCACTTTTTAAACGCTCACAGTGACCAAAATTGCCATTTTTACAGAGTTGTCCTTACACAAAAGCTTCAATTTTGACCAATTTCAGGCACAGAAATGACTTTAAACACACTTATTTTAGTTGAAAAAGTCATAATTCGCATCCAACAGTCATTTAGAGTCAAAAGATTAAATGTTAGAATTTCAACCATATTGACCATTTTGGGAACTTCGACAAGTCCGGAGTCATCGTTTTTCATCAGAAAATTGATTTTTTTGGACTGTACCAAAAATGATTCAAAATGTCAAATGGATTGTGCCTCATGTTGAATAACCACTTTTTAAACCCTCACGTGACCAAAATTGCCATTTTTACAGAGTTTTCCTTATTCAAAAGATTCAATTTTGACCAATTTCAAGCACAGAAATGACTTCAAACACTCTTATTTTAGTTGAAAATGTCATAATTCGCATCCAACAGTCATTTACAGTCAAAAAATAAAATGCTAAAATTTCATCCATATTGACCATTTTGGGAACGTTCGACAGGTCCGGAGTCATCGTTTTTTATCAGAAAATTGATTTTTTGGACTGTATCAAAAATGATTCAAAATGTCAATTGGATCGTGCCTCATGTTGAATAACCACTTTTTAAACCCTCACATGACCAAAATTGACATTTTTACAGAGTTTTGCTTACTCAAAAGCTTCAATTTTGACCAATTTCAGGCACAGAAATGACTTTGAACACACTTATTTTAGTTGAAAAAGTCATAATTCACATCCAACTGTCATTTAGAGTCAAAAGATTAAATGTAAAAATTTCATCCATATTGACCGTTTTGGGAACGTTCGACAGGTCCGGAGTCATCGTTTTTCATCAGAAAATTGATTTTTTGGACTGTACCAAAAATGATTCAAAATGTCAATTGGATCGTGCCTCATGTTGAATAACCACTTTTTAAACCCTCACAGTGACCAAAATTGCCATTTTTACAGAGTTGTCCTTACACAAAAACTTCAATTTTGACCAATTTCAGGCACAGAAATGACTTTAAACACACTTTTTTAGTTGAAAAAGTCATAATTTGCACCCAACAGTCATTTACAGTCCAAAAATTAAATGTTAAAATTTCATCCATATTGACCATTTTGGGAACATTCGACAGGTCAGGAGTCATCGTTTTTCATCAGAAAATTGATTTTTTGGGACTGTATGAAAAATGATTCAAAATGTAAATTGGATCGTGCCTCATGTTGAATAACCACTTTTTAAACGCTCACAGTGACCAAAATTGCCATTTTTACAGAGTTGTCCTTACACAAAAGCTTCAATTTTGACCAATTTCAGGCACAGAAATGACTTTAAACACACTTTTTTAGTTGAAAAAGTCATAATTTGCACCCAACAGTCATTTACAGTCCAAAAATGAAATGTTAAAATTTCATCCTTATTGACCATTTTGGGAACGTTCGACAGGTCCGGAGTCATCGTTTTTCATCAGAAATTGATTTTTTGGACTGTATCAAAAATGATTCAAAATGTCAATTGGATCGTGCCTCATGTTGAATAACCACTTTTTAAACCCTCACAGTGACCAAAATTGCCATTTTTACAGAGTTGTCCTCACTCAAAATCTTCAATTTTGACCAATTTCAGGCACAGAAATGACTTTAAACACACTTTTTTAGTTGAAAAAGTCATAATTTGCACCCAACAGTCATTTACAGTCCAAAAATTAAATGTTAAAATTTCATCCATATTGACCATTTTGGGAATGTTCGACAGGTCCTGAGTCATCGTTTTTCATCAGAAATTGATTTTTTGGACTGTATCAAAAATGATTCAAAATGTAAATTGGATCGTGCCTCATGTTGAATAACCACTTTTTAAACCCTCACAGTAACCGAAATTGCCATTTTTACAGAGTTTTGCTTACTCAAAAGCGTCAATTTTGAACAATTTCAGGCACAGTAATGACTTTAAACACAGTTATTTTAGTTGAAAAAGTCATAATTCACATCCACCAGTCATTTACAGTCCAAAAATTAAATGTTAAAATTTCATCCATATTGACCATTTTGGGAACGTTCGACAGGTCCAAAGTCATCGTTTTTCATCAGAAAATTGATTTTTTGGACTGTACCAAAAATGATTTAAAATGTAAATTGGATCGTGCCTCATGTTGATTAACCACTTTTTAAACCCTCACAGTGACAAAAATTGCCATTTTACAGGGTTGTGCTTACTCAAAAGCTTCAATTTTGACCAATTTCAGACACAGAAATGACTTTAAACACACTTATTTTAGTTGAAAAAGTCATAATTTGCACCCAACAGTCATTTACAGTCCAAAAATTTAATGTTAAAATTTCATCCATATTGACCATTTTGGGAACGTTCGACAGGTCCGGAGTCATAGTTTTTCATCAGAAATTGATTTTTTCGGACTGTATCAAAAATCATTCAAAATGTAAATTGGATCGTGCCTCATGTCGAATAACCACTTTTTAAACCCTCACAGTAACCGAAATTGCCATTTTTAGAGTTTTGCTTACTCAAAAGCGTCAATTTTGAACAATTTCAGGCACAGAAATGACTTTAAACACAGTTATTTTAGTTGAAAAAGTCATAATTCACATCCAACAGTCATTTAGAGTCAAAAGATTAAATGTTAAAATTTCACCCATATTGACCATTTTGGGAACTTCGACAGGTCCGGAGTCATCGTTTTTCATCAGAAAATTGATTTTTTTGGACTGTACCAAAAATGATTCAAAATGTCAAATGGATTGTGCCTCATGTTGAATAACCACTTTTTAAACCCTCACGTGACCAAAATTGCCATTTTTACAGAGTTTTCCTTATTCAAAAGATTCAATTTTGACCAATTTCAAGCACAGAAATGACTTCAAACACTCTTATTTTAGTTGAAAATGTCATAATTCGCATCCAACAGTCATTTACAGTCAAAAAATAAAATGCTAAAATTTCATCCATATTGACCATTTTGGGAACGTTCGACAGGTCCGGAGTCATCGTTTTTTATCAGAAAATTGATTTTTTGGACTGTATCAAAAATGATTCAAAATGTCAATTGGATCGTGCCTCATGTTGAATAACCACTTTTTAAACCCTCACATGACCAAAATTGACATTTTTACAGAGTTTTGCTTACTCAAAAGCTTCAATTTTGACCAATTTCAGGCACAGAAATGACTTCAAACACTCTTATTTTAGTTGAAAAAGTCATAATTCGCATCCAACAGTCATTTACAGTCAAAAAATAAAATGCTAAAATTTCATCCATATTGACCATTTTGGGAACGTTCGACAGGTCCGGAGTCATCGTTTTTTATCAGAAAATTGATTTTTTGGACTGTATCAAAAATGATTCAAAATGTCAATTGGATCGTGCCTCATGTTGAATAACCACTTTTTAAACCCTCACATGACCAAAATTGCCATTTTTACAGAGTTTTGCTTACTCAAAAGCTTCAATTTTGACCAATTTCAGGCACAGAAATGACTTTAAACACACTTATTTTAGTTGAAAAATTCATAATTCACACCCAACAGTCATTTACAGTCAAAAAATTAAATGTTAAAATTTCATCCATATTGACCATTTTGGGAACGTTCGACAGGTCCGGAGTCATCGTTTTTTATCAGAAAATTGATTTTTTGGACTGTATCAAAAATGATTCAAAATGTCAATTGGATCGTGCCTCATGTTGAATAACCACTTTTTAAACCCTCACATGACCAAAATTGCCATTTTTACAGAGTTTTGCTTACTCAAAAGCTTCAATTTTGACCAATTTCAGGCACAGAAATGACTTCAAACACTCTTATTTTAGTTGAAAAAGTCATAATTCGCATCGAACAGTCATTTACAGTCAAAAAATAAAATGCTAAAATTTCATCCATATTGACCATTTTGGGAACGTTCGACAGGTCCGGAGTCATCGTTTTTTATCAGAAAATTGATTTTTTGGACTGTATCAAAAATGATTCAAAATGTCAATTGGATCGTGCCTCATGTTGAATAACCACTTTTTAAACCCTCACATGACCAAAATTGCCATTTTTACAGAGTTTTGCTTACTCAAAAGCTTCAATTTTGACCAATTTCAGGCACAGAAATGACTTTAAACACACTTATTTTAGTTGAAAAATTCATAATTCACACCCAACAGTCATTTACAGTCAAAAAATTAAATGTTAAAATTTCATCCATATTGACCATTTTGGGAACGTTCGACAGGTCCGGAGTCATCGTTTTTCATCAGAAAAAAGATTTTTTTTGACTGTTTCAAAAAAGATTCAAAATGTCAATTGGATCGTGCCTCATTTTGAATAACCACTTTTTCAAATCTCACAGTAACCAAAATTGCCAATTTTTACAGAGTTATCCTTACTCAAAAGCTTTAATTTTGACCAATTTCAGGCACAGAAATGACTTTAAACACACTTATTTTAGTTAAAAAAGTCATAATTTGCACCCAACAGTCATTTACAGTCAAAAAACTTAAATGTTAAAATTTCATCCATATTGACCATTTTGGGAACGTTCGACAGGTCTGGAGTCATCGTTTTTCATCAGAAAATTGATTTTTTGGACTGTACCAAAAATGATTCAAAATGTAAATTGGGTTATGCCTCATGTTGAATAACCACTTTTTAAACCCTCACAGTGACCAAAATTGCCATTTGTACAGGGTTGTGCTTACTCAAAAGCTTCAATTTTGACCAATTTCAGGCACAGAAATGACTTTAAACACACTTATTTTAGTTGAAAAAGTCATAATTCACATCCAACTGTCATTTAGAGTCAAAAGATTAAATGTGAAAATGTCATCCATATTGACCATTTTGGGAACGTTCGACTGGTCCGGAGTCATCGTTTTTCATCAGAAAATAGATTTTTTGGACTGTACCAAAAATTATTAAAAATGTAAATTGGATCGTGCCTCATGTTGAATAACCACTTTTTAAACCCTCACAGTGACCAAAATTGCCATTTTTACAGAGTTGTGCTTACTCAAAAGCTTCAATTTTGACCAATTTCAGGCACAGAAATGACTTTAAACACACTTTTTTAGTTGAAAAAGTCATAATTCACATCCAACAGTCCTTTAGAGTCAAAAGATTAAATGTTAAAATTTCACCCATATTGACCATTTTGGGAACTTTGACAGGTCCGGAGTCATCGTTTTTCATCAGAAAATTGATTTTTTTGGACTGTACCAAAAATGATTCAAAATGTCAAATGGATTGTGCCTCATGTTGAATAACCACTTTTTAAACCCTCACGTGACCAAAATTGCCATTTTTACAGAGTTTTCCTTATTCAAAAGATTCAATTTTGACCAATTTCAGGCACAGAAATGACTTCAAACACTCTTATTTTAGTTGAAAAAGTCATAATTCGCATCCAACAGTCATTTACAGTCAAAAAATAAAATGCTAAAATTTCATCCATATTGACCATTTTGGGAACGTTCGACAGGTCCGGAGTCATCGTTTTTTATCAGAAAATTGATTTTTTGGACTGTATCAAAAATGATTCAAAATGTCAATTGGATCGTGCCTCATGTTGAATAACCACTTTTTAAACCCTCACATGACCAAAATTGCCATTTTTACAGAGTTTTGCTTACTCAAAAGCTTAAATTTTGACCAATTTCAGGCACAGAAATGACTTTGAACACACTTATTTTAGTTGAAAAAGTCATAATTTTCACCCAACAGTCATTTACAGTCCAAAAATTAAATGTTAAAATTTCATCCATATTGACCATTTTGGGAATGTTCGACAGGTCCGGAGTCATCGTTTTTCATCAGAAATTGATTTTTTGGACTGTATCAAAAATGATTCAAAATGTAAATTGGATCGTGCCTCATGTTGAATAACCACTTTTTAAACCCTCACGTGACCAAAATTGCCATTTTTACAGAGTTTTCCTTATTCAAAAGATTCAATTTTGACCAATTTCAGACACAGAAATGACTTTAAACACACTTATTTTAGTTGAAAAAGTCATAATTTGCACCCAACAGTCATTTACAGTCCAAAAATTAAATGTTAAAATTTCATCCATATTGACCATTTTGGGAACGTTCGACCGGAGTCATCGTTTTTCATCAGAAATTGATTTTTTCGGACTGTATCAAAAATCATTCAAAATGTAAATTGGATCGTGCCTCATGTTGAATAACCACTTTTTAAACCCTCACAGTAACCGAAATTGCCATTTTTACAGAGTTTTGCTTACTCAAAAGCGTCAATTTTGAACAATTTCAGGCACAGTAATGACTTTAAACACAGTTATTGTAGTTGAAAAAGTCTTAATTCACATCCACCAGTCATTTACAGTGCAAAAATTAAATGTTAAAATTTCATCCATATTGACCATTTTGGGAATGTTCGACAGGTCCGGAGTCATCGTTTTTCATCAGAAAATTGATTTTTTGGACTGTACCAAAAATGATACAAAATGTAAATTGGATCGTGCCTCATGTTGAATAACCACTTTTTAAACCCTCACAGTGACCAAAATTGCCATTTTTACAGAGTTGTCCTTACACAAAAGCTTCAATTTTGACCAATTTCAGGCACAGAAATGACTTTAAACACACTTTTTTAGTTGAAAAAGTGATAATTTGCACCCAACAGTCATTTACAGTCCAAAAATGAAATGTTAAAATTTCATCCTTATTGACCATTTTGGGAACGTTCGACAGGTCCGGAGTCATCGTTTTTCATCAGAAATTGATTTTTTGGACTGTATCAAAAATGATTCAAAATGTCAATTGGATCGTGCCTCATGTTGAATAACCACTTTTTAAACCCTCACAGTGACCAAAATTGCCATTTTTACAGAGTTGTCCTCACTCAAAATCTTCAATTTTGACCAATTTCAGGCACAGAAATGACTTTAAACACACTTTTTTAGTTGAAAAAGTCATAATTTGCACCCAACAGTCATTTACAGTCCAAAAATTAAATGTTAAAATTTCATCCATATTGACCATTTTGGGAATGTTCGACAGGTCCGGAGTCATCGTTTTTCATCAGAAATTGATTTTTTGGACTGTATCAAAAATGATTCAAAATGTAAATTGGATCGTGCCTCATGTTGAATAACCACTTTTTAAACCCTCACAGTAACCGAAATTGCCATTTTTACAGAGTTTTGCTTACTCAAAAGCGTCAATTTTGAACAATTTCAGGCACAGTAATGACTTTAAACACAGTTATTTTAGTTGAAAAAGTCATAATTCACATCCACCAGTCATTTACAGTCCAAAAATTAAATGTTAAAATTTCATCCATATTGACCATTTTGGGAACGTTCGACAGGTCCAAAGTCATCGTCTTTCATCAGAAAATTGATTTTTTGGACTGTACCAAAAATGATTTAAAATGTAAATTGGATCGTGCCTCATGTTGATTAACCACTTTTTAAACCCTCACAGTGACAAAAATTGCCATTTTACAGGGTTGTGCTTACTCAAAAGCTTCAATTTTGACCAATTTCAGACACAGAAATGACTTTAAACACACTTATTTTAGTTGAAAAAGTCATAATTTGCACCCAACAGTCATTTACAGTCCAAAAATTAAATGTTAAAATTTCATCCATATTGACCATTTTGGGAATGTTCGACAGGTCCGGAGTCATCGTTTTTCATCAGAAAATTGATTTTTTGGACTGTACCAAAAATGATTTAAAATGTAAATTGGATCGTGCCTCATGTTGATTAACCACTTTTTAAACCCTCACAGTGACAAAAATTGCCATTTTACAGGGTTGTGCTTACTCAAAAGCTTCAATTTTGACCAATTTCAGACACAGAAATGACTTTAAACACACTTATTTTAGTTGACAAAGTCATAATTCGCATCCAACAGTCATTTACAGTCAAAAAATTAAATGTAAAAATTTCATCGATATTGATCATTTTGGGAACGTTGGACAGGTCCCGAGTCATCGCTTTTCATCAGAAAATTGATTTTTTGGACTGTACCAAAAATGATTCAAAATGTAAATTGGATCGTGCCTAATGTTGAATAACCACTTTTTAAACCCTCACAGTAACCGAAATTGCCATTTTTACAGAGTTTTGCTTACTCAAAAGCGTCAATTTTGAACAATTTCAGGCACAGAAATGACTTTAAACACAGTTATTTTAGTTGAAAAAGTCATAATTCACATCCAACAGTCATTTAGAGTCAAAAGATTAAATGTTAAAATTTCACCCATATTGACCATTTTGGGAACTTCGACAAGTCCGGAGTCATCGTTTTTCATCAGAAAATTGATTTTTTTGGACTGTACCAAAAATGATTCAAAATGTCAAATGGATTGTGCCTCATGTTGAATAACCACTTTTTAAACCCTCACGTGACCAAAATTGCCATTTTTACAGAGTTTTCCTTATTCAAAAGATTCAATTTTGACCAATTTCAAGCACAGAAATGACTTCAAACACTCTTATTTTAGTTGAAAATGTCATAATTCGCATCCAACAGTCATTTACAGTCAAAAAATAAAATGCTAAAATTTCATCCATATTGACCATTTTGGGAACGTTCGACAGGTCCGGAGTCATCGTTTTTTATCAGAAAATTGATTTTTTGGACTGTATCAAAAATGATTCAAAATGTCAATTGGATCGTGCCTCATGTTGAATAACCACTTTTTAAACCCTCACATGACCAAAATTGACATTTTTACAGAGTTTTGCTTACTCAAAAGCTTCAATTTTGACCAATTTCAGGCACAGAAATGACTTTGAACACACTTATTTTTGTTGAAAAAGTCATAATTCACATCCAACTGTCATTTAGAGTCAAAAGATTAAATGTAAAAATTTCATCCATATTGACCGTTTTGGGAACGTTCGACAGGTCCGGAGTCATCGTTTTTCATCAGAAAATTGATTTTTTGGACTGTATCAAAAATGATTCAAAATGTCAATTGGATCGTGCCTCATGTTGAATAACCACTTTTTAAACCCTCACAGTGACCAAAATTGCCATTTTTACAGAGTTGTCCTTACACAAAAGCTTCAATTTTGACCAATTTCAGGCACAGAAATGACTTTAAACACACTTTTTTAGTTGAAAAAGTCATAATTTGCACCCAACAGTCATTTACAGTCCAAAAATTAAATGTTAAAATTTCATCCATATTGACCATTTTGGGAACATTCGACAGGTCAGGAGTCATCGTTTTTCATCAGAAAATTGATTTTTTGGGACTGTATGAAAAATGATTCAAAATGTAAATTGGATCGTGCCTCATGTTGAATAACCACTTTTTAAACGCTCACAGTGACCAAAATTGCCATTTTTACAGAGTTGTCCTTACACAAAAGCTTCAATTTTGACCAATTTCAGGCACAGAAATGACTTTAAACACACTTTCTTAGTTGAAAAAGTCATAATTTGCACCCAACAGTCATTTACAGTCCAAAAATGAAATGTTAAAATTTCATCCTTATTGACCATTTTGGGAACGTTCGACAGGTCCGGAGTCATCGTTTTTCATCAGAAATTGATTTTTTGGACTGTATCAAAAATGATTCAAAATGTCAATTGGATCGTGCCTCATGTTGAATAACCACTTTTTAAACCCTCACAGTGACCAAAATTGCCATTTTTACAGAGTTGTCCTCACTCAAAATCTTCAATTTTGACCAATTTCAGGCACAGAAATGACTTTAAACACACTTTTTTAGTTGAAAAAGTCATAATTTGCACCCAACAGTCATTTACAGTCCAAAAATTAAATGTTAAAATTTCATCCATATTGACCATTTTGGGAATGTTCGACAGGTCCTGAGTCATCGTTTTTCATCAGAAATAGATTTTTTGGACTGTATCAAAAATGATTCAAAATGTAAATTGGATCGTGCCTCATGTTGAATAACCACTTTTTAAACCCTCACAGTAACCGAAATTGCCATTTTTACAGAGTTTTGCTTACTCAAAAGCGTCAATTTTGAACAATTTCAGGCACAGTAATGACTTTAAACACAGTTATTTTAGTTGAAAAAGTCATAATTCACATCCACCAGTCATTTACAGTCCAAAAATTAAATGTTAAAATTTCATCCATATTGACCATTTTGGGAACGTTCGACAGGTCCAAAGTCATCGTTTTTCATCAGAAAATTGATTTTTTGGACTGTACCAAAAATGATTCAAAATGTAAATTGGATCGTGCCTCATGTTGATTAACCACTTTTTAAACCCTCACAGTGACAAAAATTGCCATTTTACAGGGTTGTGCTTACTCAAAAGCTTCAATTTTGACCAATTTCAGACACAGAAATGACTTTAAACACACTTATTTTAGTTGAAAAAGTCATAATTTGCACCCAACAGTCATTTACAGTCCAAAAATTAAATGTTAAAATTTCATCCATATTGACCATTTTGGGAACGTTCGACAGGTCCGGAGTCATCGTTTTTCATCAGAAATTGATTTTTTCGGACTGTATCAAAAATCATTCAAAATGTAAATTTTATCGTGCCTCATGTTGAATAACCACTTTTTAAACCCTCACAGTAACCGAAATTGCCATTTTTACAGAGTTTTGCTTACTCAAAAGCGTCAATTTTGAACAATTTCAGGCACAGTAATGACTTTAAACACAGTTATTGTAGTTGAAAAAGTCTTAATTCACATCCAACAGTCATTTACAGTCAAAAAATAAAATGCTAAAATTTCATCCATATTGACCATTTTGGGAACGTTCGACAGGTCCGGAGTCATCGTTTTTTATCAGAAAATTGATTTTTTGGACTGTATCAAAAATGATTCAAAATGTCAATTGGATCGTGCCTCATGTTGAATAACCACTTTTTAAACCCTCACATGACCAAAATTGCCATTTTTACAGAGTTTTGCTTACTCAAAAGCTTCAATTTTGACCAATTTCAGGCACAGAAATGACTTTAAACACACTTATTTTAGTTGAAAAATTCATAATTCACACCCAACAGTCATTTACAGTCAAAAAATTAAATGTTAAAATTTTATCCATATTGACCATTTTGGGAACGTTCGACAGGTCCGGAGTCATCGTTTTTCATCAGAAAAAAGATTTTTTTTGACTATTTCAAAAAAGATTCAAAATGTCAATTGGATCGTGCCTCATTTTGAATAACCACTTTTTCAAATCTCACAGTAACCAAAATTGCCAATTTTTACAGAGTTATCCTTACTCAAAAGCTTTAATTTTGACCAATTTCAGGCACAGAAATGACTTTAAACACACTTATTTTAGTTAAAAAAGTCATAATTTGCACCCAACAGTCATTTACAGTCAAAAAACTTAAATGTTAAAATTTCATCCATATTGACCATTTTGGGAACGTTCGACAGGTCCGGAGTCATCGTTTTTCATCAGAAAATTGATTTTTTGGACTGTACCAAAAATGATTCAAAATGTAAATTGGGTTATGCCTCGTGTTGAATAACCACTTTTTAAACCCTCACAGTGACCAAAATTGCCATTTGTACAGGGTTGTGCTTACTCAAAAGCTTCAATTTTGACCAATTTCAGGCACAGAAATGACTTTAAACACACTTATTTTAGTTGAAAAAGTCATAATTCACATCCAACTGTCATTTAGAGTCAAAAGATTAAATGTGAAAATGTCATCCATATTGTCCATTTTGGGAACGTTCGACTGGTCCGGAGTCATCGTTTTTCATCAGAAAATAGATTTTTTGGACTGTACCAAAAATTATTAAAAATGTAAATTGGATCGTGCCTCATGTTGAATAACCACTTTTTAAACCCTCACAGTGACCAAAATTGCCATTTTTACAGAGTTGTGCTTACTCAAAAGCTTCAATTTTGACCAATTTCAGGCACAGAAATGACTTTAAACACACTTTTTTAGTTGAAAAAGTCATAATTTGCACCCAACAGTCATTTACAGTCCAAAAATTAAATGTAAAAATTTCATCCATATTGACCATTTTGGGAACGTTCGACAGGTCCGGAGTCATCGTTTTTCATCAGAAATTGATTTTTTCGGACTGTATCAAAAATGATTCAAAATGTAAATTGGATCGTGCCTCATGTTGAATAACCACTTTTTAAACCCTCACAGTAACCGAAATTGGCATTTTTACAGAGTTTTGCGTACTCAAAAGCGTCAATTTTGAACAATTTCAGGCACAGTAATGACTTTAAACACAGTTATTGTAGTTGAAAAAGTCTTAATTGACATCCACCAGTCATTTACAGTGCAAAAATTAAATGTTAAAATTTCATCCATATTGACCATTTTGGGAATGTTCGACAGGTCCGGAGTCATCGTTTTTCATCAGAAAATTGATTTTTTGGACTGTACCAAAAATTATACAAAATGTAAATTGGATCGTGCCTCATGTTGAATAACCACTTTTTAAACCCTCACAGTAACCGAAATTGCCATTTTTACAGAGTTTTGCTTACTCAAAAGCGTCAATTTTGAACAATTTCAGGCACAGAAATGACTTTAAACACAGTTATTTTAGTTGAAAAAGTCATAATTCACATCCAACAGTCCTTTAGAGTCAAAAGATTAAATGTTAAAATTTCACCCATATTGACCATTTTGGGAACTTCGACAGGTCCGGAGTCATCGTTTTTCATCAGAAAATTGATTTTTTTGGACTGTACCAAAAATGATTCAAAATGTCAAATGGATTGTGCCTCATGTTGAAAAACCACTTTTTAAACCCTCACGTGACCAAAATTGCCATTTTTACAGAGTTTTCCTTATTCAAAAGATTCAATTTTGACCAATTTCAGGCACAGAAATGACTTCAAACACTCTTATTTTAGTTGAAAAAGTCATAATTCGCATCCAACAGTCATTTACAGTCAAAAAATAAAATGCTAAAATTTCATCCATATTGACCATTTTGGGAACGTTCGACAGGTCCGGAGTCATCGTTTTTTTATCAGAAAATTGATTTTTTGGACTGTATCAAAAATGATTCAAAATGTCAATTGGATCGTGCCTCATGTTGAATAACCACTTTTTAAACCCTCACATGACCAAAATTGCCATTTTTACAGAGTTTTGCTTACTCAAAAGCTTAAATTTTGACCAATTTCAGGCACAGAAATGACTTTGAACACACTTATTTTAGTTGAAAAAGTCATAATTTGCACCCAACAGTCATTTACAGTCCAAAAATTAAATGTTAAAATTTCATCCATATTGACCATTTTGGGAATGTTCGACAGGTCCGGAGTCATCGTTTTTCATCAGAAATTGATTTTTTGGACTGTATCAAAAATGATTCAAAATGTAAATTGGATCGTGCCTCATGTTGAATAACCACTTTTTAAACCCTCACGTGACCAAAATTGCCATTTTTACAGAGTTTTCCTTATTCAAAAGATTCAATTTTGACCAATTTCAGGCACAGAAATGACTTCAAACACTCTTATTTTAGTTGAAAAAGTCATAATTCGCATCCAACAGTCATTTACAGTCAAAAAATAAAATGCTAAAATTTCATCCATATTGACCGTTTTGGGAACGTTCGACAGGTCCGGAGTCATCGTTTTTCATCAGAAAATTGATTTTTTGGACTGTACCAAAAATGATTCAAAATGTCAATTGGATCGTGCCTCATGTTGAATAACCACTTTTTAAACCCTCACAGTGACCAAAATTGCCATTTTTACAGAGTTGTCCTTACACAAAAGCTTCAATTTTGACCAATTTCAGGCACAGAAATGACTTTAAACACACTTTTTTAGTTGAAAAAGTCATAATTTGCACCCAACAGTCATTTACAGTCCAAAAATTAAATGTTAAAATTTCATCCTTATTGACCATTTTGGGAACGTTCGACAGGTCCGGAGTCATCGTTTTTCATCAGAAATTGATTTTTTGGACTGTATCAAAAATGATTCAAAATGTCAATTGGATCAGGCCTCATGTTGAATAACCACTTTTTAAACCCTCACAGTGACCAAAATTGCCATTTTTACAGAGTTGTCCTCACTCAAAATCTTCAATTTTGACCAATTTCAGGCACAGAAATGACTTTAAACACACTTTTTTAGTTGAAAAAGTCATAATTTGCACCCAACAGTCATTTACAGTCCAAAAATTAAATGTTAAAATTTCATCCATATTGACCATTTTGGGAATGTTCGACAGGTCCGGAGTCATCGTTTTTCATCAGAAATTGATTTTTTGGACTGTATCAAAAATCATTCAAAATGTAAATTGGATCGTGCCTCATGTTGAATAACCACTTTTTAAACCCTCACAGTAACCGAAATTGCCATTTTTACAGAGTTTTGCTTACTCAAAAGCGTCAATTTTGAACAATTTCAGGCACAGTAATGACTTTAAACACAGTTATTTTAGTTGAAAAAGTCATAATTCACATCCACCAGTCATTTACAGTCCAAAAATTAAATGTTAAAATTTCATCCATATTGACCATTTTGGGAACGTTCGACAGGTCCAAAGTCATCGTTTTTCATCAGAAAATTGATTTTTTGGACTGTACCAAAAATAATTAAAAATGTAAATTGGATCGTGCCTCATGTTGATTAACCACTTTTTAAACCCTCACAGTGACAAAAATTGCCATTTTACAGAGTTTTCCTTATTCAAAAGATTCAATTTTGACCAATTTCAAGCACAGAAATGACTTCAAACACTCTTATTTTAGTTGAAAATGTCATAATTCGCATCCAACAGTCATTTACAGTCAAAAAATAAAATGCTAAAATTTCATCCATATTGACCATTTTGGGAACGTTCGACAGGTCCGGAGTCATCGTTTTTTATCAGAAAATTGATTTTTTGGACTGTATCAAAAATGATTCAAAATGTCAATTGGATCGTGCCTCATGTTGAATAACCACTTTTTAAACCCTCACATGACCAAAATTGACATTTTTACAGAGTTTTGCTTACTCAAAAGCTTCAATTTTGACCAATTTCAGGCACAGAAATGACTTTGAACACACTTATTTTAGTTGAAAAAGTCATAATTCACATCCAACTGTCATTTAGAGTCAAAAGATTAAATGTAAAAATTTCATCCATATTGACCGTTTTGGGAACGTTCGACAGGTCCGGAGTCATCGTTTTTCATCAGAAAATTGATTTTTTGGGACTGTATGAAAAATGATTCAAAATGTAAATTGGATCGTGCCTCATGTTGAATAACCACTTTTTAAACGCTCACAGTGACCAAAATTGCCATTTTTACAGAGTTGTCCTTACACAAAAGCTTCAATTTTGACCAATTTCAGGCACAGAAATGACTTTAAACACACTTTTTTAGTTGAAAAAGTCATAATTTGCACCCAACAGTCATTTACAGTCCAAAAATGAAATGTTAAAATTTCATCCTTATTGACCATTTTGGGAACGTTCGACAGGTCCGGAGTCATCGTTTTTCATCAGAAATTTATTTTTTGGACTGTATCAAAAATGATTCAAAATGTCAATTGGATCGTGCCTCATGTTGAATAACCACTTTTTAAACCCTCACAGTGACCAAAATTGCCATTTTTACAGAGTTGTCCTCACTCAAAATCTTCAATTTTGACCAATTTCAGGCACAGAAATGACTTTAAACACACTTTTTTAGTTGAAAAAGTCATAATTTGCACCCAACAGTCATTTACAGTCCAAAAATTAAATGTTAAAATTTCATCCATATTGACCATTTTGGGAATGTTCGACAGGTCCTGAGTCATCGTTTTTCATCAGAAATTGATTTTTTGGACTGTATCAAAAATGATTCAAAATGTAAATTGGATCGTGCCTCATGTTGAATAACCACTTTTTAAACCCTCACAGTGACAAAAATTGCCATTTTACAGGGTTGTGCTTACTCAAAAGCTTCAATTTTGACCAATTTCAGACACAGAAATGACTTTAAACACACTTATTTTAGTTGAAAAAGTCATAATTTGCACCCAACAGTCATTTACAGTCCAAAAATTAAATGTTAAAATTTCATCCATATTGACCATTTTGGGAACGTTCGACAGGTCCAAAGTCATCGTTTTTCATCAGAAAATTGATTTTTTGGACTGTACCAAAAATGATTTAAAATGTAAATTGGATCGTGCCTCATGTTGATTAACCACTTTTTAAACCCTCATAGTGACAAAAATTGCCATTTTACAGGGTTGTGCTTACTCAAAAGCTTCAATTTTGACCAATTTCAGACACAGAAATGACTTTAAACACACTTATTTTAGTTGAAAAAGTCATAATTTGCACCCAACAGTCATTTACAGTCCAAAAATTAAATGTTAAAATTTCATCCATATTGACCATTTTGGGAATGTTCGACAGGTCCGGAGTCATCGTTTTTCATCAGAAATTGATTTTTTCGGACTGTATCAAAAATCATTCAAAATGTAAATTGGATCGTGCCTCATGTTGAATAACCACTTTTTAAACCCTCACAGTAACCGAAATTGCCATTTTTACAGAGTTTTGCTTACTCAAAAGCGTCAATTTTGAACAATTTCAGGCACAGTAATGACTTTAAACACAGTTATTGTAGTTGAAAAAGTCTTAATTCACATCCACCAGTCATTTACAGTGCAAAAATTAAATGTTAAAATTTCATCCATATTGACCATTTTGGGAATGTTCGACAGGTCCGGAGTCATCGTTTTTCATCAGAAAATTGATTTTTTGGACTGTACCAAAAATGATACAAAATGTAAATTGGATCGTGCCTCATGTTGAATAACCACTTTTTAAACCCTCACAGTAACCGAAATTGCCATTTTTACAGAGTTTTGCTTACTCAAAAGCGTCAATTTTGAACAATTTCAGGCACAGAAATGACTTTAAACACAGTTATTTTAGTTGAAAAAGTCATAATTCACATCCAACAGTCATTTAGAGTCAAAAGATTAAATGTTAAAATTTCACCCATATTGACCATTTTGGGAACTTCGACAGGTCCGGAGTCATCGTTTTTCATCAGAAAATTGATTTTTTTGGACTGTACCAAAAATGATTCAAAATGTCAAATGGATTGTGCCTCATGTTGAATAACCACTTTTTAAACCCTCACGTGACCAAAATTGCCATTTTTACAGAGTTTTCCTTATTCAAAAGATTCAATTTTGACCAATTTCAAGCACAGAAATGACTTCAAACACTCTTATTTTAGTTGAAAATGTCATAATTCGCATCCAACAGTCATTTACAGTAAAAAAATAAAATGCTAAAATTTCATCCATATTGACCATTTTGGGAACGTTCGACAGGTCCGGAGTCATCGTTTTTTATCAGAAAATTGATTTTTTGGACTGTATCAAAAATGATTCAAAATGTCAATTGGATCGTGCCTCATGTTGAATAACCACTTTTTAAACCCTCACATGACCAAAATTGACATTTTTACAGAGTTTTGCTTACTCAAAAGCTTCAATTTTGACCAATTTCAGGCACAGAAATGACTTTGAACACACTTATTTTAGTTGAAAAAGTCATAATTCACATCCAACTGTCATTTAGAGTCAAAAGATTAAATGTAAAAATTTCATCCATATTGACCGTTTTGGGAACGTTCGACAGGTCCGGAGTCATCGTTTTTCATCAGAAAATAGATTTTTTGGACTGTACCAAAAATGATTCAAAATGTCAATTGGATCGTGCCTCATGTTGAATAACCACTTTTTAAACCCTCACAGTGACCAAAATTGCCATTTTTACAGAGTTTTGCTTACTCAAAAGCGTCAATTTTGAACAATTTCAGGCACAGAAATGACTTTAAACACACTTATTTTAGTTGAAAAAGTCATAATTTGCACCCAACAGTCATTTACAGTCCAAAAATTAAATGTTAAAATTTAATCCATATTGACCATTTTGGGAACGTTCGACAGGTCCGGAGTCATCGTTTTTCATCAGAAATGGATTTTTTCGGACTGTATCAAAAATCATTCAAAATGTCAATTGGATCGTGCCTCATGTTGAATAACCACTTTTTAAACCCTCACAGTAACCGAAATTGCCATTTTTACAGAGTTTTGCTTACTCAAAAGCGTCAATTTTGAACAATTTCAGGCACAGTAATGACTTTAAACACAGTTATTGTAGTTGAAAAAGTCTTAATTCACATCCACCAGTCATTTACAGTGCAAAAATTAAATGTTAAAATTTCATCCATATTGACCATTTTGGGAATGTTTGACAGGTCCGGAGTCATCGTTTTTCATCAGAAATTGATTTTTTGGACTGTATCAAAAATGATTCAAAATGTCAATTGGATCGTGCCTCATGTTGAATAACCACTTTTTAAACCCTCACAGTAACCAAAATTGCCATTTTTACAGAGTTTTGCTTACTCAAAATCTTCAATTTTGACCAATTTCAGGCACAGAAATGACTTTAAACACACTTTTTTAGTTGAAAAAGTCATAATTTGCACCCAACAGTCATTTACAGTCCAAAAATTAAATGTTAAAATTTCATCCATATTGACCATTTTGGGAATGTTCGACAGGTCCGGAGTCATCGTTTTTCATCAGAAATTGATTTTTTGGACTGTATCAAAAATCATTCAAAATGTAAATTGGATCGTGCCTCATGTTGAATAACCACTTTTTAAACCCTCACAGTAACCGAAATTGCCATTTTTACAGAGTTTTGCTTACTCAAAAGCGTCAATTTTGAACAATTTCAGGCACAGTAATGACTTTAAACACAGTTATTTTAGTTGAAAAAGTCATAATTCACATCCACCAGTCATTTACAGTCCAAAAATTAAATGTTAAAATTTCATCCATATTGACCATTTTGGGAACGTTCGACAGGTCCAAAGTCATCGTTTTTCATCAGAAAATTGATTTTTTGGACTGTACCAAAAATAATTAAAAATGTAAATTGGATCGTGCCTCATGTTGATTAACCACTTTTTAAACCCTCACAGTGACAAAAATTGCCATTTTACAGAGTTTTCCTTATTCAAAAGATTCAATTTTGACCAATTTCAAGCACAGAAATGACTTCAAACACTCTTATTTTAGTTGAAAATGTCATAATTCGCATCCAACAGTCATTTACAGTCAAAAAATAAAATGCTAAAATTTCATCCATATTGACCATTTTGGGAACGTTCGACAGGTCCGGAGTCATCGTTTTTTATCAGAAAATTGATTTTTTGGACTGTATCAAAAATGATTCAAAATGTCAATTGGATCGTGCCTCATGTTGAATAACCACTTTTTAAACCCTCACATGACCAAAATTGACATTTTTACAGAGTTTTGCTTACTCAAAAGCTTCAATTTTGACCAATTTCAGGCACAGAAATGACTTTGAACACACTTATTTTAGTTGAAAAAGTCATAATTCACATCCAACTGTCATTTAGAGTCAAAAGATTAAATGTAAAAATTTCATCCATATTGACCGTTTTGGGAACGTTCGACAGGTCCGGAGTCATCGTTTTTCATCAGAAAATTGATTTTTTGGGACTGTATGAAAAATGATTCAAAATGTAAATTGGATCGTGCCTCATGTTGAATAACCACTTTTTAAACGCTCACAGTGACCAAAATTGCCATTTTTACAGAGTTGTCCTTACACAAAAGCTTCAATTTTGACCAATTTCAGGCACAGAAATGACTTTAAACACACTTTTTTAGTTGAAAAAGTCATAATTTGCACCCAACAGTCATTTACAGTCCAAAAATGAAATGTTAAAATTTCATCCTTATTGACCATTTTGGGAACGTTCGACAGGTCCGGAGTCATCGTTTTTCATCAGAAATTTATTTTTTGGACTGTATCAAAAATGATTCAAAATGTCAATTGGATCGTGCCTCATGTTGAATAACCACTTTTTAAACCCTCACAGTGACCAAAATTGCCATTTTTACAGAGTTGTCCTCACTCAAAATCTTCAATTTTGACCAATTTCAGGCACAGAAATGACTTTAAACACACTTTTTTAGTTGAAAAAGTCATAATTTGCACCCAACAGTCATTTACAGTCCAAAAATTAAATGTTAAAATTTCATCCATATTGACCATTTTGGGAATGTTCGACAGGTCCTGAGTCATCGTTTTTCATCAGAAATTGATTTTTTGGACTGTATCAAAAATGATTCAAAATGTAAATTGGATCGTGCCTCATGTTGAATAACCACTTTTTAAACCCTCACAGTGACAAAAATTGCCATTTTACAGGGTTGTGCTTACTCAAAAGCTTCAATTTTGACCAATTTCAGACACAGAAATGACTTTAAACACACTTATTTTAGTTGAAAAAGTCATAATTTGCACCCAACAGTCATTTACAGTCCAAAAATTAAATGTTAAAATTTCATCCATATTGACCATTTTGGGAACGTTCGACAGGTCCAAAGTCATCGTTTTTCATCAGAAAATTGATTTTTTGGACTGTACCAAAAATGATTTAAAATGTAAATTGGATCGTGCCTCATGTTGATTAACCACTTTTTAAACCCTCATAGTGACAAAAATTGCCATTTTACAGGGTTGTGCTTACTCAAAAGCTTCAATTTTGACCAATTTCAGACACAGAAATGACTTTAAACACACTTATTTTAGTTGAAAAAGTCATAATTTGCACCCAACAGTCATTTACAGTCCAAAAATTAAATGTTAAAATTTCATCCATATTGACCATTTTGGGAATGTTCGACAGGTCCGGAGTCATCGTTTTTCATCAGAAATTGATTTTTTCGGACTGTATCAAAAATCATTCAAAATGTAAATTGGATCGTGCCTCATGTTGAATAACCACTTTTTAAACCCTCACAGTAACCGAAATTGCCATTTTTACAGAGTTTTGCTTACTCAAAAGCGTCAATTTTGAACAATTTCAGGCACAGTAATGACTTTAAACACAGTTATTGTAGTTGAAAAAGTCTTAATTCACATCCACCAGTCATTTACAGTGCAAAAATTAAATGTTAAAATTTCATCCATATTGACCATTTTGGGAATGTTCGACAGGTCCGGAGTCATCGTTTTTCATCAGAAAATTGATTTTTTGGACTGTACCAAAAATGATACAAAATGTAAATTGGATCGTGCCTCATGTTGAATAACCACTTTTTAAACCCTCACAGTAACCGAAATTGCCATTTTTACAGAGTTTTGCTTACTCAAAAGCGTCAATTTTGAACAATTTCAGGCACAGAAATGACTTTAAACACAGTTATTTTAGTTGAAAAAGTCATAATTCACATCCAACAGTCATTTAGAGTCAAAAGATTAAATGTTAAAATTTCACCCATATTGACCATTTTGGGAACTTCGACAGGTCCGGAGTCATCGTTTTTCATCAGAAAATTGATTTTTTTGGACTGTACCAAAAATGATTCAAAATGTCAAATGGATTGTGCCTCATGTTGAATAACCACTTTTTAAACCCTCACGTGACCAAAATTGCCATTTTTACAGAGTTTTCCTTATTCAAAAGATTCAATTTTGACCAATTTCAAGCACAGAAATGACTTCAAACACTCTTATTTTAGTTGAAAATGTCATAATTCGCATCCAACAGTCATTTACAGTAAAAAAATAAAATGCTAAAATTTCATCCATATTGACCATTTTGGGAACGTTCGACAGGTCCGGAGTCATCGTTTTTTATCAGAAAATTGATTTTTTGGACTGTATCAAAAATGATTCAAAATGTCAATTGGATCGTGCCTCATGTTGAATAACCACTTTTTAAACCCTCACATGACCAAAATTGACATTTTTACAGAGTTTTGCTTACTCAAAAGCTTCAATTTTGACCAATTTCAGGCACAGAAATGACTTTGAACACACTTATTTTAGTTGAAAAAGTCATAATTCACATCCAACTGTCATTTAGAGTCAAAAGATTAAATGTAAAAATTTCATCCATATTGACCGTTTTGGGAACGTTCGACAGGTCCGGAGTCATCGTTTTTCATCAGAAAATAGATTTTTTGGACTGTACCAAAAATGATTCAAAATGTCAATTGGATCGTGCCTCATGTTGAATAACCACTTTTTAAACCCTCACAGTGACCAAAATTGCCATTTTTACAGAGTTTTGCTTACTCAAAAGCGTCAATTTTGAACAATTTCAGGCACAGAAATGACTTTAAACACACTTATTTTAGTTGAAAAAGTCATAATTTGCACCCAACAGTCATTTACAGTCCAAAAATTAAATGTTAAAATTTAATCCATATTGACCATTTTGGGAACGTTCGACAGGTCCGGAGTCATCGTTTTTCATCAGAAATGGATTTTTTCGGACTGTATCAAAAATCATTCAAAATGTAAATTGGATCGTGCCTCATGTTGAATAACCACTTTTTAAACCCTCACAGTAACCGAAATTGCCATTTTTACAGAGTTTTGCTTACTCAAAAGCGTCAATTTTGAACAATTTCAGGCACAGTAATGACTTTAAACACAGTTATTGTAGTTGAAAAAGTCTTAATTCACATCCACCAGTCATTTACAGTGCAAAAATTAAATGTTAAAATTTCATCCATATTGACCATTTTGGGAATGTTTGACAGGTCCGGAGTCATCGTTTTTCATCAGAAAATTGATTTTTTGGACTGTACCAAAAATGATACAAAATGTAAATTGGATCGTGCCTCATGTTGAATAACCACTTTTTAAACCCTCACAGTAACCGAAATTGCCATTTTTACAGAGTTTTGCTTACTCAAAAGCGTCAATTTTGAACAATTTCAGGCACAGAAATGACTTTAAACACAGTTATTTTAGTTGAAAAAGTCATAATTCACATCCAACAGTCATTTAGAGTCAAAAGATTAAATGTTAAAATTTCACCCATATTGACCATTTTGGGAACTTCGACAGGTCCGGAGTCATCGTTTTTCATCAGAAAATTGATTTTTTTGGACTGTACCAAAAATGATTCAAAATGTCAAATGGATTGTGCCTCATGTTGAATAACCACTTTTTAAACCCTCACGTGACCAAAATTGCCATTTTTACAGAGTTTTCCTTATTCAAAAGATTCAATTTTGACCAATTTCAAGCACAGAAATGACTTCAAACACTCTTATTTTAGTTGAAAATGTCATAATTCGCATCCAACAGTCATTTACAGTAAAAAAATAAAATGCTAAAATTTCATCCATATTGACCATTTTGGGAACGTTCGACAGGTCCGGAGTCATCGTTTTTTATCAGAAAATTGATTTTTTGGACTGTATCAAAAATGATTCAAAATGTCAATTGGATCGTGCCTCATGTTGAATAACCACTTTTTAAACCCTCACATGACCAAAATTGACATTTTTACAGAGTTTTGCTTACTCAAAAGCTTCAATTTTGACCAATTTCAGGCACAGAAATGACTTTGAACACACTTATTTTAGTTGAAAAAGTCATAATTCACATCCAACTGTCATTTAGAGTCAAAAGATTAAATGTAAAAATTTCATCCATATTGACCGTTTTGGGAACGTTCGACAGGTCCGGAGTCATCGTTTTTCATCAGAAAATAGATTTTTTGGACTGTACCAAAAATGATTCAAAATGTCAATTGGATCGTGCCTCATGTTGAATAACCACTTTTTAAACCCTCACAGTGACCAAAATTGCCATTTTTACAGAGTTTTGCTTACTCAAAAGCGTCAATTTTGAACAATTTCAGGCACAGAAATGACTTTAAACACACTTATTTTAGTTGAAAAAGTCATAATTTGCACCCAACAGTCATTTACAGTCCAAAAATTAAATGTTAAAATTTCATCCATATTGACCATTTTGGGAACGTTCGACAGGTCCGGAGTCATCGTTTTTCATCAGAAATTGATTTTTTCGGACTGTATCAAAAATCATTCAAAATGTAAATTGGATCGTGCCTCATGTTGAATAACCACTTTTTAAACCCTCACAGTAACCGAAATTGCCATTTTTACAGAGTTTTGCTTACTCAAAAGCGTCAATTTTGAACAATTTCAGGCACAGTAATGACTTTAAACACAGTTATTGTAGTTGAAAAAGTCTTAATTCACATCCACCAGTCATTTACAGTGCAAAAATTAAATGTTAAAATTTCATCCATATTGACCATTTTGGGAATGTTTGACAGGTCCGGAGTCATCGTTTTTCATCAGAAAATTGATTTTTTGGACTGTACCAAAAATGATACAAAATGTAAATTGGATCGTGCCTCATGTTGAATAACCACTTTTTAAACCCTCACAGTAACCGAAATTGCCATTTTTACAGAGTTTTGCTTACTCAAAAGCGTCAATTTTGAACAATTTCAGGCACAGAAATGACTTTAAACACAGTTATTTTAGTTGAAAAAGTCATAATTCACATCCAACAGTCATTTAGAGTCAAAAGATTAAATGTTAAAATTTCACCCATATTGACCATTTTGGGAACTTCGACAGGTCCGGAGTCATCGTTTTTCATCAGAAAATTGATTTTTTTGGACTGTACCAAAAATGATTCAAAATGTCAAATGGATTGTGCCTCATGTTGAATAACCACTTTTTAAACCCTCACGTGACAAAAATTGCCATTTTTACAGAGTTTTCCTTATTCAAAAGATTCAATTTTGACCAATTTCAAGCACAGAAATGACTTCAAACACTCTTATTTTAGTTGAAAATGTCATAATTTGCATCCAACAGTCATTTACAGTCAAAAAATAAAATGCTAAAATTTCATCCATATTGACCATTTTGGGAACGTTCGACAGGTCCGGAGTCATCGTTTTTTATCAGAAAATTTATTTTTTGGACTGTATCAAAAATGATTCAAAATGTCAATTGGATCGTGCCTCATGTTGAATAACCACTTTTTAAACCCTCACATTACCAAAATTGCCATTTTTACAGAGTTTTGCTTACTCAAAAGCTTCAATTTTGACCAATTTCAGGCACAGAAATGACTTTGAACACACTTATTTTAGTTGAAAAAGTCATAATTCACATCCAACTGTCATTTAGAGTCAAAAGATTAAATGTAAAAATTTCATCCATATTGACCGTTTTGGGAACGTTCGACAGGTCCGGAGTCATCGTTTTTCATCAGAAAATTGATTTTTTGGACTGTACCAAAAATGATTCAAAATGTCAATTGGATCGTGCCTCATGTTGAATAACCACTTTTTAAACCCTCACAGTGACCAAAATTGCCATTTTTACAGAGTTGTCCTTACACAAAAGCTTCAATTTTGACCAATTTCAGGCACAGAAATGACTTTAAACACACTTTTTTAGTTGAAAAAGTCATAATTCGCACCCAACAGTCATTTACAGTCCAAAAATTAAATGTTAAAATTTCATCCATATTGACCATTTTGGGAACGTTCGACAGGTCCGGAGTCATCGTTTTTCATCAGAAATTGATTTTTTGGACTGTATCAAAAATGATTCAAAATGTAAATTGGATCATGCCTCATGTTGAATAACCACTTTTTAAACCCTCACAGTAACCGAAATTGCCATTTTTACAGAGTTTTGCTTACTCAAAAGCGTCAATTTTGAACAATTTCAGGCACAGTAATGACTTTAAACACAGTTATTTTAGTTGAAAAAGTCATAATTCACATCCACCAGTCATTTACAGTGCAAAAATTAAATGTTTAAATTTCATCCGTATTGACCATTTTGGGAATGTTCGACAGGTCCGGAGTCATCGTTTTTCATCAGAAAATTGATTTTTTGGACTGTACCAAAAATGATACAAAATGTAAATTGGATCGTGCCTCATGTTGAATAACCACTTTTTAAACCCTCACAGTAACCGAAATTGCCATTTTTACAGAGTTTTGCTTACTCAAAAGCTTCAATTTTGAACAATTTCAGGCACAGAAATGACTTTAAACACAGATATTTTAGTTGAAAAAGTCATAATTCACATCCAACAGTCATTTAGAGTCAAAAGATTAAATGTTAAAATTTCACCCATATTGACCATTTTGGGAACTTCGACAGGTCCGGAGTCATCGTTTTTCATCAGAAATTGATTTTTTGGACTGTACCAAAAATGATACAAAATGTAAATTGGATCGTGCCTCATGTTGAATAACCACTTTTTAAACCCTCACGTGACCAAAATTGCCATTTTTACAGAGTTTTCCTTATTCAAAAGATTCAATTTTGACCAATTTCAGGCACAGAAATGACTTCAAACACTCTTATTTTAGTTGAAAAAGTCATAATTCGCATCCAACAGTCATTTACAGTCAAAAAATAAAATGCTAAAATTTCATCCATATTGACCATTTTGGGAACGTTCGACAGGTCCGGAGTCATCGTTTTTTATCAGAAAATTTATTTTTTGGACTGTATCAAAAATGATTCAAAATGTCAATTGGATTGTGCCTCATGTTGAATAACCACTTTTTAAACCCTCACATGACCAAAATTGCCATTTTTACAGAGTTTTGCTTACTCAAAAGCTTAAATTTTGACCAATTTCAGGCACAGAAATGACTTTAAACACACTTATTTTAGTTGAAAAATTCATAATTCACACCCTACAGTCATTTACAGTCCAAAAATTAAATGTTAAAATTTCATCCATATTGACCATTTTGGGAACGTTCGACAGGTCCAAAGTCATCGTTTTTCATCAGAAAATTGATTTTTTGGACTGTACCAAAAATGATTTAAAATGTAAATTGGATCGTGCCTCATGTTGATTAACCACTTTTTAAACCCTCACAGTGACAAAAATTGCCATTTTACAGGGTTGTGCTAACTCAAAAGCTTCAATTTTGACCAATTTCAGGCACAGAAATGACTTCAAACACTCTTATTGTAGTTGACAAATTCATAATTCACATCCAACAGTCATTTACAGTCCAAAAATTAAATGTTAAAATTTCATCCATATTGACCATTTTGGGAACGTTCGACAGGTCAGGAGTCATCGTTTTTCATCAGAAAATTGATTTTTTTGGACTGTACGACAAATGATTCAAAATGTAAATTGGATCATGCCTCATGTTGAATAACCACTTTTTAAACGCTCACAGTGACCAAAATTGCCATTTTTACAGAGTTTTGCTTACTCAAAAGCTTCAATTTTGACAAATTTCAGGCACTGAAATGACTTTAAACACACTTATTTTAGTTGAAAAAGTTATAATTCAGATCCAACAGTCATTTACAGTCAAAAAATTAAATGTTAAAATTTCATCCATATTGACCATTTTGGGAACGTTCGACAGGTCGTTTTTCATCAGAAAAATGATTTTTTTGAATGTTTCACAAAAGATTCAAAATGTCAATTGGATCGTGCCTCATTTTGAATAACCACTTTTTCAAATCTCACAGTAACCAAAATTGCCAATTTTTACAGAGTTATCCTTACTCAAAAGCTTCAATTTTGACCAATTTCAGGCACAGAAATGACTTTAAACACACTTATTTTAGTTAAAAAAGTCATAATTTGCACCCAACAGTCATTTACAGTCAAAAAATTAAATGTTAAAATTTCATCCATATTGACCATTTTGGGAACGTTCGACAGGTCCGGAGTCATCGTTTTTCATCAGAAAATTGATTTTTTGGACTGTACCAAAAATGATTCAAAATGTAAATTGGGTCATGCCTCATGTTGAATAACCACTTTTTAAACCCTCACAGTGACCAAAATTGCCATTTGTACAGGGTTGTGCTTACTCAAAAGCTTCAATTTTGACCAATTTCAGGCACAGAAATGACTTTAAACACACTTATTTTAGTTGAAAAAGTCATAATTCACATCCAACTGTCATTTAGAGTCAAAAGATTAAATGTAAAAATGTCATCCATATTGACCATTTTGGGAACGTTCGACAGGTCCGGAGTCATCGTTTTTCATCAGAAAATAGATTTTTTGGACTGTACCAAAAATTATTAAAAATGTAAATTGGATCGTGCCTCATGTTGAATAACCACTTTTTAAACCCTCACAGTGACCAAAATTGCCATTTTTACAGAGTTGTGCTTACTCAAAAGCTTCAATTTTGACCAATGTCAGGCACAGAAATGAATTTTAACACACTTATTTTAGTTGAAAAAGTCATAATTCACATCCAACAGTCATTTACAGTCAAAAAATTAAATGTTAAAATTTCATCCATATTGACCATTTTGGGAACGTTCGACAGATCCGGAGTCATCGTTTTTCATCAGAAAATTGATTTTTTGGACTGTACCAAAAATTATTCAAAATGTCAATTGGATCGTGCCTCATGTTAAATAACCACTTTTTTAACCCTCACAGTGACCAAAATTGCCATTTTTACAGAGTTGTGCTTACTCAAAAGCTTCAATTTTGACCAATTTCAGGCACAGAAATGACTTTAAACACACTTATTTTAGTTGAAAAAGTCATAATTCGCATCCAACAGTCATTTAGAGTCAAAAGATTAAATGTAAAAATTTCACCCATATTGACCATTTTGGGAACGTACGACAGGTCCGGAGTCATTGTTTTTCATCAGAAAATTTATTTTTTTGGACTGTACCAAAAATGATTCAAAATGTTAATTGGATCGTGCCTCATGTTGAATAACCACTTTTTAAACCCTCACCCTGACCAAAATTGCCATTTTTACAGAGTTTTGCTTACTCAAAAGCTTCAATTTTGACCAATTTCAGGCACAGAAATGTCTTTAAACACACTTATTTTAGTTGAGAAAGTCATAATTCGCATCCAACAGTCATTTAGAGCAAAAGATTAAATGTTAAAATTTCAACCATATTGACCATTTTGGGAACGTTCTAAAGGTCCGGAGTCATCGTTTTTCATCAGAAAATTGATTTTTTGGACTGTACCAAAAATGATTCAAAATGTCAATTGGATTGTGCCTCATGTTGAATAACCACTTTTTAAACCCTCACAGTGACCAAAATTTCCATTTTTACAGAGTTTTGCTTACTCAAAAGCTTCAGCTTTGACCAATTCCAGGCACAGAAATGACTTCAAACACTCTTATTGTAGTTGAAAAAGTCATAATTCGCATCCAACAGTCATTTACAGTCAAAAAATAAAATGTTAACATTTCATCGATATTGACCATTTTGGGAACGTTCGACAGGTCCGGAGTCATCGTTTTTCATCAGAGAATTGATGTTTAGGACTGTACCAAAAATTATTCAAAATGTAAATTTATCGTGCCTCATGTTGAATAACCTCTTTTTAAACCCTCACAGTGACCAAAATTGCCATTTTTACAGAGATTTGCTTACTCAAAAGCTTCAATTTTGACCAATTTCAGGCACAGTAATGACTTTAAACACAGTTATTGTAGTTGAAAAAGTCTTAATTCACATCCACCAGTCATTTACAGTGCAAAAATTAAATGTTAAAATTTCATCCATATTGACCATTTTGGGAATGTTCGACAGGTCCGGAGTCATCGTTTTTCATCAGAAAATTGATTTTTTGGACTGTACCAAAAATGATACAAAATGTAAATTGGATCGTGCCTCATGTTGAATAACCACTTTTTAAACCCTCACAGTAACCGAAATTGCCATTTTTACAGAGTTTTGCTTACTCAAAAGCGTCAATTTTGAACAATTTCAGGCACAGAAATGACTTTAAACACAGTTATTTTAGTTGAAAAAGTCATAATTCACATCCAACAGTCATTTAGAGTCAAAAGATTAAATGTTAAAATTTCACCCATATTGACCATTTTGGGAACTTCGACAGGTCCGGAGTCATCGTTTTTCATCAGAAAATTGATTTTTTTGGACTGTACCAAAAATGATTCAAAATGTCAAATGGATTGTGCCTCATGTTGAATAACCACTTTTTAAACCCTCACGTGACAAAAATTGCCATTTTTACAGAGTTTTCCTTATTCAAAAGATTCAATTTTGACCAATTTCAAGCACAGAAATGACTTCAAACACTCTTATTTTAGTTGAAAATGTCATAATTTGCATCCAACAGTCATTTACAGTCAAAAAATAAAATGCTAAAATTTCATCCATATTGACCATTTTGGGAACGTTCGACAGGTCCGGAGTCATCGTTTTTTATCAGAAAATTTATTTTTTGGACTGTATCAAAAATGATTCAAAATGTCAATTGGATCGTGCCTCATGTTGAATAACCACTTTTTAAACCCTCACATTACCAAAATTGCCATTTTTACAGAGTTTTGCTTACTCAAAAGCTTCAATTTTGACCAATTTCAGGCACAGAAATGACTTTGAACACACTTATTTTAGTTGAAAAAGTCATAATTCACATCCAACTGTCATTTAGAGTCAAAAGATTAAATGTAAAAATTTCATCCATATTGACCGTTTTGGGAACGTTCGACAGGTCCGGAGTCATCGTTTTTCATCAGAAAATTGATTTTTTGGACTGTACCAAAAATGATTCAAAATGTCAATTGGATCGTGCCTCATGTTGAATAACCACTTTTTAAACCCTCACAGTGACCAAAATTGCCATTTTTACAGAGTTGTCCTTACACAAAAGCTTCAATTTTGACCAATTTCAGGCACAGAAATGACTTTAAACACACTTTTTTAGTTGAAAAAGTCATAATTCGCACCCAACAGTCATTTACAGTCCAAAAATTAAATGTTAAAATTTCATCCATATTGACCATTTTGGGAACGTTCGACAGGTCCGGAGTCATCGTTTTTCATCAGAAATTGATTTTTTGGACTGTATCAAAAATGATTCAAAATGTAAATTGGATCATGCCTCATGTTGAATAACCACTTTTTAAACCCTCACAGTAACCGAAATTGCCATTTTTACAGAGTTTTGCTTACTCAAAAGCGTCAATTTTGAACAATTTCAGGCACAGTAATGACTTTAAACACAGTTATTTTAGTTGAAAAAGTCATAATTCACATCCACCAGTCATTTACAGTGCAAAAATTAAATGTTTAAATTTCATCCGTATTGACCATTTTGGGAATGTTCGACAGGTCCGGAGTCATCGTTTTTCATCAGAAAATTGATTTTTTGGACTGTACCAAAAATGATACAAAATGTAAATTGGATCGTGCCTCATGTTGAATAACCACTTTTTAAACCCTCACAGTAACCGAAATTGCCATTTTTACAGAGTTTTGCTTACTCAAAAGCTTCAATTTTGAACAATTTCAGGCACAGAAATGACTTTAAACACAGATATTTTAGTTGAAAAAGTCATAATTCACATCCAACAGTCATTTAGAGTCAAAAGATTAAATGTTAAAATTTCACCCATATTGACCATTTTGGGAACTTCGACAGGTCCGGAGTCATCGTTTTTCATCAGAAATTGATTTTTTGGACTGTACCAAAAATGATACAAAATGTAAATTGGATCGTGCCTCATGTTGAATAACCACTTTTTAAACCCTCACGTGACCAAAATTGCCATTTTTACAGAGTTTTCCTTATTCAAAAGATTCAATTTTGACCAATTTCAGGCACAGAAATGACTTCAAACACTCTTATTTTAGTTGAAAAAGTCATAATTCGCATCCAACAGTCATTTACAGTCAAAAAATAAAATGCTAAAATTTCATCCATATTGACCATTTTGGGAACGTTCGACAGGTCCGGAGTCATCGTTTTTTATCAGAAAATTTATTTTTTGGACTGTATCAAAAATGATTCAAAATGTCAATTGGATTGTGCCTCATGTTGAATAACCACTTTTTAAACCCTCACATGACCAAAATTGCCATTTTTACAGAGTTTTGCTTACTCAAAAGCTTAAATTTTGACCAATTTCAGGCACAGAAATGACTTTAAACACACTTATTTTAGTTGAAAAATTCATAATTCACACCCTACAGTCATTTACAGTCCAAAAATTAAATGTTAAAATTTCATCCATATTGACCATTTTGGGAACGTTCGACAGGTCCAAAGTCATCGTTTTTCATCAGAAAATTGATTTTTTGGACTGTACCAAAAATGATTTAAAATGTAAATTGGATCGTGCCTCATGTTGATTAACCACTTTTTAAACCCTCACAGTGACAAAAATTGCCATTTTACAGGGTTGTGCTAACTCAAAAGCTTCAATTTTGACCAATTTCAGGCACAGAAATGACTTCAAACACTCTTATTGTAGTTGACAAATTCATAATTCACATCCAACAGTCATTTACAGTCCAAAAATTAAATGTTAAAATTTCATCCATATTGACCATTTTGGGAACGTTCGACAGGTCAGGAGTCATCGTTTTTCATCAGAAAATTGATTTTTTTGGACTGTACGACAAATGATTCAAAATGTAAATTGGATCATGCCTCATGTTGAATAACCACTTTTTAAACGCTCACAGTGACCAAAATTGCCATTTTTACAGAGTTTTGCTTACTCAAAAGCTTCAATTTTGACAAATTTCAGGCACTGAAATGACTTTAAACACACTTATTTTAGTTGAAAAAGTTATAATTCAGATCCAACAGTCATTTACAGTCAAAAAATTAAATGTTAAAATTTCATCCATATTGACCATTTTGGGAACGTTCGACAGGTCGTTTTTCATCAGAAAAATGATTTTTTTGAATGTTTCACAAAAGATTCAAAATGTCAATTGGATCGTGCCTCATTTTGAATAACCACTTTTTCAAATCTCACAGTAACCAAAATTGCCAATTTTTACAGAGTTATCCTTACTCAAAAGCTTCAATTTTGACCAATTTCAGGCACAGAAATGACTTTAAACACACTTATTTTAGTTAAAAAAGTCATAATTTGCACCCAACAGTCATTTACAGTCAAAAAATTAAATGTTAAAATTTCATCCATATTGACCATTTTGGGAACGTTCGACAGGTCCGGAGTCATCGTTTTTCATCAGAAAATTGATTTTTTGGACTGTACCAAAAATGATTCAAAATGTAAATTGGGTCATGCCTCATGTTGAATAACCACTTTTTAAACCCTCACAGTGACCAAAATTGCCATTTGTACAGGGTTGTGCTTACTCAAAAGCTTCAATTTTGACCAATTTCAGGCACAGAAATGACTTTAAACACACTTATTTTAGTTGAAAAAGTCATAATTCACATCCAACTGTCATTTAGAGTCAAAAGATTAAATGTAAAAATGTCATCCATATTGACCATTTTGGGAACGTTCGACAGGTCCGGAGTCATCGTTTTTCATCAGAAAATAGATTTTTTGGACTGTACCAAAAATTATTAAAAATGTAAATTGGATCGTGCCTCATGTTGAATAACCACTTTTTAAACCCTCACAGTGACCAAAATTGCCATTTTTACAGAGTTGTGCTTACTCAAAAGCTTCAATTTTGACCAATGTCAGGCACAGAAATGAATTTTAACACACTTATTTTAGTTGAAAAAGTCATAATTCACATCCAACAGTCATTTACAGTCAAAAAATTAAATGTTAAAATTTCATCCATATTGACCATTTTGGGAACGTTCGACAGATCCGGAGTCATCGTTTTTCATCAGAAAATTGATTTTTTGGACTGTACCAAAAATTATTCAAAATGTCAATTGGATCGTGCCTCATGTTAAATAACCACTTTTTTAACCCTCACAGTGACCAAAATTGCCATTTTTACAGAGTTGTGCTTACTCAAAAGCTTCAATTTTGACCAATTTCAGGCACAGAAATGACTTTAAACACACTTATTTTAGTTGAAAAAGTCATAATTCGCATCCAACAGTCATTTAGAGTCAAAAGATTAAATGTAAAAATTTCACCCATATTGACCATTTTGGGAACGTACGACAGGTCCGGAGTCATTGTTTTTCATCAGAAAATTTATTTTTTTGGACTGTACCAAAAATGATTCAAAATGTTAATTGGATCGTGCCTCATGTTGAATAACCACTTTTTAAACCCTCACCCTGACCAAAATTGCCATTTTTACAGAGTTTTGCTTACTCAAAAGCTTCAATTTTGACCAATTTCAGGCACAGAAATGTCTTTAAACACACTTATTTTAGTTGAGAAAGTCATAATTCGCATACAACAGTCATTTAGAGCAAAAGATTAAATGTTAAAATTTCAACCATATTGACCATTTTGGGAACGTTCTAAAGGTCCGGAGTCATCGTTTTTCATCAGAAAATTGATTTTTTGGACTGTACCAAAAATGATTCAAAATGTCAATTGGATTGTGCCTCATGTTGAATAACCACTTTTTAAACCCTCACAGTGACCAAAATTTCCATTTTTACAGAGTTTTGCTTACTCAAAAGCTTCAGCTTTGACCAATTCCAGGCACAGAAATTACTTCAAACACTCTTATTGTAGTTGAAAAAGTCATAATTCGCATCCAACAGTCATTTACAGTCAAAAAATAAAATGTTAACATTTCATCGATATTGACCATTTTGGGAACGTTCGACAGGTCCGGAGTCATCGTTTTTCATCAGAGAATTGATGTTTAGGACTGTACCAAAAATTATTCAAAATGTAAATTTATCGTGCCTCATGTTGAATAACCTCTTTTTAAACCCTCACAGTGACCAAAATTGCCATTTTTACAGAGATTTGCTTACTCAAAAGCTTCAATTTTGACCAATTTCAGGCACAGTAATGACTTTAAACACAGTTATTGTAGTTGAAAAAGTCTTAATTCACATCCACCAGTCATTTACAGTGCAAAAATTAAATGTTAAAATTTCATCCATATTGACCATTTTGGGAATGTTCGACAGGTCCGGAGTCATCGTTTTTCATCAGAAAATTGATTTTTTGGACTGTACCAAAAATGATACAAAATGTAAATTGGATCGTGCCTCATGTTGAATAACCACTTTTTAAACCCTCACAGTAACCGAAATTGCCATTTTTACAGAGTTTTGCTTACTCAAAAGCGTCAATTTTGAACAATTTCAGGCACAGAAATGACTTTAAACACAGTTATTTTAGTTGAAAAAGTCATAATTCACATCCAACAGTCATTTAGAGTCAAAAGATTAAATGTTAAAATTTCACCCATATTGACCATTTTGGGAACTTCGACAGGTCCGGAGTCATCGTTTTTCATCAGAAAATTGATTTTTTTGGACTGTACCAAAAATGATTCAAAATGTCAAATGGATTGTGCCTCATGTTGAATAACCACTTTTTAAACCCTCACGTGACCAAAATTGCCATTTTTACAGAGTTTTCCTTATTCAAAAGATTCAATTTTGACCAATTTCAAGCACAGAAATGACTTCAAACACTCTTATTTTAGTTGAAAATGTCATAATTCGCATCCAACAGTCATTTACAGTCAAAAAATAAAATACTAAAATTTCATCCATATTGACCATTTTGGGAACGTTCGACAGGTCCGGAGTCATCGTTTTTTCTCAGAAAATTGATTTTTTGGACTGTATCAAAAATGATTCAAAATGTCAATTGGATCGTGCCTCATGTTGAATAACCACTTTTTAAACCCTCACATGACCAAAATTGACATTTTTACAGAGTTTTGCTTACTCAAAAGCTTCAATTTTGACCAATTTCAGGCACAGAAATGACTTTGAACACACTTATTTTAGTTGAAAAAGTCATAATTCACATCCAACTGTCATTTAGAGTCAAAAGATTAAATGTAAAAATTTCATCCATATTGACCGTTTTGGGAACGTTCGACAGGTCCGGAGTCATCGTTTTTCATCAGAAAATTGATTTTTTGGACTGTACCAAAAATGATTCAAAATGTCAATTGGATCGTGCCTCATGTTGAATAACCACTTTTTAAACCCTCACAGTGACCAAAATTGCCATTTTTACAGAGTTGTCCTTACTCAAAAGCTTCAATTTTGACCAATTTCAGGCACAGAAATGACTTTAAACACACTTTTTTAGTTGAAAAAGTCATAATTTGCACCCAACAGTCATTTACAGTCCAAAAATTAAATGTTAAAATTTCATCCTTATTGACCATTTTGGGAACGTTCGACAGGTCCGGAGTCATCGTTTTTCAGCAGAAATTGATTTTTTGGACTGTATCAAAAATGATTCAAAATGTCAATTGGATCGTGCCTCATGTTGAATAACCACTTTTTAAACCCTCACAGTGACCAAAATTGCCATTTTTACAGAGTTTTGCTTACTCAAAAGCGTCAATTTTGAACAATTTCAGGCACAGAAATGACTTTAAACACACTTATTTTAGTTGAAAAAGTCATAATTTGCACCCAACAGTCATTTACAGTCCAAAAATTAAATGTTAACATTTCATCCATATTGACCATTTTGGGAACGTTCGACAGGTCCGGAGTCATCGTTTTTCATCAGAAATTGATTTTTTCGGACTGTATCAAAAATCATTCAAAATGTAAATTGGATCGTGCCTCATGTTGAATAACCACTTTTTAAACCCTCACAGTAACCGAAATTGCCATTTTTACAGAGTTTTGCTTACTCAAAAGCGTCAATTTTGAACAATTTCAGGCACAGTAATGACTTTAAACACAGTTATTGTAGTTGAAAAAGTCTTAATTCACATCCACCAGTCATTTACAGTGCAAAAATTAAATGTTAAAATTTCATCCATATTGACCATTTTGGGAATGTTCGACAGGTCCGGAGTCATCGTTTTTCATCAGAAAATTGATTTTTTGGACTGTACCAAAAATGATACAAAATGTAAATTGGATCGTGCCTCATGTTGAATAACCTCTTTTTAAACCCTCACAGTAACCGAAATTGCCATTTTTACAGAGTTTTGCTTACTCAAAAGCGTCAATTTTGAACAATTTCAGGCACAGAAATGACTTTAAACACAGTTATTTTAGTTGAAAAAGTCATAATTCACATCCAACAGTCATTTAGAGTCAAAAGATTAAATGTTAAAATTTCACCCATATTGACCATTTTGGGAACTTCGACAGGTCCGGAGTCATCGTTTTTCATCAGAAAATTGATTTTTTTGGACTGTACCAAAAATGATTCAAAATGTCAAATGGATTGTGCCTCATGTTGAATAACCACTTTTTAAACCCTCACGTGACCAAAATTGCCATTTTTACAGAGTTTTGCTTACTCAAAAGCTTCAATTTTTACCAATTTCAGGCACAGAAATGACTTTGAACACACTTATTTTAGTTGAAAAAGTCATAATTCACATCCAACTGTCATTTAGAGTCAAAAGATTAAATGTAAAAATTTCATCCATATTGACCATTTTGGGAACGTTCGACAGGTCCGGAGTCATCGTTTTTCATCAGAAAATTGATTTTTTTGGACTGTACCAAAAATGATTCAAAATGTCAAATGGATTGTGCCTCATGTTGAATAACCACTTTTTAAACCCTCACGTGACCAAAATTGCCATTTTTACAGAGTTTTGCTTACTCAAAAGCTTCAATTTTTACCAATTTCAGGCACAGAAATGACTTTGAACACTCTTATTTTAGTTGAAAAAGTCATAATTCGCATCCAACAGTCATTTACAGTCAAAAAATAAAATGCTAAAATTTCATCCATATTGACCATTTTGGGAACGTTCGACAGGTCCGGAGTCATCGTTTTTCATCAGAAAATAGATTTTTTGGACTGTACCAAAAATTATTAAAAATGTAAATTGGATCGTGCCTCGTGTTGATTAACCACTTTTTAAACCCTCACAGTGACAAAAATTGCCATTTTACAGGGTTGTGCTTACTCAAAAGCTTCAATTTTGACCAATTTCAGACACAGAAATGACTTTAAACACACTTATTTTAGTTGAAAAAGTCATAATTCACATCCAACAGTCATTTACAGTCCAAAAATTAAATGTTAAAATTTCATCCATATTGACCATTTTGGGAACGTTCGACAGGTCAGGAGTCATCGTTTTTCATCAGAAAATTGATTTTTTGGACTGTACCAAAAATGATTTAAAATGTAAATTGGATCGTGCCTCATGTTGATTAACCACTTTTTAAACCCTCACAGTGACAAAAATTGCCATTTTACAGGGTTGTGCTTACTCAAAAGCTTCAATTTTGACCAATTTCAGACACAGAAATGACTTTAAACACACTTATTTTAGTTGAAAAAGTCATAATTCACATCCAACAGTCATTTACAGTCCAAAAATTAAATGTTAAAATTTCATCCATATTGACCATTTTGGGAACGTTCGACAGGTCAGGAGTCATCGTTTTTCATCAGAAAATTGATTTTTTTGGACTGTACGACAAATGATTCAAAATGTAAATTGGATCATGCCTCATGTTGAATAACCACTTTTTAAACGCTCACAGTGACCAAAATTGCCATTTTTACAGAGTTTTGCTTACTCAAAAGCTTCAATTTTGACAAATTTCAGGCACTGAAATGACTTTAAACACACTTATTTTAGTTGAAAAAGTTATAATTCGGATCCAACAGTCATTTAGAGTCAAAAGATTAAATGTAAAAATGTCATCCATATTGACCATTTTGGGAACGTTCGACAGGTCCGGAGTCATCATTTTTCATCAGAAAATAGATTTTTTGGACTGTACCAAAAATTATTAAAAATGTAAATTGGATCGTGCCTCATGTTGAATAACCACTTTTTAAACCCTCACAGTGACCAAAATTGCCATTTTTACAGAGTTTTGCTTACTCAAAAGCGTCAATTTTGAACAATTTCAGGCACAGAAATGACTTTAAACACACTTATTTTAGTTGAAAAAGTCATAATTTGCACCCAACAGTCATTTACAGTCCAAAAATTAAATGTTAAAATTTCATCCATATTGACCATTTTGAGAACGTTCGACAGGTCCGGAGTCATCGTTTTTCATCAGAAATTGATTTTTTCGGACTGTATCAAAAATCATTCAAAATGTAAATTGGATCGTGCCTCATGTTGAATAACCACTTTTTAAACCCTCACAGTAACCGAAATTGCCATTTTTACAGAGTTTTGCTTACTCAAAAGCGTCAATTTTGAACAATTTCAGGCACAGTAATGACTTTAAACACAGTTATTGTAGTTGAAAAAGTCTTAATTCACATCCACCAGTCATTTACAGTGCAAAAATAAAATGTTAACATTTCATCCATATTGACCATTTTGGGAATGTTCGACAGGTCCGGAGTCATCGTTTTTTATCAGAAAATTGATTTTTTGGACTGTATCAAAAATGATACAAAATGTCAATTGGATCGTGCCTCATGTTGAATAACCACTTTTTAAACCCTCACATTACCAAAATTGCCATTTTTACAGAGTTTTGCTTACTCAAAAGCTTCAATTTTGACCAAATTCAGGCACAGAAATGACTTTGAACACACTTATTTTAGTTGAAAAAGTCATAATTCACATCCAACAGTCATTTACAGTCCAAAAATTAAATGTTAAAATTTCATCCATATTGACCATTTTGGGAACGTTCGACAGGTCAGGAGTCATCGTTTTTCATCAGAAAATTGATTTTTTGGACTGTACCAAAAATGATTTAAAATGTAAATTGGATCGTGCCTCATGTTGATTAACCACTTTTTAAACCCTCACAGTGACAAAAATTGCCATTTTACAGGGTTGTGCTTACTCAAAAGCTTCAATTTTGACCAATTTCAGACACAGAAATGACTTTAAACACACTTATTTTAGTTGAAAAAGTCATAATTCACATCCAACAGTCATTTACAGTCCAAAAATTAAATGTTAAAATTTCATCCATATTGACCATTTTGGGAACGTTCGACAGGTCAGGAGTCATCGTTTTTCATCAGAAAATTGATTTTTTTGGACTGTACGACAAATGATTCAAAATGTAAATTGGATCATGCCTCATGTTGAATAACCACTTTTTAAACGCTCACAGTGACCAAAATTGCCATTTTTACAGAGTTTTGCTTACTCAAAAGCTTCAATTTTGACAAATTTCAGGCACTGAAATGACTTTAAACACACTTATTTTAGTTGAAAAAGTTATAATTCGGATCCAACAGTCATTTAGAGTCAAAAGATTAAATGTAAAAATGTCATCCATATTGACCATTTTGGGAACGTTCGACAGGTCCGGAGTCATCATTTTTCATCAGAAAATAGATTTTTTGGACTGTACCAAAAATTATTAAAAATGTAAATTGGATCGTGCCTCATGTTGAATAACCACTTTTTAAACCCTCACAGTGACCAAAATTGCCATTTTTACAGAGTTGTGCTTACACAAAAGCTTCAATTTTGACCAATTTCAGGCACAGAAATGAATTTTAACACACTTATTTTAGTTGAAAAAGTCATAATTCACATCCAACAGTCATTTACAGTCAAAAAATTAAATGTTAAAATTTCATCCATATTGACCATTTTGGGAACGTTCGACAGATCCGGAGTCATCGTTTTTCATCAGAAAATTGATTTTTTGGACTGTACCAAAAATTATTCAAAATGTCAATTGGATCGTGCCTCATGTTAAATAACCACTTTTTTAACCCTCACACTGACCAAAATTGCCATTTTTACAGAGTTGTGCTTACTCAAAAGCTTCAATTTTGACCAATTTCAGGCACAGAAATGACTTTAAACACACTTATTTTAGTTGAAAAAGTCATAATTCGCATCCAACAGTCATTTAGAGTCAAAAGATTAAATGTTAAAGTTTCACCCATATTGACCATTTTGGGAACGTTCGACAGGTCCGGAGTCATTGTTTTTCATCAGAAATTGATTTTTTGGACTGTATCAAAAATGATTCAAAATGTAAATTGGATCGTGCCTCATGTTGAATAACCACTTTTTAAACCCTCACAGTAACCGAAATTGCCATTTTTACAGAGTTTTGCTTACTCAAAAGCTTCAATTTTGAACAATTTCAGGCACAGCAATGACTTTAAACACAGTTATTTTAGTTGAAAAAGTCATAATTCACATCCAACAGTCATTTAGAGTCAAAAGATTAAATGTTAAAATTTCACCCATATTGACCATTTTGGGAACTTCGACAGGTCCGGAGTCATCGTTTTTCATCAGAAAATTGATTTTTTGGGACTGTACCAAAAATGATTCAAAATGTCATATGGATTGTGCCTCATGTTGAATAACCACTTTTTAAACCCTCACGTGACCAAAATTGCCATTTTTACAGAGTTTTCCTTATTCAAAAGATTCAATTTTGAACAATTTCAGGCACAGCAATGACTTTAAACACAGTTATTTTAGTTGAAAAAGTCATAATTCACATCCAACAGTCATTTAGAGTCAAAAGATTAAATGTTAAAATTTCACCCATATTGACCATTTTGGGAACTTCGACAGGTCCGGAGTCATCGTTTTTCATCAGAAAATTGATTTTTTGGGACTGTACCAAAAATGATTCAAAATGTCATATGGATTGTGCCTCATGTTGAATAACCACTTTTTAAACCCTCACGTGACCAAAATTGCCATTTTTACAGAGTTTTCCTTATTCAAAAGATTCAATTTTGACCAATTTCAGGCACAGAAATGACTTCACACACTCTTATTTTAGTTGAAAAAGTCATAATTCGCATACAACAGTCATTTACAGTCAAAAAATTAAATGTTAAAATTTCATCCATATTGACCATTTTGGGAACGTTCGACAGATCCGGAGTCATCGTTTTTCATCAGAAAATTGATTTTTTGGACTGTACCAAAAATTATTCAAAATGTCAATTGGATCGTGCCTCATGTTAAATAACCACTTTTTTAACCCTCACACTGACCAAAATTGCCATTTTTACAGAGTTGTGCTTACTCAAAAGCTTCAATTTTGACCAATTTCAGGCACAGAAATGACTTTAAACACACTTATTTTAGTTGAAAAAGTCATAATTCGCATCCAACAGTCATTTAGAGTCAAAAGATTAAATGTTAAAGTTTCACCCATATTGACCATTTTGGGAACGTTCGACAGGTCCGGAGTCATTGTTTTTCATCAGAAATTGATTTTTTGGACTGTATCAAAAATGATTCAAAATGTAAATTGGATCGTGCCTCATGTTGAATAACCACTTTTTAAACCCTCACAGTAACCGAAATTGCCATTTTTACAGAGTTTTGCTTACTCAAAAGCTTCAATTTTGAACAATTTCAGGCACAGCAATGACTTTAAACACAGTTATTTTAGTTGAAAAAGTCATAATTCACATCCAACAGTCATTTAGAGTCAAAAGATTAAATGTTAAAATTTCACCCATATTGACCATTTTGGGAACTTCGACAGGTCCGGAGTCATCGTTTTTCATCAGAAAATTGATTTTTTGGGACTGTACCAAAAATGATTCAAAATGTCATATGGATTGTGCCTCATGTTGAATAACCACTTTTTAAACCCTCACGTGACCAAAATTGCCATTTTTACAGAGTTTTCCTTATTCAAAAGATTCAATTTTGACCAATTTCAGGCACAGAAATGACTTCACACACTCTTATTTTAGTTGAAAAAGTCATAATTCGCATACAACAGTCATTTACAGTCAAAAAATAAAAGGCTAAAATTTCATCCATATTGACCATTTTGGGAACGTTCGACAGGTCCGGAGTCATCGTTTTTTATCAGAAAATTTATTTTTTGGACTGTATCAAAAATGATTCAAAATGTCAATTGGATTGTGCCTCATGTTGAATAACCACTTTTTAAACCCTCACATGACCAAAATTGCCATTTTTACAGAGTTTTGCTTACTCAAAAGCTTCAATTTTGACCAATTTCAGGCACAGAAATGACTTTAAACACACTTATTTTAGTTGACAAATTCATAATTCACACCCAACAGTCATTTACAGTCCAAAAATTAAATGTTAACATTTCATCCATATTGACCATTTTGGGAACGTTCGACAGGTCCAAAGTTATCGTTTTTCATCAGAAAATTGATTTTTTGGACTTTATTTATTTGTTTACATTTGTAATGCGCACAGCTACCCAACAAAGGGTTTCCCGGCGCGGCAGATCCCAATAGCAATGCGGTTACAGAAACTAGATGTTAAAGAGCCATGTTTTTAAGGCTTTTCTGAATGTGATGTAATTCGACTCAGACCGCAATGTATGTGGCATTGAATTCCAGAGCGAAGGTCCTAGGAATGAGAAGGACTTGCCACCCATGCGTGACAGCCTGGTCCTTGGAATTTCAAAATGATTTGCCGTGGAAGACCGAAGAGATCTGGAAGGACAGTAGGGGCGCACCAGGTTTTGCAGATATTTAGGAGCGGTGTTGGTGGAAATCCTGTGCATAAAACATAGAGATTTGAATTTAACTCGGTTTTCAATTTTTAGCCAGTGTAACTTCCTGATGTATTTAGTGGTTGGAGTAGAGATGGGAATTTTACAGAGAAGTCTGGCTGCTGCATTTTGCACTGATTGCAACCTGCGGACAGTAGCTTTGTTCGCCCCCAGGTACAAAACGTTGCCATAATCTAGCCTAGATGTTATTAGGGCATTGACAACTGTTTTCTTGGTGTTTTCAGGCAGCATCCAACAGATCTTTTTTAGCCATTTTAATATGGCAAAGCAGGTGGCTGAAGTCTTTACCGCTTGCTGATGTAAACTGAGTGAGTCGTCAATAATGACGCCCAGGTTGCGAGCATGAGTAACCGGGGTAGGGGGGGTGCCCATTTCAGTTGGCCAATGTTGGGGTCCCCAAAGTACCAAAAATGATTTAAAATGTAAATTGGATCGTGCCTCATGTTGATTAACCACTTTTTAAACCCTCACAGTGACAAAAATTGCCATTTTACAGGGTTGTGCTAACTCAAAAGCTTCAATTTTGACCAATTTCAGGCACAGAAATGACTTTAAACACACTTATTTTAGTTGAAAAAGTCATAATTCACATCCAACTGTCATTTAGAGTCAAAAGATTAAATGTAAAAATGTCATCCATATTGACCATTTTGGGAACGTTCGACAGGTCCGGAGTCATCGTTTTTCATCAGAAAATAGATTTTTTGGACTGTACCAAAAATTATTAAAAATGTAAATTGGATCGTGCCTCATGTTGAATAACCACTTTTTAAACCCTCACAGTGACCAAAATTGCCATTTTTCAGAGTTGTGCTTACTCAAAAGCTTCAATTTTGACCAATTTCAGGCACTTGAATGAATTTTAACACACTTATTTTAGTTGAAAAAGTCATAATTCGGATCCAACAGTCATTTACAGTCAAAAAATTAAATGTTAAAATTTCATCCATATTGACCATTTTGGGAACGTTCGACAGATCCGGAGTCATCGATTTTCATCAGAAAATTGATTTTTTGGACTGTACCAAAAATTATTCAAAATGTCAATTGGATCGTGCCTCATGTTAAATAACCACTTTTTTAACCCTCACAGTGACCAAAATTGGCATTTTTACAGAGTTGTGCTTACTCAAAAGCTTCAATTTTGACCAATTTCAGGCACAGAAATTACTTTAAACACACTTATTTTAGTTGAAAAAGTCATAATTCGCATCCAACAGTCATTTAGAGTCAAAAGATTAAATGTTAAAATTTCACCCATATTGACCATTTTGGGAACGTTCAACAGGTCCGGAGTCATTGTTTTTCATCAGAAAATTTATTTTTTTGGACTGTACCAAAAATGATTCAAAATGTTAATTGGATCGTGCCTCATGTTGAATAACCACTTTTTAAACCCTCACCCTGACCAAAATTGCCATTTTTACAGAGTTTTGCTTACTCAAAAGCTTCAATTTTGACCAATTTCAGGCACAGAAATGTCTTTAAACACACTTATTTTAGTTGAGAAAGTCATAATTCGCATCCAACAGTCATTTAGAGTCAAAAGATTAAATGTTAAAATTTCAACCATATTGACCATTTTGGGAACGTTCTAAAGGTCCGGAGTCATCGTTTTTCATCAGAAAATTGATTTTTTGGACTGTACCAAAAATGATTCAAAATGTCAATTGGATTGTGCCTCATGTTGAATAACCACTTTTTAAACCCTCACAGTGACCAAAATTTCCATTTTTACAGAGTTTTGCTTACTCAAAAGCTTCAGCTTTGACCAATTCCAGGCACAGAAATGACTTGAAACACTCTTATTGTAGTTGAAAAAGTCATAATTCGCATCCAACAGTCATTTACAGTCAAAAAATAAAATGTTAACATTTCATCGATATTGACCATTTTGGGAACGTTCGACAGGTCCGAAGTCATCGTTTTTCATCAGAAATTGATTTTTTCGGACTGTATCAAAAATCATTCAAAATGTAAATTGGATCGTACCTCATGTTGAATAACCACTTTTTAAACCCTCACAGTAACCGAAATTGCCATTTTTACAGAGTTTTGCTTACTCAAAAGCGTCAATTTTGAACAATTTCAGGCACAGTAATGACTTTAAACACAGTTATTGTAGTTGAAAAAGTCTTAATTCACATCCACCAGTCATTTACAGTGCAAAAATTAAATGTTAAAATTTCATCCATATTGACCATTTTGGGAATGTTCGACTGGTCCGGAGTCATCGTTTTTCATCAGAAAATTGATTTTTTGGACTGTACCAAAAACGATACAAAATGTAAATTGGATCGTGCCTCATGTTAAATAACCACTTTTTAAACCCTCACAGTAACCGAAATTGCCATTTTTACAGAGTTTTGCTTACTCAAAAGCGTCAATTTTAAACAATTTCAGGCACAGAAATGACTTTAAACACAGTTATTTTAGTTGAAAAAGTCATAATTCACATCCAACAGTCATTTAGAGTCAAAAGATTAAATGTTCAAATTTCACCCATATTGACCATTTTGGGAACTTTGACAGGTCCGGAGTCATCGTTTTTCATCAGAAAATAGATTTTTTTGGACTGTACCAAAAATGATTCAAAATGTCAAATGGATTGTGCCTCATGTTGAATAACCACTTTTTAAACCCTCACGTGACCAAAATTGCCATTTTTACAGAGTTTTCCTTATTCAAAAGATTCAATTTTGACCAATTTCAAGCACAGAAATGACTTCAAACACTCTTATTTTAGTTGAAAATGTCATAATTCGCATCCAACAGTCATTTACAGTCAAAAAATAAAATGCTAAAATTTCATCCATATTGACCATTTTGGGAACGTTCGACAGGTCCGGAGTCATCGTTTTTTATCAGAAAATTGATTTTTTGGACTGTATCAAAAATGATTCAAAATGTCAATTGGATCGTGCCTCATGTTGAATAACCACTTTTTAAACCCTCACAGTAACCGAAATTGCCATTTTTACAGAGTTTTGCTTACTCAAAAGCGTCAATTTTGAACAATTTCAGGCACAGTAATGACTTTAAACACAGTTATTTTAGTTGAAAAAGTCATAATTCACATCCACCAGTCATTTACAGTGCAAAAATTAAATGTTAAAATTTCATCCGTATTGACCATTTTGGGAATGTTCGACAGGTCCGGAGTCATCGTTTTTCATCAGAAAATTGATTTTTTGGACTGTACCAAAAATGATACAAAATGTAAATTGGATCGTGCCTCATGTTGAATAACCACTTTTTAAACCCTCACAGTAACCGAAATTGCCATTTTTACAGAGTTTTGCTTACTCAAAAGCTTCAATTTTGAACAATTTCAGGCACAGAAATGACTTTAAACACAATTATTTTAGTTGAAAAAGTCATAATTCACATCCAACAGTCATTTAGAGTCAAAAGATTACATGTTAAAATTTCACCCATATTGACCATTTTGGGAACTTCGACAGGTCCGGAGTCATCGTTTTTCATCAGAAAATTGATTTTTTTGGGACTGTATCAAAAATGATTCAAAATGTCAAATGGATTGTGCCTCATGTTGAATAACCACTTTTTAAACCCTCACGTGACCAAAATTGCCATTTTTACAGAGTTTTCCTTATTCAAAAGATTCAATTTTGACCAATTTCAGGCACAGAAATGACTTCAAACACTCTTATTTTAGTTGAAAAAGTCATAATTCGCATCCAACAGTCATTTACAGTCAAAAAATAAAATGCTAAAATTTTATCCATTTTGACCATTTTGGGAACGTTCGACAGGTCCGGAGTCATCGTTTTTTATCAGAAAATTTATTTTTTGGACTGTATCAAAAATGATTCAAAATGTCAATTGGATTGTGCCTCATGTTGAATAACCACTTTTTAAACCCTCACATGACCAAAATTGCCATTTTTACAGAGTTTTGCTTAGTCAAAAGCTTCAATTTTGACCAATTTCAGGCACAGAAATGACTTTAAACACACTTATTTTAGTTGAAAAATTCATAATTCACACCCAACAGTCATTTACAGTCCAAAAATTAAATGTTAAAATTTCATCCATATTGACCATTTTGGGAACGTTCGACAGGTCCAAAGTCATCGTTTTTCATCAGAAAATTGATTTTTTGGACTGTACCAAAAATTATTTAAAATGTAAATTGGATCGTGCCTCATGTTGATTAACCACTTTTTAACCCCTCACAGTGACAAAAATTGCCATTTTACAGGGTTGTGCTAACTCAAAAGCTTCAATTTTGACCAATTTCAGGCACAGAAATGACTTCAAACAGTCTTATTTTAGTTGAAAAATTCATAATTCACATCCAACAGTCATTTACAGTCCAAAAATTAAATGTTAAAATTTCATCCATATTGACCATTTTGGGAACGTTCGACAGGTCAGGAGTCATCGTTTTTCATCAGAAAATTGATTTTTTTGGACTGTACGACAAATGATTCAAAATGTAAATTGGATCATGCCTCATGTTGAATAACCACTTTTTAAACGCTCACAGTGACCAAAATTGCCATTTTTACAGAGTTTTGCATACTCAAAAGCTTCAATTTTGACAAATTTCAGGCACTGAAATGACTTTAAACACACTTATTTTAGTTGAAAAAGTTATAATTCGGATCCAACAGTCATTTACAGTCAAAAAATTTAAATGTTAAAATTTCATCCATATTGACCATTTTGGGAACGTTCGACAGGTCCGGAGTCATCGTTTTTCATCAGAAAATGATTTTTTTGAATGTTTCAAAAAAGATTCAAAATGTCAATTGGATCGTGCCTCATTTTGAATAACCACTTTTTCAAATCTCACAGTAACCAAAATTGCCAATTTTTACAGAGTTATCCTTACTCAAAAGCTTCAATTTTGACCAATTTCAGGCACAGAAATGACTTTAAACACACTTATTTTAGTTAAAAAGTCATAATTTGCACCCAACAGTCATTTACAGTCAAAAAATTAAATGTTAAAATTTCATCCATATTGACCATTTTGGGAACGTTCGACAAGTCCGGAGTCATCGTTTTTCATCAGAAAATTGATTTTTTGGACTGTACCAAAAATGATTCAAAATGTAAATTGGGTCATGCCTCATGTTGAATAACCACTTTTTAAACCCTCACAGTGACCAAAATTGCCATTTTTACAGGGTTGTGCTTACTCAAAAGCTTCAATTTTGACCAATTTCAGGCACAGGAATGAATTTTAACACACTTATTTTAGTTGAAAAAGTCATAATTCACATCCAACAGTCATTTACAGTCAAAAAATTAAATGTCAAAATTTCATCCATATTGACCATTTTGGGAACGTTCGACAGGTCCGGAGTTATCGTTTTTCATCAGAAAATAGATTTTTTGGACTGTACCAAAAATTATTAAAAATGTAAATTGGATCGTGCCTCATGTTGAATAACCACTTTTTAAACCCTCACAGTGACCAAAATTGCCATTTTTACAGAGTTGTGCTTACTCAAAAGCTTCAATTTTGACCAATTTCAGGCACAGGAATGAATTTTAACACACTTATTTTAGTTGAAAAAGTCATAATTCACATCCAACAGTCATTTACAGTCAAAAAATTAAATGTCAAAATTTCATCCATATTGACCATTTTGGGAACGTTCGACAGATCCGGAGTCATCGTTTTTCATCAGAAAATTGATTTTTTGGACTGTACCAAAAATGATTTAAAATGTAAATTGGATCGTGCCTCATGTTGATTAACCACTTTTTAAACCCTCACAGTGACAAAAATTGCCATTTTACAGGGTTGTGCTTACTCAAAAGCTTCAATTTTGACCAATTTCAGGCACAGAAATGACTTCAAACACTCTTATTTTAGTTGAAAAAGTCATAATTCGCATCCAACAGTCATTTACAGTCAAAAAATAAAATGCTAAAATTTTATCCATATTGACCATTTTGGGAACGTTCGACAGGTCCGGAGTCATCGTTTTTTATCAGAAAATTTATTTTTTGGACTGTATCAAAAATGATTCAAAATGTCAATTGGATTGTGCCTCATGTTGAATAACCACTTTTTAAACCCTCACATGACCAAAATTGCCATTTTTACAGAGTTTTGCTTAGTCAAAAGCTTCAATTTTGACCAATTTCAGGCACAGAAATGACTTTAAACACACTTATTTTAGTTGAAAAATTCATAATTCACACCCAACAGTCATTTACAGTCCAAAAATTAAATGTTAAAATTTCATCCATATTGACCATTTTGGGAACGTTCGACAGGTCCAAAGTCATCGTTTTTCATCAGAAAATTGATTTTTTGGACTGTACCAAAAATGATTTAAAATGTAAATTGGATCGTGCCTCATGTTGATTAACCACTTTTTAAACCCTCACAGTGACAAAAAGTGCCATTTTACAGGGTTGTGCTAACTCAAAAGCTTCAATTTTGACCAATTTCAGGCACAGAAATGACTTCAAACACTCTTATTTTAGTTGAAAAATTCATAATTCACATCCAACAGTCATTTACAGTCCAAAAATTAAATGTTAAAATTTCATCCATATTGACCATTTTGGGAACGTTCGACAGGTCAGGAGTCATCGTTTTTCATCAGAAAATTGATTTTTTTGGACTGTACGACAGATGATTCAAAATGTAAATTGGATCATGCCTCATGTTGAATAACCACTTTTTAAACCCTCACAGTGACCAAAATTGCCATTTGTACATGGTTGTGCTTACTCAAAAGCTTTAATTTTGACCAATTTCAGGCACAGAAATGACTTTAAACACACTTATTTTAGTCGAAAAAGTCATAATTCACATCCAACTGTCATTTAGAGTCAAAAGATTAAATGTAAAAATGTCATCCATATTGACCATTTTGGGAACGTTCGACAGGTCCGGAGTCATCGTTTTTCATCAGAAAATAGATTTTTTGGACTGTACCAAAAATTATTAAAAATGTAAATTGGATCGTGCCTCATGTTGAATAACCACTTTTTAAACCCTCACAGTGACCAAAATTGCCATTTTTACAGAGTTGTGCTTACTCAAAAGCTTCAATTTTGACCAATTTCAGGCACAGGAATGAATTTTAACACACTTATTTTAGTTGAAAAAGTCATAATTCACATCCAACAGTCATTTACAGTCAAAAAATTTAATGTTAAAATTTCATCCATATTGACCATTTTGGGAACGTTCGACAGATCCGGAGTCATCGTTTTTCATCAGAAAATGGATTTTTTGGACTGTACCAAAAATGATTTAAAATGTAAATTGGATCGTGCCTCATGTTGATTAACCACTTTTTAAACCCTCACAGTGACAAAAATTGCCATTTTACAGGGTTGTGCTTACTCAAAAGCTTCAATTTTGACCAATTTCAGACACAGATATGACTTTAAACACACTTATTTTAGTTGAAAAAGTCATAATTTGCACCCAACAGTCATTTACAGTCCAAAAATTAAATGTTAAAATTTCATCCATATTGACCATTTTGGGAACGTTCGACAGGTCCGGAGTCATCGTTTTTCATCAGAGAATTGATGTTTAGGACTGTACCAAAAATGATTCAAAATGTAAATTTATCGTGCCTCATGTTGAATAACCACTTTTTAAACCCTCACAGTGACCAAAATTGCCATTTTAACAGAGTTTTGCTTACTCAAAAGCTTCAATTTTGACGGATTTCAGGCACAGAAATGACTTTAAACACACTTATTTTAGTTGACAAAGTCATAATTCGCATCCAACAGTCATTTACAGTCAAAAAATTAAATGTAAAAATTTCATCGATATTGATCATTTTGGGAACGTTGGACAGGTCCGGAGTCATCGTTTTTCATCAGAAAATTGATTTTTTGGACTGTACCAAAAATGATTCAAAATGTAAATTGGATCATGCCTCATGTTGAATAACCACTTTTTACACCCTCACAGTAACCGAAATTGCCATTTTTACAGAGTTTTGCTTACTCAAAAGCGTCAATTTTGAACAATTTCAGGCAGAGAAATGACTTTAAACACAGTTATTTTAGTTGAAAAAGTCATAATTCACATCCAACAGTCATTTAGAGTCAAAAGATTAAATGTTAAAATTTCACCCATATTGACCATTTTGGGAACTTCGACAGGTCCGGAGTCATCGTTTTTCATCAGAAAATTGATTTTTTTGGACTGTACCAAAAATTATTCAAAATGTCAAATGGATTGTGCCTCATGTTGAATAACCACTTTTTAAACCATTGCCATTTTTACAGAGTTTTCCTTATTCAAAAGATTCAATTTTGACCAATTTCAGGCACAGAAATGACTTCAAACACTCTTATTTTAGTTGAAAAAGTCATAATTCGCATCCAACAGTCATTTACAGTCAAAAAATAAAATGCTAAAATTTCATCCATATTGATCATTTTGGGAACGTTCGACAGGTCCGGAGTCATCATTTTTTATCAGAAAATTGATTTTTTGGACTGTATCAAAAATTATTAAAAATGTAAATTGGATCGTGCCTCATGTTGAATAACCACTTTTTAAACCCTCACATGACCAAAATTGCCATTTTTACAGAGTTTTGCTTACTCAAAAGCTTCAATTTTGACCAATTTCAGGCACAGAAATGACTTCAAACACTCTTATTTTAGTTGAAAAAGTCATAATTCGCATCCAACAGTCATTTACAGTCAAAAAATAAAATGCTAAAATTTCATCCATATTGACCATTTTGGGAACGTTCGACAGGTCCGGAGTCATCGTTTTTTATCAGAAAATTTATTTTTTGGACTGTATCAAAAATGATTCAAAATGTCAATTGGATTGTGCCTCATGTTGAATAACCACTTTTTAAACCCTCACATGACCAAAATTGCCATTTTTACAGAGTTTTGCTTAGTCAAAAGCTTCAATTTTGACCAATTTCAGGCACAGAAATGACTTTAAACACACTTATTTTAGTTGAAAAATTCATAATTCACATCCAACAGTCATTTACAGTCCAAAAATTAAATGTTAAAATTTCATCCATATTGACCATTTTGGGAACGTTCGACAGGTCAGGAGTCATCGTTTTTCATCAGAAAATTGATTTTTTTGGACTGTACGACAAATGATTCAAAATGTAAATTGGATCATGCCTCATGTTGAATAACCACTTTTTAAACCCTCACAGTGACCAAAATTGCCATTTGTACAGGGTTGTGCTTACTCAAAAGCTTTAATTTTGACCAATTTCAGGCACAGAAATGACTTTAAACACACTTATTTTAGTCGAAAAAGTCATAATTCACATCCAACTGTCATTTAGAGTCAAAAGATTAAATGTAAAAATGTCATCCATATTGACCATTTTGGGAACGTTCGACAGGTCCGGAGTCATCGTTTTTCATCAGAAAATAGATTTTTTGGACTGTACCAAAAATTATTAAAAATGTAAATTGGATCGTGCCTCATGTTGAATAACCACTTTTTAAACCCTCACAGTGACCAAAATTGCCATTTTTACAGAGTTGTGCTTACTCAAAAGCTTCAATTTTGACCAATTTCAGGCACAGGAATGAATTTTAACACACTTATTTTAGTTGAAAAAGTCATAATTCACATCCAACAGTCATTTACAGTCAAAAAATTTAATGTTAAAATTTCATCCATATTGACCATTTTGGGAACGTTCGACAGATCCGGAGTCATCGTTTTTCATCAGAAAATTGATTTTTTGGACTGTACCAAAAATGATTTAAAATGTAAATTGGATCGTGCCTCATGTTGATTAACCACTTTTTAAACCCTCACAGTGACAAAAATTGCCATTTTACAGGGTTGTGCTTACTCAAAAGCTTCAATTTTGACCAATTTCAGACACAGATATGACTTTAAACACACTTATTTTAGTTGAAAAAGTCATAATTTGCACCCAACAGTCATTTACAGTCCAAAAATTAAATGTTAAAATTTCATCCATATTGACCATTTTGGGAACGTTCGACAGGTCCGGAGTCATCGTTTTTCATCAGAGAATTGATGTTTAGGACTGTACCAAAAATGATTCAAAATGTAAATTTATCGTGCCTCATGTTGAATAACCACTTTTTAAACCCTCACAGTGACCAAAATTGCCATTTTAACAGAGTTTTGCTTACTCAAAAGCTTCAATTTTGACGGATTTCAGGCACAGAAATGACTTTAAACACACTTATTTTAGTTGACAAAGTCATAATTCGCATCCAACAGTCATTTACAGTCAAAAAATTAAATGCAAAAATTTCATCGATATTGATCATTTTGGGAACGTTGGACAGGTCCGGAGTCATCGTTTTTCATCAGAAAATTGATTTTTTGGACTGTACCAAAAATGATTCAAAATGTAAATTGGATCATGCCTCATGTTGAATAACCACTTTTTAAACCCTCACAGTAACCGAAATTGCCATTTTTACAGAGTTTTGCTTACTCAAAAGCGTCAATTTTGAACAATTTCAGGCAGAGAAATGACTTCAAACACAGTTATTTTAGTTGAAAAAGTCATAATTCACATCCAACAGTCATTTAGAGTCAAAAGATTAAATGTTAAAATTTCACCCATATTGACCATTTTGGGAACTTCGACAGGTCCGGAGTCATCGTTTTTTATCAGAAAATTGATTTTTTGGACTGTATCAAAAATGATTCAAAATGTCAATTGGATCGTGCCTCATGTTGAATAACCACTTTTTAAACCCTCACATGACCAAAATTGCCATTTTTACAGAGTTTTGCTTACTCAAAAGCTTCAATTTTGACCAATTTCAGGCACAGAAATGACTTTAAACACACTTATTTTAGTTGAAAAATTCATAATTCACACCCAACAGTCATTTACAGTCAAAAAATTAAATGTTAAAATTTCATCCATATTGACCATTTTGGGAACGTTCGACAGGTCCGGAGTCATCGTTTTTCATCAGAAAAAAGATTTTTTTTGACTGTTTCAAAAAAGATTCAAAATGTCAATTGGATCGTGCCTCATTTTGAATAACCACTTTTTCAAATCTCACAGTAACCAAAATTGCCAATTTTTACAGAGTTATCCTTACTCAAAACCTTTAATTTTGACCAATTTCAGGCACAGAAATGACTTTAAACACACTTATTTTAGTTAAAAAAGTCATAATTTGCACCCAACAGTCATTTACAGTCAAAAAATTAAATGTTAAAATTATATCCATATTGACCATTTTGGGAACGTTCGACAGGTCCGGAGTCATCGTTTTTCATCAGAAAATTGATTTTTTGGACTGTACCAAAAATGATTCAAAATGTAAATTGGGTCATGCCTCATGTTGAATAACCACTTTTTAAACCCTCACAGTGACCAAAATTGCCATTTGTACAGGGTTGTGCTTACTCAAAAGCTTCAATTTTGACCAATTTCAGGCACAGAAATGACTTTAAACACACTTATTTTAGTTGAAAAAGTCATAATTCACATCCAACTGTCATTTAGAGTCAAAAGATTAAATGTAAAAATGTCATCCATATTGACCATTTTGGGAACGTTCGACTGGTCCGGAGTCATCGTTTTTCAGCAGAAAATAGATTTTTTGGACTGTACCAAAAATTATTAAAAATGTAAATTGGATCGTGCCTCATGTTGAATAACCACTTTTTAAACCCTCACAGTGACCAAAATTGCCATTTTTACAGAGTTGTGCTTACTCAAAAGCTTCAATTTTGACCAATTTCAGGCACAGAAATGACTTTAAACACACTTTTTTAGTTTAAAAAGTCATAATTTGCACCCAACAGTCATTTACAGTCCAAAAATTAAATGTTAAAATTTCATCCATATTGACCATTTTGGGAACGTTCGACAGGTCCGGAGTCATCGTTTTTCATCAGAAATTGATTTTTTCGGACTGTATCAAAAATCATTCAAAATGTAAATTGGATCGTGCCTCATGTTGAATAACCACTTTTTAAACCCTCACAGTAACCGAAATTGCCATTTTTACAGAGTTTTGCTTACTCAAAAGCTTCAATTTTGACCAATTTCAGGCACAGAAATGTCTTTAAACACACTTATTTTAGTTGAGAAAGTCATAATTCGCATCCAACAGTCATTTAGAGTCAAAAGATTAAATGTTAAAATTTCATCCATATTGACCATTTTGGGAACGTTCGACAGGTCCAAAGTCATCGTTTTTCATCAGAAAATTGATTTTTTGGACTGTACCAAAAATGATTTAAAATGTAAATTGGATCATGCCTCATGTTGATTAACCACTTTTTAAACCCTCACAGTGACAAAAATTGCCATTTTACAGGGTTGTGCTAACTCAAAAGCTTCAATTTTGACCAATTTCAGGCACAGAAATGACTTCAAACACTCTTATTTTAGTTGAAAAATTCATAATTCACATCCAACAGTCATTTACAGTCCAAAAATTAAATGTTAAAATTTCATTCATATTGACCATTTTGGGAACGTTCGACAGGTCAGGAGTCATCGTTTTTCATCAGAAAATTGATTTTTTTGGACTGTACGACAAATGATTCAAAATGTAAATTGGATCATGCCTCATGTTGAATAACCACTTTTTAAACGCTCACAGTGACCAAAATTGCCATTTTTACAGAGATTTGCTTACTCAAAAGCTTCAATTTTGACCAATTTCAGGCACAGAAATGACTTTAAACACACTTATTTTAGTTGAAAAAGTCATAATTTGCACCCAACAGTCATTTACAGTCCAAAAATTAAATGTTAAAATTTCATCCATATTGACCATTTTGGGAACGTTCGACAGGTCCGGAGTCATCGTTTTTCATCAGAAATTGATTTTTTCGGACTGTATCAAAAATCATTCAAAATGTAAATTGGATCGTACCTCATGTTGAATAACCACTTTTTAAACCCTCACAGTAACCGAAATTGCCATTTTTACAGAGTTTTGCTTACTCAAAAGCGTCAATTTTGAACAATTTCAGGCACAGTAATGACTTTAAACACAGTTATTGTAGTTGAAAAAGTCTTAATTCACATCCACCAGTCATTTACAGTGCAAAAATTAAATGTTAAAATTTCATCCATATTGACCATTTTGGGAATGTTCGACAGGTCCGGAGTCATCGTTTTTCATCAGAAAATTGATTTTTTGGACTGTACCAAAAATGATACAAAATGTAAATTGGATCGTGCCTCATGTTGAATAACCACTTTTTAAACCCTCACAGTAACCAAAATTGCCATTTTTACAGAGTTTTGCTTACTCAAAAGCGTCAATTTTGAACAATTTCAGGCACAGAAATGACTTTAAACACAGTTATTTTAGTTGAAAAAGTCATAATTCACATCCAACAGTCATTTAGAGTCAAAAGATTAAATGTTAAAATTTCACCCATATTGACCATTTTGGGAACTTTGACAGGTCCGGAGTCATCGTTTTTCATCAGAAAATTGATTTTTTTGGACTGTACCAAAAATGATTCAAAATGTCAAATGGATTGTGCCTCATGTTGAATAACCACTTTTTAAACCCTCACAGTGACAAAAATTGCCATTTTACAGGGTTGTGCTAACTCAAAAGCTTCAATTTTGACCAATTTCAGGCACAGAAATGACTTCAAACACTCTTATTTTAGTTGAAAAAGTCATAATTCGCATCCAACAGTCATTTACAGTCAAAAAATAAAATGCTAAAATTGTATCCATATTGACCATTTTGGGAACGTTCGACAGGTCCGGAGTCATCGTTTTTTATCAGAAAATTTATTTTTTGGACTGTATCAAAAATGATTCAAAATGTCAATTGGATTGTGCCTCATGTTGAATAACCACTTTTTAAACCCTCACATGACCAAAATTGCCATTTTTACAGAGTTTTGCTTAGTCAAAAGCTTCAATTTTGACCAATTTCAGGCACAGAAATGACTTTAAACACACTTATTTTAGTTGAAAAATTCATAATTCACACCCAACAGTCATTTACAGTCCAAAAATTAAATGTTAAAATTTCATCCATATTGACCATTTTGGGAACGTTCGACAGGTCCAAAGTCATCGTTTTTCATCAGAAAATTGATTTTTTGGACTGTACCAAAAATGATTTAAAATGTAAATTGGATCGTGCCTCATGTTGATTAACCACTTTTTAAACCCTCACAGTGACAAAAATTGCCATTTTACAGGGTTGTGCTAACTCAAAAGCTTCAATTTTGACCAATTTCAGGCACAGAAATGACTTCAAACACTCTTATTTTAGTTGAAAAATTCATAATTCACATCCAACAGTCATTTACAGTCCAAAAATTAAATGTTAAAATTTCATCCATATTGACCATTTTGGGAACGTTCGACAGGTCAGGAGTCATCGTTTTTCATCAGAAAATTGATTTTTTTGGACTGTACGACAAATGATTCAAAATGTAAATTGGATCATGCCTCATGTTGAATAACCACTTTTTAAACGCTCACAGTGACCAAAATTGCCATTTTTACAGAGTTTTGCTTACTCAAAAGCTTAAATTTTGACAAATTTCAGGCACTGAAATGACTTTAAACACACTTATTTTAGTTGAAAAAGTTATAATTCGGATCCAACAGTCATTTACAGTCAAAAAATTAAATTTAAAAATTTCATCCATATTGACCATTTTGGGAACGTTCGACAGGTCCGGAGTCATCGTTTTTCATCAGAAAATGATTTTTTTGAATGTTTCAAAAAAGATTCAAAATGTCAATTGGATCGTGCCTCATTTTGAATAACCACTTTTTCAAATCTCACAGTAACCAAAATTGCCAATTTTTACAGAGTTTTGCTTACTCAAAAGCGTCAATTTTGAACAATTTCAGGCACAGAAATGACTTTAAACACAGTTATTTTAGTTGAAAAAGTCATAATTCACATCCAACAGTCATTTAGAGTCAAAAGATTAAATGTTAAAATTTCACCCATATTGACCATTTTGGGAACTTTGACAGGTCCGGAGTCATCGTTTTTCATCAGAAAATTGATTTTTTTGGACTGTACCAAAAATGATTCAAAATGTCAAATGGATTGTGCCTCATGTTGAATATCCACTTTTTAAACCCTCACATGACCAAAATTGCCATTTTTACAGAGTTTTGCTTAGTCAAAAGCTTCAATTTTGACCAATTTCAGGCACAGAAATGACTTTAAACACACTTATTTTAGTTGAAAAATTCATAATTCACACCCAACAGTCATTTACAGTCAAAAAATTAAATGTTAAAATTTCATCCATATTGACCATTTTGGGAACGTTCGACAGGTCCGGAGTCATCGTTTTTCATCAGAAAATTGATTTTTTGGACTGTACCAAAAATGATTCAAAATGTAAATTGGGTCATGCCTCATGTTGAATAACCACTTTTTAAACCCTCACAGTGACCAAAATTGCCATTTTTACAGGGTTGTGCTTACTCAAAAGCTTCAATTTTGACCAATTTCAGACACAGAAATGACTTTAAACACACTTATTTTAGTTGAAAAAGTCATAATTTGCACCCAACAGTCATTTACAGTCCAAAAATTAAATGTTAAAATTTCATCCATATTGACCATTTTGGGAACGTTCGACAGGTCCGGAGTCATCGTTTTTCATCAGAAAATTGATTTTTTGGACTGTACCAAAAATGATTCAAAATGTAAATTGGATCATGCCTCATGTTGAATAACCACTTTTTAAACCCTCACAGTGACCAAAATTGCCATTTGTACAGGGTTGTGCTTACTCAAAAGCTTCAATTTTGACCAATTTCAGGCACAGAAATGACTTTAAACACACTTATTTTAGTTGAAAAAGTCATAATTCACATCCAACTGTCATTTAGAGTCAAAAGATTAAATGTAAAAATGTCATCCATATTGACCATTTTGGGAACGTTCGACTGGTCCGGAGTCATCGTTTTTCAGCAGAAAATAGATTTTTTGGACTGTACCAAAAATTATTAAAAATGTAAATTGGATCGTGCCTCATGTTGAATAACCACTTTTTAAACCCTCACAGTGACCAAAATTGCCATTTTTACAGAGTTGTGCTTACTCAAAAGCTTCAATTTTGACCAATTTCAGGCACAGAAATGACTTTAAACACACTTTTTTAGTTGAAAAAGTCATAATTTGCACCCAACAGTCATTTACAGTCCAAAAATTAAATGTTAAAATTTCATCCATATTGACCATTTTGGGAACGTTCGACAGGTCCGGAGTCATCGTTTTTCATCAGAAATTGATTTTTTCGGACTGTATCAAAAATGATTCAAAATGTAAATTGGATCGTGCCTCATGTTGAATAACCACTTTTTAAACCCTCACAGTAACCGAAATTGCCATTTTTACAGAGTTTTGCGTACTCAAAAGCGTCAATTTTGAACAATTTCAGGCACAGTAATGACTTTAAACACAGTTATTGTAGTTGAAAAAGTCATAATTCACATCCAACAGTCCTTTAGAGTCAAAAGATTAAATGTTAAAATTTCACCCATATTGACCATTTTGGGAACTTCGACAGGTCCGGAGTCATCGTTTTTCATCAGAAAATTGATTTTTTTGGACTGTACCAAAAATGATTCAAAATGTCAAATGGATTGTGCCTCATGTTGAATAACCACTTTTTAAACCCTCACGTGACCAAAATTGCCATTTTTACAGAGTTTTCCTTATTCAAAAGATTCAATTTTGACCAATTTCAGGCACAGAAATGACTTCAAACACTCTTATTTTAGTTGAAAAAGTCATAATTCGCATCCAACAGTCATTTACAGTCAAAAAATAAAATGCTAAAATTTCATCCATATTGACCATTTTGGGAACGTTCGACAGGTCCGGAGTCATCGTTTTTTATCAGAAAATTGATTTTTTGGACTGTATCAAAAATGATTCAAAATGTCAATTGGATCATGCCTCATGTTGAATAACCACTTTTTAAACCCTCACATGACCAAAATTGCCATTTTTACAGAGTTTTGCTTACTCAAAAGCTTCAATTTTGACCAATTTCAGGCACAGAAATGACTTCAAACACTCTTATTTTAGTTGAAAAAGTCATAATTCGCATCCAACAGTCATTTACAGTCAAAAAATAAAATGCTAAAATTTCATCCATATTGACCATTTTGGGAACGTTCGACAGGTCCGGAGTCATCGTTTTTCATCAGAAAAAAGATTTTTTTTGACTGTTTCAAAAAAGATTCAAAATGTCAATTGGATCGTGCCTCATTTTGAATAACCACTTTTTCAAATCTCACAGTAACCAAAATTGCCAATTTTTACAGAGTTATCCTTACTCAAAAGCTTTAATTTTGACCAATTTCAGGCACAGAAATGACTTTAAACACACTTATTTTAGTTAAAAAAGTCATAATTTGCACCCAACAGTCATTTACAGTCAAAAAATTAAATGTTAAAATTTCATCCATATTGACCATTTTGGGAACGTTCGACAGGTCCGGAGTCATCGTTTTTCATCAGAAAATTGATTTTTTGGACTGTACCAAAAATGATACAAAATGTAAATTGGATCGTGCCTCATGTTGAATAACCACTTTTTAAACCCTCACAGTAACCGAAATTGCCATTTTTACAGAGTTTTGCTTACTCAAAAGCTTCAATTTTGAACAATTTCAGGCACAGAAATGACTTTAAACACAGTTATTTTAGTTGAAAAAGTCATAATTCACATCCAACAGTCATTTAGAGTCAAAAGATTAAATGTTAAAATTTCACCCATATTGACCATTTTGGGAACTTCGACAGGTCCGGAGTCATCGTTTTTCATCAGAAAATTGATTTTTTGGGACTGTACCAAAAATGATTCAAAATGTAAATTGGGTCATGCCTCATGTTGAATAACTACTTTTTAAACCCTCACAGTGACCAAAATTGCCATTTGTACAGGGTTGTGCTTACTCAAAAGCTTCAATTTTGACCAATTTCAGGCACAGAAATGACTTTAAACACACTTATTTTAGTTGAAAAAGTCATAATTCACATCCAACTGTCATTTAGAGTCAAAAGATTAAATGTAAAAATGTCATCCATATTGACCATTTTGGGAACGTTCGACTGGTCCGGAGTCATCGTTTTTCATCAGAAAATAGATTTTTTGGACTGTACCAAAAATTATTAAAAATGTAAATTGGATCGTGCCTCATGTTGAATAACCACTTTTTAAACCCTCACAGTAACCGAAATTGCCATTTTTACAGAGTTTTGCTTACTCAAAAGCGTCAATTTTGAACAATTTCAGTCACAGTAATGACTTTAAACACAGTTATTTTAGTTGAAAAAGTCATAATTCACATCCACCAGTCATTTACAGTGCAAAAATTAAATGTTAAAATTTCATCCGTATTGACCATTTTGGGAATGTTCGACAGGTCCGGAGTCATCGTTTTTCATCAGAAAATTGATTTTTTGGACTGTACCAAAAATGATACAAAATGTAAATTGGATCGTGCCTCATGTTGAATAACCACTTTTTAAACCCTCACAGTAACCGAAATTGCCATTTTTACAGAGTTTTGCTTACTCAAAAGCTTCAATTTTGAACAATTTCAGGCACAGAAATGACTTTAAACACAGTTCTTTTAGTTGAAAAAGTCATAATTCACATCCAACAGTCATTTAGAGTCAAAAGATTAAATGTTAAAATTTCACCCATATTGACCATTTTGGGAACTTCGACAGGTCCGGAGTCATCGTTTTTCATCAGAAAATTGATTTTTTGGGACTGTACCAAAAATGATTCAAAATGTCAAATGGATTGTGCCTCATGTTGAATAACCACTTTTTAAACCCTCACGTTACCAAAATTGCCATTTTTACAGAGTTTTCCTTATTCAAAAGATTCAATTTTGACCAATTTCAGGCACAGAAATGACTTCAAACACTCTTATTTTAGTTGAAAAAGTCATAATTCGCATCCAACAGTCATTTACAGTCAAAAAATAAAATGCTAAAATTTCATCCATATTGACCATTTTGGGAACGTTCGACAGGTCCAAAGTCATCGTTTTTCATCAGAAAATTGATTTTTTGGACTGTACCAAAAATGATTTAAAATGTAAATTGGATCGTGCCTCATGTTGATTAACCACTTTTTAAACCCTCACAGTAACCGAAATTGCCATTTTTACAGAGTTTTGCTTACTCAAAAGCGTCAATTTTGAACAATTTCAGGCACAGAAATGACTTTAAACACAGTTATTTTAGTTGAAAAAGTCATAATTCACATCCAACAGTCATTTAGAGTCAAAAGATTAAATGTTAACATTTTACCCATATTGACCATTTTGGGAACTTCGACAGGTCCGGAGTCATCGTTTTTCATCAGAAAATTGATTTTTTTGGACTGTACCAAAAATGATTCAAAATGTCAAATGGATTGTGCCTCATGTTGAATAACCACTTTTTAAACCCTCACGTGACCAAAATTGCCATTTTTACAGAGTTTTCCTTATTCAAAAGATTCAATTTTGACCAATTTCAAGCACAGAAATGACTTCAAACACTCTTATTTTAGTTGAAAATGTCATAATTCGCATCCAACAGTCATTTACAGTCAAAAAATAAAATGCTAAAATTTCATCCATATTGACCATTTTGGGAACGTTTGACAGGTCCGGAGTCATCGTTTTTTATCAGAAAATTGATTTTTTGGACTGTATCAAAAATGATTCAAAATGTCAATTGGATCGTGCCTCATGTTGAATAACCACTTTTTAAACCCTCACATGACCAAAATTGCCATTTTTACAGAGTTTTGCTTACTCAAAAGCTTCAATTTTGACCAATTTCAGGCACAGAAATGACTTTGAACACACTTATTTTAGTTGAAAAAGTCATAATTCACATCCAACTGTCATTTAGAGTCAAAAGATTAAATGTAAAAATTTCATCCATATTGACCGTTTTGGGAACGTTCGACAGGTCCGGAGTCATCGTTTTTCATCAGAAATTGATTTTTTGGACTGTATCAAAAATGATTCAAAATGTAAATTGGATCGTGCCTCATGTTGAATAACCACTTTTTAAACCCTCACAGTGACCAAAATTGCCATTTTTACAGAGTTTTGCTTACTCAAAAGCGTCAATTTTGAACAATTTCAGGCACAGTAATGACTTTAAACACAGTTATTTTAGTTGAAAAAGTCATAATTCACATCCACCAGTCATTTACAGTGCAAAAATTAAATGTTAAAATTTCATCCGTATTGACCATTTTGGGAATGTTCGACAGGTCCGGAGTCATCGTTTTTCATCAGAAAATTGATTTTTTGGACTGTACCAAAAATGATACAAAATGTAAATTGGATCGTGCCTCATGTTGAATAACCACTTTTTAAACCCTCACAGTAACCGAAATTGCCATTTTTACAGAGTTTTGCTTACTCAAAAGCTTCAATTTTGAACAATTTCAGGCACAGAAATGACTTTAAACACAGTTATTTTAGTTGAAAAAGTCATAATTCACACCCAACAGTCATTTAGAGTCAAAAGATTAAATGTTAAAATTTCACCCATATTGACCATTTTGGGAACTTCGACAGGTCCGGAGTCATCGTTTTTCATCAGAAAATTGATTTTTTGGGACTGTACCAAAAATGATTCAAAATGTCAAATGGATTGTGCCTCATGTTGAATATTGCAAAAAACACAGTTGATGGACAGAATGTAGAACAATGTCATACATTCACCCCAGTACAAAGATCTGGGCCTAAATCCATCGTTTTTTTGCACTCCACACCACCCTGGGTTAGACACTGGCTATATGCAAATCAGCTCTGACCCTGTGCCTCATGGGAACAGTCCAGTCCGAACTACCAAGCCATGTCTTTCCCAGACCGAAATCAAGCATCCAAGGACCGGTTTCTGGCTATCAGCCTTCATCAGCCTGGATAGCTTGACTCCAGTGGTGTGGAGAGCATGGGACTCACGTCTGAGCATACCCAGCACACTCGGGGTGAAAATTGCAAAAAACACAGTTGATGGACAGAATGTAGAACAATGTCATACATTCACCCCAGTACAAAGATCTGGGCCTAAATCCATCGTTTTTTTGCACTCCACACCACCCTGGGTTAGACACTGGCTATATGCAAATCAGCTCTGACCCTGTGCCTCATGGGAACAGTCCAGTCCGAACTACCAAGCCATGTCTTTCCCAGACCGGAATCAAGCATCCAAGGACCGGTTTCTGGCTATCAGCCTTCATCAGCCTGGATAGCTTGACTCCAGTGGTGTGGAGAGCATGGGACTCACGTCTGAGCATACCCAGCACACTCGGGGTGAAAATTGCAAAAAACACAGTTGATGGACAGAATGTAGAACAATGTCATACATTCACCCCAGTACAAAGATCTGGGCCTAAATCCATCGTTTTTTTGCACTCCACACCACCCTGGGTTAGACACTGGCTATATGCAAATCAGCTCTGACCCTGTGCCTCATGGGAACAGTCCAGTCCGAACTACCAAGCCATGTCTTTCCCAGACCGGAATCAAGCATCCAAGGACCGGTTTCTGGCTATCAGCCTTCATCAGCCTGGATAGCTTGACTCCAGTGGTGTGGAGAGCATGGGACTCACGTCTGAGCATACCCAGCACACTCGGGGTGAAAATTGCAAAAAAACACAGTTGATGGACAGAATGTAGAACAATGTCATACATTCACCCCAGTACAAAGATCTGGGACTAAATCCATCGTTTTTTTGCACTCCACACCACCCTGGGTTAGACACTGGCCATAGGCAAATCAGCTCTGACCCTGTGCCTCATGGGAACAGTCCAGTCCAAACTACCAAGCCATGTCTTTCCCAGACCGGAATCAAGCATCCAAGGACCGGTTTCTGGCTATCAGCCTTCATCAGCCTGGATAGCTTGACTCCAGTGGTGGGGAGAGCATGGGACTCACGTCTGAGCATACCCAGCACACTCGGGGTGAAAATTGCAAAAAACACAGTTGATGGACAGAATGTAGAACAATGTCATACATTCACCCCAGTACAAAGATCTGGGCCTAAATCCATCGTTTTTTTGCACTCCACACCACCCTGGGTTAGACACTGGCTATATGCAAATCAGCTCTGACCATGTGCCTCATGGGAACAGTCCAGTCCGAACTACCAAGCCATGTCTTTCCCAGACCGGAATCAAGCATCCAAGGACCGGTTTCTGGCTATCAGCCTTCATCAGCCTGGATAGCTTGACTCCAGTGGTGTGGAGAGCATGGGACTCACGTCTGAGCATACCCAGCACACTCGGGGTGAAAATTGCAAAAAACACAGTTGATGGACAGAATGTAGAACAATGTCATACATTCACCCCAGTACAAAGATCTGGGCCTAAATCCATCGTTTTTTTGCACTCCACACCACCCTGGGTTAGACACTGGCTATATGCAAATCAGCTCTGACCCTGTGCCTCATGGGAACAGTCCAGTCCGAACTACCAAGCCATGTCTTTCCCAGACCGGAATCAAGCATCCAAGGACCGGTTTCTGGCTATCAGCCTTCATCAGCCTGGATAGCTTGACTCCAGTGGTGTGGAGAGCATGGGACTCACGTCTGAGCATACCCAGCACACTCGGGGTGAAAATTGCAAAAAACACAGTTGATGGACAGAATGTAGAACAATGTCATACATTCACCCCAGTACAAAGATCTGGGCCTAAATCCATCGTTTTTTTGCACTCCACACCACCCTGGGTTAGACACTGGCTATATGCAAATCAGCTCTGACCCTGTGCCTCATGGGAACAGTCCAGTCCGAACTACCAAGCCATGTCTTTCCCAGACCGGAATCAAGCATCCAAGGACCGGTTTCTGGCTATCAGCCTTCATCAGCCTGGATAGCTTGACTCCAGTGGTGTGGAGAGCATGGGACTCACGTCTGAGCATACCCAGCACACTCGGGGTGAAAATTGCAAAAAACACAGTTGATGGACAGAATGTAGAACAATGTCATACATTCACCCCAGTACAAAGATCTGGGCCTAAATCCATCGTTTTTTTGCACTCCACACCACCCTGGGTTAGACACTGGCTATATGCAAATCAGCTCTGACCCTGTGCCTCATGGGAACAGTCCAGTCCGAACTACCAAGCCATGTCTTTCCCAGACCGGAATCAAGCATCCAAGGACCGGTTTCTGACTATCAGCCTTCATCAGCCTGGATAGCTTGACTCCAGTGGTGTGGAGAGCATGGGACTCACGTCTGAGCATACCCAGCACACTCGGGGTGAAAATTGCAAAAAACACAGTTGATGGACAGAATGTAGAACAATGTCATACATTCACCCCAGTACAAAGATCTGGGCCTAAATCCATCGTTTTTTTGCACTCCACACCACCCTGGGTTAGACACTGGCTATATGCAAATCAGCTCTGACCCTGTGCCTCATGGGAACAGTCCAGTCCGAACTACCAAGCCATGTCTTTCCCAGACCGGAATCAAGCATCCAAGGACCGGTTTCTGGCTATCAGCCTTCATCAGCCTGGATAGCTTGACTCCAGTGGTGTGTCCATCATTGTTGTTTTTGCAGTAACCGCTCTAAGTGTACTGGGGATGCTCAGACGTGAGTCCCAGGCACTCCACACCACTGGAAGCAAGCTAGCCGGGCTGATGAGAGGTGTTACCTCGAAACCGGGCCGGTCCTCGGATGCTTGTTTCCGTTCTGGGAAGGACATGGCTTTTGTAGTTCGGACTGGACTGTTCCCATGGGGCACAGGGTCAGCGCTGATTTGCATATCGCCATTGTCTAACCCAGGGTGGTGTGGAGTGGAAAAACGATGGATTTGGGCCCAGATCTTTTGACTGGGGTGAATGTGTGACATTGATCCACATTCTGTCCATCATTGTTGTTTTTGCAGTAACCGCTCTAAGTGTACTGGGGATGCTCAGACGGGAGTCCCAGGCACTCCACACCACTGGAAGCAAGCTAGCCGGGCTGATGAGAGGTGTTACCTCGAAACCGGGCCGGTCCTCGGATGCTTGTTTCCGTTCTGGGAAGGACATGGCTTTTGTAGTTCGGACTGGACTGTTCCCATGGGGCACAGGGTCAGCGCTGATTTGCATATCGCCATTGTCTAACCCAGGGTGGTGTGGAGTGGAAAAACGATGGATTTGGGCCCAGATCTTTTGACTGGGGTGAATGTGTGACATTGATCCACATTCTGTCCATCATTGTTGTTTTTGCAGTAACCGCTCTAAGTGTACTGGGGATGCTCAGACGTGAGTCCCAGGCACTCCACACCACTGGAAGCAAGCTAGCCGGGCTGATGAGAGGTGTTACCTCGAAACCGGGCCGGTCCTCGGATGCTTGTTTCCGTTCTGGGAAGGACATGGCTTTTGTAGTTCGGACTGGACTGTTCCCATGGGGCACAGGGTCAGCGCTGATTTGCATATCGCCATTGTCTAACCCAGGGTGGTGTGGAGTGGAAAAACGATGGATTTGGGCCCAGATCTTTTGACTGGGGTGAATGTGTGACATTGATCCACATTCTGTCCATCATTGTTGTTTTTGCAGTAACCGCTCTAAGTGGACTGGGGATGCTCAGACGTGAGTCCCAGGCACTCCACACCACTGGAAGCAAGCTAGCCGGGCTGATGAGAGGTGTTACCTCGAAACCGGGCCGGTCCTCGGATGCTTGTTTCCGTTCTGGGAAGGACATGGCTTTTGTAGTTCGGACTGGACTGTTCCCATGGGGCACAGGGTCAGCGCTGATTTGCATATCGCCATTGTCTAACCCAGGGTGGTGTGGAGTGGAAAAACGATGGATTTGGGCCCAGATCTTTTGACTGGGGTGAATGTGTGACATTGATCCACATTCTGTCCATCATTGTTGTTTTTGCAGTAACCGCTCTAAGTGTACTGGGGATGCTCAGACGTGAGTCCCAGGCACTCCACACCACTGGAAGCAAGCTAGCCGGGCTGATGAGAGGTGTTACCTCGAAACCGGGCCGGTCCTCGGACGCTTGTTTCCGTTCTGGGAAGGACATGGCTTTTGTAGTTCGGACTGGACTGTTCCCATGGGGCACAGGGTCAGCGCTGATTTGCATATCGCCATTGTCTAACCCAGGGTGGTGTGGAGTGGAAAAACGATGGATTTGGGCCCAGATCTTTTGACTGGGGTGAATGTGTGACATTGATCAACATTCTGTCCATCATTGTTGTTTTTGCAGTAACCGCTCTAAGTGTACTGGGGATGCTCAGACGTGAGTCCCAGGCACTCCACACCACTGGAAGCAAGCTAGCCGGGCTGATGAGAGGTGTTACCTCGAAACCGGGCCGGTCCTCGGATGCTTGTTTCCGTTCTGGGAAGGACATGGCTTTTGTAGTTCGGACTGGACTGTTCCCATGGGGCACAGGGTCAGCGCTGATTTGCATATCGCCATTGTCTAACCCAGGGTGGTGTGGAGTGGAAAAACGATGGATTTGGGCCCAGATCTTTTGACTGGGGTGAATGTGTGACATTGATCCACATTCTGTCCATCATTGTTGTTTTTGCAGTAACCGCTCTAAGTGTACTGGGGATGCTCAGACGTGAGTCCCAGGCACTCCACACCACTGGAAGCAAGCTAGCCGGGCTGATGAGAGGTGTTACCTCGAAACCGGGCCGGTCCTCGGATGCTTGTTTCCGTTCTGGGAAGGACATGGCTGTTGTAGTTCGGACTGGACTGTTCCCATGGGGCACAGGGTCAGCGCTGATTTGCATATCGCCATTGTCTAACCCAGGGTGGTGTGGAGTGGAAAAACGATGGATTTGGGCCCAGATCTTTTGACTGGGGTGAATGTGTGACATTGATCCACATTCTGTCCATCATTGTTGTTTTTGCAGTAACCGCTCTAAGTGTACTGGGGATGCTCAGACGTGAGTCCCAGGCACTCCACACCACTGGAAGCAAGCTAGCCGGGCTGATGAGAGGTGTTACCGCGAAACCGGGCCGGTCCTCGGATGCTTGTTTCCGTTCTGGGAAGGACATGGCTTTTGTAGTTCGGACTGGACTGTTCCCATGGGGCACAGGGTCAGCGCTGATTTGCATATCGCCATTGTCTAACCCAGGGTGGTGTGGAGTGGAAAAACGATGGATTTGGGCCCAGATCTTTTGACTGGGGTGAATGTGTGACATTGATCCACATTCTGTCCATCATTGTTGTTTTTGCAGTAACCGCTCTAAGTGTACTGGGGATGCTCAGACGTGAGTCCCAGGCACTCCACACCACTGGAAGCAAGCTAGCCGGGCTGATGAGAGGTGTTACCTCGAAACCGGGCCGGTCCTCGGATGCTTGTTTCCGTTCTGGGAAGGACATGGCTTTTGTAGTTCGGACTGGACTGTTCCCATGGGGCACAGGGTCAGCGCTGATTTGCATATCGCCATTGTCTAACCCAGGGTGGTGTGGAGTGGAAAAACGATGGATTTGGGCCCAGATCTTTTGACTGGGGTGAATGTGTGACATTGATCCACATTCTGTCCATCATTGTTGTTTTTGCAGTAACCGCTCTAAGTGTACTGGGGATGCTCAGACGTGAGTCCCAGGCACTCCACACCACTGGAAGCAAGCTAGCCGGGCTGATGAGAGGTGTTACCTCGAAACCGGGCCGGTCCTCGGATGCTTGTTTCCGTTCTGGGAAGGACATGGCTTTTGTAGTTCGGACTGGACTGTTCCCATGGGGCACAGGGTCAGCGCTGATTTGCATATTGCCATTGTCTAACCCAGGGTGGTGTGGAGTGGAAAAACGATGGATTTGGGCCCAGATCTTTTGACTGGGGTGAATGTGTGACATTGATCCACATTCTGTCCATCATTGTTGTTTTTGCAGTAACCGCTCTAAGTGTACTGGGGATGCTCAGACGTGAGTCCCAGGCACTCCACACCACTGGAAGCAAGCTAGCCGGGCTGATGAGAGGTGTTACCTCGAAACCGGGCCGGTCCTCGGATGCTTGTTTCCGTTCTGGGAAGGACATGGCTTTTGTAGTTCGGACTGGACTGTTCCCATGGGGCACAGGGTCAGCGCTGATTTGCATATCGCCATTGTCTAACCCAGGGTGGTGTGGAGTGGAAAAACGATGGATTTGGGCCCAGATCTTTTGACTGGGGTGAATGTGTGACATTGATCCACATTCTGTCCATCATTGTTGTTTTTGCAGTAACCGCTCTAAGTGTACTGGGGATGCTCAGACGTGAGTCCCAGGCACTCCACACCACTGGAAGCAAGCTAGCCGGGCTGATGAGAGGTGTTACCTCGAAACCGTGCCGGTCTTAGGATGCTTGTTTCCGTTCTGGGAAGGACATGGCTTTTGTAGTTCGGACTGGACTGTTCCCATGGGGCACAGGGTCAGCGCTGATTTGCATATCGCCATTGTCTAACCCAGGGTGGTGTGGAGTGGAAAAACGATGGATTTGGGCCCAGATCTTTTGACTGGGGTGAATGTGTGACATTGATCCACATTCTGTCCATCATTGTTGTTTTTGCAGTAACCGCTCTAAGTGTACTGGGGATGCTCAGACGTGAGTCCCAGGCACTCCACACCACTGGAAGCAAGCTAGCCGGGCTGATGAGAGGTGTTACCTCGAAACCGGGCCGGTCCTCGGATGCTTGTTTCCGTTCTGGGAAGGACATGGCTTTTGTAGTTCGGACTGGACTGTTCCCATGGGGCACAGGGTCAGCGCTGATTTGCATATCGCCATTGTCTAACCCAGGGTGGTGTGGAGTGGAAAAACGATGGATTTGGGCCCAGATCTTTTGACTGGGGTGAATGTGTGACATTGATCCACATTCTGTCCATCATTGTTGTTTTTGCAGTAACCGCTCTAAGTGTACTGGGGATGCTCAGACGTGAGTCCCAGGCACTCCACACCACTGGAAGCAAGCTAGCCGGGCTGATGAGAGGTGTTACCTCGAAACCGGGCCGGTCCTCGGATGCTTGTTTCCGTTCTGGGAAGGACATGGCTTTTGTAGTTCGGACTGGACTGTTCCCATGGGGCACAGGGTCAGCGCTGATTTGCATATCGCCATTGTCTAACCCAGGGTGGTGTGGAGTGGAAAAACGATGGATTTGGGCCCAGATCTTTTGACTGGGGTGAATGTGTGACATTGATCCACATTCTGTCCATCATTGTTGTTTTTGCAGTAACCGCTCTAAGTGTACTGGGGATGCTCAGACGTGAGTCCCAGGCACTCCACACCACTGGAAGCAAGCTAGCCGGGCTGATGAGAGGTGTTACCTCGAAACCGGGCCGGTCCTCGGATGCTTGTTTCCGTTCTGGGAAGGACATGGCTTTTGTAGTTCGGACTGGACTGTTCCCATGGGGCACAGGGTCAGCGCTGATTTGCATATCGCCATTGTCTAACCCAGGGTGGTGTGGAGTGGAAAAACGATGGATTTGGGCCCAGATCTTTTGACTGGGGTGAATGTGTGACATTGATCCACATTCTGTCCATCATTGTTGTTTTTGCAGTAACCGCTCTAAGTGTACTGGGGATGCTCAGACGTGAGTCCCAGGCACTCCACACCACTGGAAGCAAGCTAGCCGGGCTGATGAGAGGTGTTACCTCGAAACCGGGCCGGTCATCGGATGCTTGTTTCCGTTCTGGGAAGGACATGGCTTTTGTAGTTCGGACTGGACTGTTCCCATGGGGCACAGGGTCAGCGCTGATTTGCATATCGCCATTGTCTAACCCAGGGTGGTGTGGAGTGGAAAAACGATGGATTTGGGCCCAGATCTTTTGACTGGGGTGAATGTGTGACATTGATCCACATTCTGTCCATCATTGTTGTTTTTGCAGTAACCGCTCTAAGTGTACTGGGGATGCTCAGACGTGAGTCCCAGGCACTCCACACCACTGGAAGCAAGCTAGCCAGGCTGATGAGAGGTGTTACCTCGAAACCGGGCCGGTCCTCGGATGCTTGTTTCCGTTCTGGGAAGGACATGGCTTTTGTAGTTCAGACTGGACTGTTCCCATGGGGCACAGGGTCAGCGCTGATTTGCATATCGCCATTGTCTAACCCAGGGTGGTGTGGAGTGGAAAAACGATGGATTTGGGCCCAGATCTTTTGACTGGGGTGAATGTGTGACATTGATCCACATTCTGTCCATCATTGTTGTTTTTGCAGTAACCGCTCTAAGTGTACTGGGGATGCTCAGACGTGAGTCCCAGGCACTCCACACCACTGGAAGCAAGCTAGCCGGGCTGATGAGAGGTGTTACCTCGAAACCGGGCCGGTCCTCGGATGCTTGTTTCCGTTCTGGGAAGGACATGGCTTTTGTAGTTCGGACTGGACTGTTCCCATGGGGCACAGGGTCAGCGCTGATTTGCATATCGCCATTGTCTAACCCAGGGTGGTGTGGAGTGGAAAAACGATGGATTTGGGCCCAGATCTTTTGACTGGGGTGAATGTGTGACATTGATCCACATTCTGTCCATCATTGTTGTTTTTGCAGTAACCGCTCATGTTGAATAACCACTTTTTAAACCCTCACGTGACCAAAATTGCCATTTTTACAGAGTTTTCCTTATTCAAAAGATTCAATTTTGACCAATTTCAGGCACAGAAATGACTTCAAACACTCTTATTTTAGTTGAAAAAGTCATAATTCGCATCCAACAGTCATTTACAGTCAAAAAATAAAATGCTAAAATTTCATCCATATTGACCATTTTGGGAACGTTCGACAGGTCCGGAGTCATCGTTTTTTATCAGAAAATTTATTTTTTGGACTGTATCAAAAATGATTCAAAATGTCAATTGGATTGTGCCTCATGTTGAATAACCACTTTTTAAACCCTCACATGACCAAAATTGCCATTTTTACAGAGTTTTGCTTACTCAAAAGCTTCAATTTTGACCAATTTCAGGCACAGAAATGACTTTAAACACACTTATTTTAGTTGAAAAATTCATAATTCACACCCAACAGTCATTTACAGTCCAAAAATTAAATGTTAAAATTTCATCCATATTGACCATTTTGGGAACGTTCGACAGGTCCAAAGTCATCGTTTTTCATCAGAAAATTGATTTTTTGGACTGTACCAAAAATGATTTAAAATGTAAATTGGATCGTGCCTCATGTTGATTAACCACTTTTTAAACCCTCACAGTGACAAAAATTGCCATTTTACAGGGTTGTGCTTACTCAAAAGCTTCAATTTTGACAAATTTCAGGCACTGAAATGACTTTAAACACACTTATTTTAGTTGAAAAAGTTATAATTCGGATCCAACAGTCATTTAGAGTCAAAAGATTAAATGTAAAAATGTCATCCATATTGACCATTTTGGGAACGTTCGACAGGTCCGGAGTCATCGTTTTTCATCAGAAAATAGATTTTTTGGACTGTACCAAAAATTATTAAAAATGTAAATTGGATCGTGCCTCATGTTGAATAACCACTTTTTAAACCCTCACAGTGACCAAAATTGCCATTTTTACAGAGTTGTGCTTACACAAAAGCTTCAATTTTGACCAATTTCAGGCACAGAAATGAATTTTAACACACTTATTTTAGTTGAAAAAGTCATAATTCACATCCAACAGTCATTTACAGTCAAAAAATTAAATGTTAAAATTTCATCCATATTGACCATTTTGGGAACGTTCGACAGATCCGGAGTCATCGTTTTTCATCAGAAAATTGATTTTTTGGACTGTACCAAAAATTATTCAAAATGTCAATTGGATCGTGCCTCATGTTAAATAACCACTTTTTTAACCCTCACACTGACCAAAATTGCCATTTTTACAGAGTTGTGCTTACTCAAAAGCTTCAATTTTGACCAATTTCAGGCACAGAAATGACTTTAAACACACTTATTTTAGTTGAAAAAGTCAAAATTCGCATCCAACAGTCATTTAGAGTCAAAAGATTAAATGTTAAAATTTCACCATATTGACCATTTTCGGAACGTTCGACAGGTCCGGAGTCATCGTTTTTCATCAGAAATTGATTTTTTGGACTGTATCAAAAATGATTCAAAATGTAAATTGGATCGTGCCTCATGTTGAATAACCACTTTTTAAACCCTCACAGTAACCGAAATTGCCATTTTTACAGAGTTTTGCTTACTCAAAAGCATCAATTTTGAACAATTTCAGGCACAGTAATGACTTTAAACACAGTTATTTTAGTTGAAAAAGTCATAATTCACATCCACCAGTCATTTACAGTGCAAAAATTAAATGTTAAAATTTCATCCGTATTGACCATTTTGGGAATGTTCGACAGGTCCGGAGTCATCGTTTTCCATCAGAAAATTGATTTTTTGGACTGTACCAAAAATGATACAAAATGTAAATTGGATCGTGCCTCATGTTGAATAACAACTTTTTAAACCCTCACAGTAACCGAAATTTCCATTTTTACAGAGTTTTGCTTACTCACAAGCTTCAATTTTGAACAATTTCAGGCACAGCAATGACTTTAAACACAGTTATTTTAGTTGAAAAAGTCATAATTCACATCCAACAGTCATTTAGAGTCAAAAGATTAAATGTTAAAATTTCACCCATATTGACCATTTTGGGAACTTCGACAGGTCCGGAGTCATCGTTTTTCATCAGAAAATTGATTTTTTGGGACTGTACCAAAAATGATTCAAAATGTCAAATGGATTGTGCCTCATGTTGAATAACCACTTTTTAAACCCTCACATGACCAAAATTGCCATTTTTACAGAGTTTTCCTTATTCAAAAGATTCAATTTTGACCAATTTCAGGCACAGAAATGACTTCAAACACTCTTATTTTAGTTGAAAAATCCATAATTCACACCCAACAGTCATTTACAGTCCAAAAATTAAATGTTAAAATTTCATCCATATTGACCATTTTGGGAACGTTCGACAGGTCCAAAGTCATCGTTTTTCATCAGAAAATTGATTTTTTGGACTGTACCAAAAATGATTTAAAATGTAAATTGGATCGTGCCTCATGTTGATTAACCACTTTTTAAACCCTCACAGTGACAAAAATTGCCATTTTACAGGGTTGTGCTAACTCAAAAGCTTCAATTTTGACCAATTTCAGGCACAGAAATGACTTCAAACACTCTTATTTTAGTTGAAAAATTCATAATTCACATCCAACAGTCATTTACAGTCCAAAAATTAAATGTTAAAATTTCATCCATATTGACCATTTTGGGAACGTTCGACAGGTCAGGAGTCATCGTTTTTCATCAGAAAATTGATTTTTTTGGACTGTACGACAAATGATTCAAAATGTAAATTGGATCATGCCTCATGTTGAATAACCACTTTTTAAACGCTCACAGTGACCAAAATTGCCATTTTTACAGAGTTTTGCTTACTCAAAAGCTTCAATTTTGACAAATTTCAGGCACTGAAATGACTTTAAACACACTTATTTTAGTTGAAAAAGTTATAATTCGGATCCAACAGTCATTTACAGTCAAAAAATTAAATGTTAAAATTTCATCCATATTGACCATTTTGGGAACGTTCGACAGGTCCGGAGTCATCGTTTTGCATCAGAAAAATGATTTTTTTGAATGTTTCAAAAAAGATTCAAAATGTCAATTGGATCGTGCCTCATTTTGAATAACCACTTTTTCAAATCTCACAGTAACCAAAATTGCCAATTTTTACAGAGTTATCCTTACTCAAAAGCTTCAATTTTGACCAATTTCAGGCACAGAAATGACTTTAAACACACTTATTTTAGTTAAAAAAGTCATAATTTGCACCCAACAGTCATTTACAGTCAAAAAATTAAATGTTAAAATTTCATCCATATTGACCATTTTGGGAACGTTCGACAGGTCCGGAGTCATCGTTTTTCATCAGAAAATTGATTTTTTGGACTGTACCAAAAATTATTCAAAATGTCAATTGGATCGTGCCTCATGTTAAATAACCACTTTTTTAACCCTCACAGTGACCAAAATTGCCATTTTTACAGAGTTGTGCTTACTCAAAAGCTTCAATTTTGACCAATTTCAGGCACAGAAATGACTTTAAACACACTTATTTTAGTTGAAAAAGTCATAATTCGCATCCAACAGTCATTTAGAGTCAAAAGATTAAATGTTAAAATTTCACCCATATTGACCATTTTGGGAACGTTCGACAGGTCCGGAGTCATTGTTTTTCATCAGAAAATTTATTTTTTTGGACTGTACCAAAAATGATTCAAAATGTTAATTGGATCGTGCCTCATGTTGAATAACCACTTTTTAAACCCTCACCTTGACCAAAATTGCCATTTTTACAGAGTTTTGCTTACTCAAAAGCTTCAATTTTGACCAATTTCAGGCACAGAAATGTCTTTAAACACACTTATTTTAGTTGAGAAAGTCATAATTCGCATCCAACAGTCATTTAGAGTCAAAAGATTAAATGTTAAAATTTCAACCATATTGACCATTTTGGGAACGTTCTAAAGGTCCGGAGTCATCGTTTTTCATCAGAAAATTGATTTTTTGGACTGTACCAAAAATGATTCAAAATGTCAATTGGATTGTGCCTCATGTTGAATAACCACTTTTTAAACCCTCACAGTGACCAAAATTTCCATTTTTACAGAGTTTTGCTTACTCAAAAGCTTCAGCTTTGACCAATTTCAGACACAGAAATGACTTTAAACACACTTATTTTAGTTGAAAAAGTCATAATTCACATCCAACAGTCATTTAGAGTCAAAAGATCAAATGTTAAAATTTCATCCATATTGACCATTTTGGGAACGTTCGATAGGTCCGGAGTCATCGTTTTTCATCAGAAAATTGATTTTTTGGACTGTACCAAAAATGATTCAAAATGTCAATTGGATCGTGCCTCATGTTGAATAACCACTTTTTAAACCCTCACAGTGACCAAAATTGCCATTTTTACAGAGTTGTCCTTACTCAAAAGCTTCAATTTTGACCAATTTCAGGCACAGAAATGACTTCAAACACTCTTATTGTAGTTGAAAAAGTCATAATTCGCATCCAACAGTCATTTACAGTCAAAAAATAAAATGCTAAAATTTCATCCATATTGACCATTTTGGGAACGTTCGACAGGTCCGGAGTCATCGTTTTTCATCAGAAAATTTATTTTTTGGACTGTATCAAAAATGATTCAAAATGTCAATTGGATCGTGCCTCATGTTGAATAACCACTTTTTGAACCCTCAAAGTGACCAAAATTGCCATTTTTACAGTTTTGCTTACTCAAAAGCTTCAATTTTGACCAATTTCAGGCACAGAAATGACTTTAAACAAACTTATTTTAGTTGAAAAAGTCATAATTCACATCCAACTGTCATTTAGAGTCAAAAGATTAAATGTTAAAATTTCATCCATATTGACCATTTTGGGAACGTTCGACAGGTCCGGAGTCATCGTTTTTCATCAGAGAATTGATGTTTAGGACTGTACCAAAAATGATTCAAAATGTAAATTTATCGTGCCTCATGTTGAATAACCACTTTTTAAACCCTCACAGTGACCAAAATTGCCATTTTTACAGAGTTGTCCTTACACAAAAGCTTCAATTTTGACCAATTTCAGGCACAGAAATGACTTTAAACACACTTTTTTAGTTGAAAAAGTCATAATTTGCACCCAACAGTCATTTAGAGTCCAAAAATTAAATGTTAAAATTTCATCCATATTGACCATTTTGGGAACGTTCGACAGGTCCGGAGTCATCGTTTTTCATCAGAAATTGATTTTTTGGACTGTATCAAAAATGATTCAAAATGTAAATTGGATCGTGCCTCATGTTGAATAACCACTTTTTAAACCCTCACAGTAACCGAAATTGCCATTTTTACAGAGTTTTGCTTACTCAAAAGCGTCAATTTTGAACAATTTCAGGCACAGTAATGACTTTAAACACAGTTATTTTAGTTGAAAAAGTCATAATTCACATCCACCAGTCATTTACAGTGCAAAAATTAAATGTTAAAATTTCATCCGTATTGACCATTTTGGGAATGTTCGACAGGTCCGGAGTCATCGTTTTTCATCAGAAAATTGATTTTTTGGACTGTACCAAAAATGATACAAAATGTAAATTGGATCGTGCCTCATGTTGAATAACCACTTTTTAAACCCTCACAGTAACCGAAATTGCCATTTTTACAGAGTTGTCCTTACTCAAAAGATTCAATTTTGACCAATTTCAGGCACAGAAATGACTTCAAACACTCTTATTTTAGTTGAAAAAGTCATAATTCGCATCCAACAGTCATTTACAGTCAAAAAATAAAATGTTAAAATTTCATCCGTATTGACCATTTTGGGAATGTTCGACAGGTCCGGAGTCATCGTTTTTCATCAGAAAATTGATTTTTTGGACTGTACCAAAAATGATACAAAATGTAAATTGGATCGTGCCTCATGTTGAATAACCACTTTTTAAACCCTCACAGTAACTGAAAATGCCATTTTTACAGAGTTGTCCTTACTCAAAAGATTCAATTTTGAACAATTTCAGTCACAGAAATGACTTTAAACAAAGTTATTTTAGTTGAAAAAGTCATAATTCACATCCAACAGTCATTTAGAGTCAAAAGATTAAATGTTAAAATTTCACCCATATTGACCATTTTGGGAATTTCGACAGGTCCGGAGTCATCGTTTTTCATCAGAAAATTGATTTTTTGGGACTGTACCAAAAATGATTCAAAATGTCAAATGGATTGTGCCTCATGTTGAATAACCACTTTTTAAACCCTCACGTGACCAAAATTGCCATTTTTACAGAGTTTTCCTTATTCAAAAGATTCAATTTTGACCAATTTCAGGCACAGAAATGACTTCAAACACTCTTATTTTAGTTGAAAAAGTCATAATTCGCATCCAACAGTCATTTACAGTCAAAAAATAAAATGCTAAAATTTCATCCATATTGACCATTTTGGGAACGTTCGACAGGTCCGGAGTCATCGTTTTTTATCAGAAAATTTATTTTTTGGACTGTATCAAAAATGATTCAAAATATCAATTGGATTGTGCCTCATGTTGAATAACCACTTTTTAAACCCTCACTTGACCAAAATTGCCATTTTTACAGAGTTTTGCTTAGTCAAAAGCTTCAATTTTGACCAATTTCAGGCACAGAAATGACTTTAAACACACTTATTTTAGTTGAAAAATTCATAATTCACACCCAACAGTCATTTATAGTCCAAAAATTAAATGTTAAAATTTCATCCATATTGACCATTTTGGGAACGTTCGACAGGTCCAAAGTCATCGTTTTTCATCAGAAAATTGATTTTTTGGACTGTACCAAAAATGATTTAAAATGTAAATTGGATCGTGCCTCATGTTGATTAACCACTTTTTAAACCCTCACAGTGACAAAAATTGCCATTTTACAGGGTTGTGCTAACTCAAAAGCTTCAATTTTGACCAATTTCAGGCACAGAAATGACTTCAAACACTCTTATTTTAGTTGAAAAATTCATAATTCACATCCAACAGTCATTTACAGTCCAAAAATTAAATGTTAAAATTTCATCCATATTGACCATTTTGGGAACGTTCGACAGGTCAGGAGTCATCGTTTTTCATCAGAAAATTGTTTTTTTTGGACTGTACGACAAATGATTCAAAATGTAAATTGGATCATGCCTCATGTTGAATAACCACTTTTTAAACGCTCACAGTGACCAAAATTGCCATTTTTACAGAGTTTTGCTTACTCTAAAGCTTCAATTGTGACAAATTTCAGGCACTGAAATGACTTTAAACACACTTATTTTAGTTGAAAAAGTTATAATTCGGATCCAACAGTCATTTACAGTCAAAAAATTAAATGTTAAAATTTCATCCATATTGACCATTTTGGGAACGTTCGACAGGTCCGGAGTCATCGTTTTTCATCAGAAAAATGATTTTTTTGAATGTTTCAAAAAAGATTCAAAATGTCAATTGGATCATGCCTCATTTTGAATAACCACTTTTTCAAATCTCACAGTGACCAAAATTGCCAATTTTTACAGAGTTGTGCTTACTCAAAAGCTTCAGTTTTGACCAATTTCAGGCACAGAAATGACTTTAAACACACTTATTTTAGTTGAAAAAGTCATAATTCGCATCCAACAGTCATTTAGAGTCAAAAGATTAAATGTTAAAATTTCACCCATATTGACCATTTTGGGAACGTTCGACAGGTCCGGAGTCATTGTTTTTCATCAGAAAATTTATTTTTTTGGACTGTACCAAAAATGATTCAAAATGTTAATTGGATCGTGCCTCATGTTGAATAACCACTTTTTAAACCCTCACCCTGACCAAAATTGCAATTTTTACAGAGTTTTGCTTACTCAAAAGCTTCAATTTTGACCAATTTCAGGCACAGAAATGTCTTTAAACACACTTATTTTAGTTGAGAAAGTCATAATTCGCATCCAACAGTCATTTAGAGTCAAAAGATTAAATGTTAAAATTTCAACCATATTGACCATTTTGGGAACGTTCTAAAGGTCCGGAGTCATCGTTTTTCATCAGAAAATTGATTTTTTGGACTGTACCAAAAATGATTCAAAATGTCAATTGGATTGTGCCTCATGTTGAATAACCACTTTTTAAACCCTCACAGTGACCACAATTTCCATTTTTACAGAGTTTTGCTTACTCAAAAGCTTCAATTTTGACCGATTTCAGACACAGAAATGACTTTAAACACACTTATTTTAGTTGAAAAAGTTATAATTCGGATCCAACAGTCATTTACAGTCAAAAAATTAAATGTTAAAATTTCATCCATATTGACCATTTTGGGAACGTTCGACAGGTCCGGAGTCATCGTTTTTCATCAGAAAAATGATTTTTTTGAATGTTTCAAAAAAGATTCAAAATGTCAATTGGATCGTGCCTCATTTTGAATAACCACTTTTTCAAATCTCACAGCAACCAAAATTGCCAATTTTTACAGAGTTATCCTTACTCAAAAGCTTCAATTTTGACCAATTTCAGGCACAGAAATGACTTTAAACACACTTATCTTAGTTAAAAAAGTCATAATTTGCACCCAACAGTCATTTACAGTCAAAAAATTAAATGTTAAAATTTCATCCATATTGACCATTTTGGGAACGTTCGACAGGTCCGGAGTCATCGTTTTTCATCAGAAAATTGATTTTTTGGACTGTACCAAAAATGATTCAAAATGTAAATTGGGTCATGCCTCATGTTGAATAACCACTTTTTAAACCCTCACAGTGACCAAAATTGCCATTTGTACAGGGTTGTGCTTACTCAAAAGCTTTAATTTTGACCAATTTCAGGCACTGAAATGACTTTAAACACACTTATTTTAGTTGAAAAAGTTATAATTCGGATCCAACAGTCATTTACAGTCAAAAAATTAAATGTTAAAATTTCATCCATATTGACCATTTTGGGAACGTTCGACAGGTCCGGAGTCATCGTTTTTCATCAGAAAAATGATTTTTTTGAATGTTTCAAAAAAGATTCAAAATGTCAATTGGATCGTGCCTCATTTTGAATAACCACTTTTTCAAATCTCACAGCAACCAAAATTGCCAATTTTTACAGAGTTATCCTTACTCAAAAGCTTCAATTTTGACCAATTTCAGGCACAGAAATGACTTTAAACACACTTATCTTAGTTAAAAAAGTCATAATTTGCACCCAACAGTCATTTACAGTCAAAAAATTAAATGTTAAAATTTCATCCATATTGACCATTTTGGGAACGTTCGACAGGTCCGGAGTCATCGTTTTTCATCAGAAAATTGATTTTTTGGACTGTACCAAAAATGATTCAAAATGTAAATTGGGTCATGCCTCATGTTGAATAACCACTTTTTAAACCCTCACAGTGACCAAAATTGCCATTTGTACAGGGTTGTGCTTACTCAAAAGCTTTAATTTTGACCAATTTCAGGCACAGAAATGACTTTAAACACACTTATTTTAGTCGAAAAAGTCATAATTCACATCCAACTGTCATTTAGAGTCAAAAGATTTAATGTAAAAATGTCATCCATATTGACCATTTTGGGAACGTTCGACATGTCCGGAGTCATCGTTTTTCATCAGAAAATAGATTTTTTGGACTGTACCAAAAATTATTAAAAATGTAAATTGGATCGTGCCTCATGTTGAATAACCACTTTTTAAACCCTCACAGTGACCAAAATTGCCATTTTTACAGAGTTGTGCTTACTCAAAAGCTTCAATTTTGACCAATTTCAGGCACAGAAATGAATTTTAACACACTTATTTTAGTTGAAAAAGTCATAATTCACATCCAACTGTCATTTACAGTCAAAAAATTAAATGTTAAAATTTCATCCATATTGACCATTTTGGGAACGTTCGACAGATCCGGAGTCATCGTTTTTCATCAGAAAATTGATTTTTTGGACTGTACCAAAAATTATTCAAAATGTCAATTGGATCGTGCCTCATGTTAAATAACCACTTTTTTAACCCTCACAGTGACCAAAATTGCCATTTTTACAGAGTTGTGCTTACTCAAAAGCTTCAGTTTTGACCAATTTCAGGCACAGAAATGACTTTAAACACACTTATTTTAGTTGAAAAAGTCATAATTCGCATCCAACAGTCATTTAGAGACAAAAGATTAAATGTTAAAATTTCACCCATATTGACCATTTTGGGAACGTTCTAAAGGTCCGGAGTCATCGTTTTTCATCAGAAAATTGATTTTTTGGACTGTACCAAAAATGATTCAAAATGTCAATTGGATTGTGCCTCATGTTGAATAACCACTTTTTAAACCCTCACAGTGCCCAAAATTTCCATTTTTACAGAGTTTTGCTTACTCAAAAGCTTCAATTTTGACCAATTTCAGACACAGAAATGACTTTAAACACACTTATTTTAGTTGAAAAAGTCATAATTCACATCCAACAGTCATTTAGAGTCAAAAGATCAAATGTTAAAATTTCATCCATATTGACCATTTTGGGAACGTTCGATAGGTCCGGAGTCATCGTTTTTCATCAGAAAATTGATTTTTTGGACTGTACCAAAAATGATTCAAAATGTCAATTGGATCGTGCCTCATGTTGAATAACCACTTTTAAAAACCCTCACAGTGACCAAAATTGCCATTTTTACAGAGTTGTCCTTACTCAAAAGCTTCAATTTTGACCAATTTCAGGCACAGAAATGACTTCAAACACTCTTATTGTAGTTGAAAAAGTCATAATTCGCATCCAACAGTCATTTACAGTCAAAAAATAAAATGCTAAAATTTCATCCATATTGACCATTTTAGGAACGTTCGACAGGTCCGGAGTCATCGTTTTTCATCAGAAAATTTATTTTTTGGACTGTATCAAAAATGATTCAAAATGTCAATTGGATCGTGCCTCATGTTGAATAACCACTTTTTGAACCCTCAAAGTGACCAAAATTGCCATTTTTACAGAGTTTTGCTTACTCAAAAGCTTCAATTTTGACCAATTTCAGGCACAGAAATGACTTTAAACAAACTTATTTTAGTTGAAAAAGTCATAATTCGCATCCAACAGTCATTTACAGTCAAAAAATAAAATGTTAACATTTCATCGATATTGACCATTTTGGGAACGTTCGACAGGTCCGGAGTCATCGTTTTTATCAGAGAATTGATGTTTAAGACTGTACCAAAAATGATTCAAAATGTAAATTTATCGTGCCTCATGTTGAATAACCACTTTTTAAACCCTCACAGTGACCAAAATTGCCATTTTTACAGAGATTTGCTTACTCAAAAGCTTCAATTTTGACCAATTTCAGGCACAGAAATGACTTTAAACACACTTATTTTAGTTGAAAAATTCATAATTCACACCCAACAGTCATTTACAGTCCAAAAATTAAATGTTAAAATTTCATCCATATTGACCATTTTGGGAACGTTCGACAGGTCCAAAGTCATCGTTTTTCATCAGAAAATTGATTTTTTGGACTGTACCAAAAATGATTCAAAATGTAAATTGGATCGTGCCTCATGTTGAATAACCACTTTTTAAACCCTCACAGTAACCGATATTGCCATTTTTACAGAGTTTTGCTTACTCAAAAGCGTCAATTTTGAACAATTTCAGGCACAGAAATGACTTTAAACACAGTTATTTTAGTTGAAAAAGTCATAATTCACATCCAACAGTCATTTAGAGTCAAAAGATTAAATGTTAAAATTTCAGCCATATTGACCATTTTGGGAACTTCGACAGGTCCGGAGTCATCGTTTTTCATCAGAAAATTGATTTTTTGGGACTGTACCAAAAATGATTCAAAATGTCAAATGGATTGTGCCTCATGTTGAATAACCACTTTTTAAACCCTCACGTGACCAAAATTGCCATTTTTACAGAGTTTTCCTTATTCAAAAGATTCAATTTTGACCAATTTCAGGCACAGAAATGACTTCAAACACTCTTATTTTAGTTGAAAAAGTCATAATTCGCATCCAACAGTCATTTACAGTCAAAAAATAAAATGCTAAAATTTCATCCATATTGACCATTTTGGGAACGTTCGACAGGTCCGGAGTCATCGTTTTTTATCAGAAAATTAATTTTTTGGACTGTATCAAAAATGATTCAAAATGTCAATTGGATTGTGCCTCATGTTGAATAACCACTTTTTAAACCCTCACATGACCAAAATTGCCATTTTTACAGAGTTTTGCTTACTCAAAAGCTTCAATTTTGACCAATTTCAGGCACAGAAATGACTTTAAACACACTTATTTTAGTTGAAAAATTCATAATTCACACCCAACTGTCATTTACAGTCCAAAAATTAAATGTTAAAATTTCATCCATATTGACCATTTTGGGAACGTTCGACAGGTCCAAAGTCAACGTTTTTCATCAGAAAATTGATTTTTTGGACTGTACCAAAAATGATTTAAAATGTAAATTGGATCGTGCCTCATGTTGATTAACCACTTTTTAAACCCTCACATGACCAAAATTGCCATTTTTACAGAGTTTTGCTTACTCAAAAGCTTCAATTTTGACCAATTTCAGGCACAGAAATGACTTTAAACACACTTATTTTAGTTGAAAAATTCATAATTCACACCCAACTGTCATTTACAGTCCAAAAATTAAATGTTAAAATTTCATCCATATTGACCATTTTGGGAACGTTCGACAGGTCCGGAGTCATCGTTTTTCATCAGAAATTGATTTTTTCGGACTGTATCAAAAATCATTCAAAATGTAAATTGGATCGTGCCTCATGTTGAATAACCACTTTTTAAACCCTCACAGTAACCGAAATTGCCATTTTTACAGAGTTTTGCTTACTCAAAAGCGTCAATTTTGAACAATTTCAGGCACAGTAATGACTTTAAACACAGTTATTGTAGTTGAAAAAGTCTTAATTCACATCCACCAGTCATTTACAGTGCAAAAATTAAATGTTAAAATTTCATCCATATTGACCATTTTGGGAATGTTCGACAGGTCCGGAGTCATCGTTTTTCATCAGAAAATTGATTTTTTGGACTGTACCAAAAATAATACAAAATGTAAATTGGATCGTGCCTCATGTTGAATAACCACTTTTTAAACCCTCACAGTAACCGAAATTGCCATTTTTACAGAGTTTTGCTTACTCAAAAGCGTCAATTTTGAACAATTTCAGGCACAGAAATGTCTTTAAACACACTTATTTTAGTTGAGAAAGTCATAATTCGCATCCAACAGTCATTTAGAGTCAAAAGATTAAATGTTAAAATTTCAACCATATTGACCATTTTGGGAACGTTCTAAAGGTCCGGAGTGATCGTTTTTCATCAGAAAATTGATTTTTTGGACTGTACCAAAAATGATTCAAAATGTCAATTGGATTGTGCCTCATGTTGAATAACCACTTTTTAAACCCTCACAGTGACCAAAATTTCCATTTTTACAGAGTTTTGCTTACTCAAAAGCTTCAATTTTGACCAATTTCAGACACAGAAATGACTTTAAACACACTTATTTTAGTTGAAAAAGTCATAATTCACATCCAACAGTCATTTAGAGTCAAAAGATCAAATGTTAAAATTTCATCCATATTGACCATTTTGGGAACGTTCGATAGGTCCGGAGTCATCGTTTTTCATCAGAAAATTGATTTTTTGGACTGTACCAAAAATGATTCAAAATGTCAATTGGATCGTGCCTCATGTTGAATAACCACTTTTTAAACCCTCACAGTGACCAAAATTGCCATTTTTACAGAGTTGTCCTTACTCAAAAGCTTCAATTTTGACCAATTTCAGGCACAGAAATGACTTCAAACACTCTTATTGTAGTTGAAAAAGTCATAATTCGCATCCAACAGTCATTTACAGTCAAAAAATAAAATGCTAAAATTTCATCCATATTGACCATTTTGGGAACGTTCGACAGGTCCGGAGTCATCGTTTTTCATCAGAAAATTTATTTTTTGGACTGTATCAAAAATGATTCAAAATGTCAATTGGATCGTGCCTCATGTTGAATAACCACTTTTTGAACCCTCAAAGTGACCAAAATTGCCATTTTTACAGTTTTGCTTACTCAAAAGCTTCAATTTTGACCAATTTCAGGCACAGAAATGACTTTAAACAAACTTATTTTAGTTGAAAAAGTCATAATTCACATCCAACTGTCATTTAGAGTCAAAAGATTAAATGTTAAAATTTCATCCATATTGACCATTTTGGGAACGTTCGACAGGTCCGGAGTCATCGTTTTTCATCAGAGAATTGATGTTTAGGACTGTACCAAAAATGATTCAAAATGTAAATTTATCGTGCCTCATGTTGAATAACCACTTTTTAAACCCTCACAGTGACCAAAATTGCCATTTTTACAGAGTTGTCCTTACACAAAAGCTTCAATTTTGACCAATTTCAGGCACAGAAATGACTTTAAACACACTTTTTTAGTTGAAAAAGTCATAATTTGCACCCAACAGTCATTTACAGTCCAAAAATTAAATGTTAAAATTTCATCCATATTGACCATTTTGGGAACGTTCGACAGGTCCGGAGTCATCGTTTTTCATCAGAAATTGATTTTTTGGACTGTATCAAAAATGATTCAAAATGTAAATTGGATCGTGCCTCATGTTGAATAACCACTTTTTAAACCCTCACAGTAACCGAAATTGCCATTTTTACAGAGTTTTGCTTACTCAAAAGCGTCAATTTTGAACAATTTCAGGCACAGTAATGACTTTAAACACAGTTATTTTAGTTGAAAAAGTCATAATTCACATCCACCAGTCATTTACAGTGCAAAAATTAAATGTTAAAATGTCATCCGTATTGACCATTTTGGGAATGTTCGACAGGTCCGGAGTCATCGTTTTTCATCAGAGAATTGATGTTTAGGACTGTACCAAAAATGATTCAAAATGTAAATTTATCGTGCCTCATGTTGAATAACCACTTTTTAAACCCTCACAGTGACCAAAATTGCCATTTTTACAGAGATTTGCTTACTCAAAAGCTTCAATTTTGACCAATTTCAGGCACAGAAATGACTTTAAACACACTTATTTTAGTTGAAAAATTAATAATTCACACCCAACAGTCATTTACAGTCCAAAAATTAAATGTTAAAATTTCATCCATATTGACCATTTTGGGAACGTTCGACAGGTCCAAAGTCATCGTTTTTCATCAGAAAATTGATTTTTTGAACTGTACCAAAAATGATTCAAAATGTAAATTGGATCGTGCCTCATGTTGAATAACCACTTTTTAAACCCTAACAGTAACCGATATTGCCATTTTTACAGAGTTTTGCTTACTCAAAAGCGTCAATTTTGAACAATTTCAGGCACAGAAATGACTTTAAACACAGTTATTTTAGTTGAAAAAGTCATAATTCACATCCAACAGTCATTTAGAGTCAAAAGATTAAATGTTAAAATTTCAGCCATATTGACCATTTTGGGAACTTCGACAGGTCCGGAGTCATCGTTTTTCATCAGAAAATTGATTTTTTGGGACTGTACCAAAAATGATTCAAAATGTCAAATGGATTGTGCCTCATGTTGAATAACCACTTTTTAAACCCTCACGTGACCAAAATTGCCATTTTTACAGAGTTTTCCTTATTCAAAAGATTCAATTTTGACCAATTTCAGGCACAGAAATGACTTCAAACACTCTTATTTTAGTTGAAAAAGTCATAATTCGCATCCAACAGTCATTTACAGTCAAAAAATAAAATGCTAAAATTTCATCCATATTGACCATTTTGGGAAGGTTCGACAGGTCCGGAGTCATCGTTTTTTATCAGAAAATTAATTTTTTGGACTGTATCAAAAATGATTCAAAATGTCAATTGGATTGTGCCTCATGTTGAATAACCACTTTTTAAACCCTCACATGACCAAAATTGCCATTTTTACAGAGTTTTGCTTACTCAAAAGCTTCAATTTTGACCAATTTCAGGCACAGAAATGACTTTAAACACACTTATTTTAGTTGAAAAATTCATAATTCAAACCCAACTGTCATTTACAGTCCAAAAATTAAATGTTAAAATTTCATCCATATTGACCATTTTGGGAACGTTCGACAGGTCCAAAGTCATCGTTTTTCATCAGAAAATTGATTTTTTGGACTTTACCAAAAATGATTTAAAATGTAAATTGGATCGTGCCTCATGTTGATTAACCACTTTTTAAACCCTCACAGTGACAAAAATTGCCATTTTACAGGGTTGTGCTTACTCAAAAGCTTCAATTTTGACCAATTTCAGACACAGAAATGACTTTAAACACACTTATTTTAGTTGAAAAAGTCATAATTTGCACCCAACAGTCATTTACAGTCAAAAAATAAAATGCTAACATTTCATCCATATTGACCATTTTGGGAACGTTCGACAGGTCCGGAGTCATCGTTTTTCATCAGAAAATTTATTTTTTGGACTGTATCAAAAATGATTCAAAATGTCAATTGGATCGTGCCTCATGTTGAATAACCACTTTTTGAACCCTCAAAGTGACCAAAATTGCCATTTTTACAGAGTTTTGCTTACTCAAAAGCTTCAATTTTGACCAATTTCAGGCACAGAAATGACTTTAAACAAACTTATTTTAGTTGAAAAAGTCATAATTCGCATCCAACAGTCATTTACAGTCAAAAAATAAAATGTTAACATTTCATCGATATTGACCATTTTGGGAACGTTCGACAGGTCCGGAGTCATCGTTTTTCATCAGAGAATTGATGTTTAGGACTGTACCAAAAATGATTCAAAATGTAAATTTATCGTGCCTCATGTTGAATAACCACTTTTTAAACCCTCACAGTGACCAAAATTGCCATTTTTACAGAGATTTGCTTACTCAAAAGCTTCAATTTTGACCAATTTCAGGCACAGAAATGACTTTAAACACACTTATTTTAGTTGAAAAATTCATAATTCACACCCAACAGTCATTTACAGTCCAAAAATTAAATGTTAAAATTTCATCCATATTGACCATTTTGGGAACGTTCGACAGGTCCAAAGTCATCGTTTTTCATCAGAAAATTGATTTTTTGAACTGTACCAAAAATGATTCAAAATGTAAATTGGATCGTGCCTCATGTTGAATAACCACTTTTTAAACCCTAACAGTAACCGATATTGCCATTTTTACAGAGTTTTGCTTACTCAAAAGAGTCAATTATGAACAATTTCAGGCACAGAAATGACTTTAAACACAGTTATTTTAGTTGAAAAAGTCATAATTCACATCCAACAGTCATTTAGAGTCAAAAGATTAAATGTTAAAATTTCAGCCATATTGACCATTTTGGGAACTTCGACAGGTCCGGAGTCATCGTTTTTCATCAGAAAATGGATTTTTTGGGACTGTACCAAAAATGATTCAAAATGTCAAATGGATTGTGCCTCATGTTGAATAACCACTTTTTAAACCCTCACGTGACCAAAATTGCCATTTTTACAGAGTTTTCCTTATTCAAAAGATTCAATTTTGACCAATTTCTGGCACAGAAATGACTTCAAACACTCTTATTTTAGTTGAAAAAGTCATAATTCGCATCCAACAGTCATTTACAGTCAAAAAATAAAATGCTAAAATTTCATCCATATTGACCATTTTGGGAAGGTTCGACAGGTCCGGAGTCATCGTTTTTTATCAGAAAATTTATTTTTTGGACTGTATCAAAAATTATTCAAAATGTCAATTGGATTGTGCCTCATGTTGAATAACCACTTTTTAAACCCTCACATGACCAAAATTGCCATTTTTACAGAGTTTTGCTTACTCAAAAGCTTCAATTTTGACCAATTTCAGGCACAGAAATGACTTTAAACACACTTATTTTAGTTGAAAAATTCATAATTCAAACCCAACTGTCATTTACAGTCCAAAAATTAAATGTTAAAATTTCATCCATATTGACCATTTTGGGAACGTTCGACAGGTCCAAAGTCATCGTTTTTCATCAGAAAATTGATTTTTTGGACTGTACCAAAAATGATTTAAAATGTAAATTGGATCGTGCCTCATGTTGATTAACCACTTTTTAAACCCTCACAGTGACAAAAATTGCCATTTTACAGGGTTGTGCTTACTCAAAAGCTTCAATTTTGACCAATTTCAGACACAGAAATGACTTTAAACACACTTATTTTAGTTGAAAAAGTCATAATTTGCACCCAACAGTCATTTACAGTCCAAAAATTAAATGTTAAAATTTCATCCATATTGACCATTTTGGGAACGTTCGACAGGTCCGGAGTCATCGTTTTTCATCAGAAATTGATTTTTTCGGACTGTATCAAAAATCATTCAAAATGTAAATTGGATCGTGCCTCATGTTGAATAACCACTTTTTAAACCCTCACAGTAACCGAAATTGCCATTTTTACAGAGTTTTGCTTACTCAAAAGCGTCAATTTTGAACAATTTCAGGCACAGTAATGACTTTAAACACAGTTATTGTAGTTGAAAAAGTCTTAATTCACACCCACCAGTCATTTACAGTGCAAAAATTAAATGTTAAAATTTCATCCATATTGACCATTTTGGGAATGTTCGACAGGTCCGGAGTCATCGTTTTTCATCAGAAAATTGATTTTTTGGACTGTACCAAAAATGATACAAAATGTAAATTGGATCGTGCCTCATGTTGAATAACCACTTTTTAAACCCTCACAGTAACCGAAATTGCCATTTTTACAGAGTTTTGCTTACTCAAAAGCGTCAATTTTGAACAATTTCAGGCACAGAAATGACTTTAAACACTCTTATTTTAGTTGAAAATGTCATAATTCGCATCCAACAGTCATTTACAGTCAAAAAATAAAATGCTAAAATTTCATCCATATTGACCATTTTGGGAACGTTCGACAGGTCCGGAGTCATCGTTTTTTATCAGAAAATTGATTTTTTGGACTGTATCAAAAATGATTCAAAATGTCAATTGGATCGTGCCTCATGTTGAATAACCACTTTTTAAACCCTCACATGACCAAAATTGCCATTTTTACAGAGTTTTGCTTACTCAAAAGCTTCAATTTTGACCAATTTCAGGCACAGAAATGACTTTGAACACACTTATTTTAGTTGAAAAAGTCATAATTCACATCCAACTGTCATTTAGAGTCAAAAGATTAAATGTTAAAATTTCACCCATATTGACCATTTTGGGAACTTCGACAGGTCCGGAGTCATCGTTTTTCATCAGAAAATTGATTTTTTGGGACTGTACCAAAAATGATTCAAAATGTCAAATGGATTGTGCCTCATGTTGAATAACCACTTTTTAAACCCTCACGTGACCAAAATTGCCATTTTTACAGAGTTTTCCTTATTCAAAAGATTCAATTTTGACCAATTTCAGGCACAGAAATGACTTCAAACACTCTTATTTTAGTTGAAAAAGTCATAATTCGCATCCAACAGTCATTTACAGTCAAAAAATAAAATGCAAAAATTTCATCCATATTGATCATTTTGGGAAGGTTCGACAGGTCCGGAGTCATCGTTTTTCATCAGAAAATTGATTTTTTGGGACTGTACCAAAAATGATTCAAAATGTCAAATGGATTGTGCCTCATGTTGAATAACCACTTTTTAAACCCTCACGTGACCAAAATTGCCATTTTTACAGAGTTTTCCTTATTCAAAAGATTCAATTTTGACCAATTTCAGGCACAGAAATGACTTCAAACACTCTTATTTTAGTTGAAAAATTCATAATTCACATCCAACAGTCATTTACAGTCCAAAAATTAAATGTTAAAATTTCATCCATATTGACCATTTTGGGAACGTTCGACAGGTCAGGAGTCATCGTTTTTCATCAGAAAATTGATTTTTTTGGACTGTACAACAAATGATTCAAAATGTAAATTGGATCATGCCTCATGTCGAATAACCACTTTTTAAACGCTCACAGTGACCAAAATTGCCATTTTTACAGAGTTTTGCTTACTCAAAAGCTTCAATTTTGACAAATTTCAGGCACTGAAATGACTTTAAACACACTTATTTTAGTTGAAAAAGTTATAATTCGGATCCAACAGTCATTTACAGTCAAAAAATTAAATGTTAAAATTTCATCCATATTGACCATTTTGGGAACGTTCGACAGGTCCGCAGTCATCGTTTTTCATCAGAAAAATGATTTTTTTGAATGTTTCAAAAAAGATTCAAAATGTCAATTGGATCGTGCCTCATTTTGAATAACCACTTTTTCAAATGTCACAGTAACCAAAATTGCCAATTTTTACAGAGTTATCCTTACTCAAAAGCTTCAATTTTGACCAATTTCAGGCACAGAAATGACTTTAAACACACTTATTTTAGTTAAAAAAGTCATAATTTGCACCCAACAGTCATTTACAGTCAAAAAATTAAATGTTAAAATTTCATCCATATTGACCATTTTGGGAACGTTCGACAGGTCCGGAGTCATCGTTTTTCATCAGAAAATGGATTTTTTGGACTGTACCAAAAATGATTCAAAATGTAAATTGGGTCATGCCTCATGTTGAATAACCACTTTTTAAACCCTCACAGTGACCAAAATTGCCATTTGTACAGGGTTGTGCTTACTCAAAAGCTTCAATTTTGACCAATTTCAGGCACAGAAATGACTTTAAACACACTTATTTTAGTTGAAAAAGTCATAATTCACATCCAACTGTCATTTAGAGTCAAAAGATTAAATGTAAAAATGTCATCCATATTGACCATTTTGGGAACGTTCTAAAGGTCCGGAGTCATCGTTTTTCATCAGAAAACTGAATTTTTGGACTGTACCAAAAATGATTCAAAATGTCAATTGGATTGTGCCTCATGTTGAATAACCACTTTTTAAACTCTGACAGTGACCAAAATTTCCATTTTTACAGAGTTTTGCTTACTCAAAAGCTTCAATTTTGACCAATTTCAGACACAGAAATGACTTTAAACACACTTATTTTAGTTGAAAAAGTCATAATTCACATCCAACAGTGATTTAGAGTCAAAAGATCAAATGTTAAAATTTCATCCATATTGACCATTTTGGGAACGTTCGATTGGTCCGGAGTCATCGTTTTTCATTTGAAAATTGATTTTTTGGACTGTACCAAAAATGATTCAAAATGTCAATTGGATCGTGCCTCATGTTGAATAACCACTTTTTAAACCCTCACAGTGACCAAAATTGCCATTTTTACAGAGTTGTCCTTACTCAAAAGCTTCAATTTTGACCAATTTCAGGCACAGAAATGACTTCAAACACTCTTATTGTAGTTGAAAAAGTCATAATTCGCATCCAACAGTCATTTACAGTCAAAAAATAAAATGCTAAAATTTCATCCATATTGACCATTTTGGGAACGTTCGACAGGTCCAGAGTCATCGTTTTTCATCAGAAAATTTATTTTTTGGACTGTATCAAAAATGATTCAAAATGTCAATTGGATCGTGCCTCATGTTGAATAACCACTTTTTGAACCCTCAAAGTGACCAAAATTGCCATTTTTACAGAGTTTTGCTTACTCAAAAGCTTCAATTTTGACCAATTTCAGGCACAGAAATGACTTTAAACAAACTTATTTTAGTTGAAAAAGTCATAATTCGCATCCAACAGTCATTTACAGTCAAAAAATAAAATGTTAACATTTCATCGATATTGACCATTTTGGGAACGTTCGACAGGTCCGGAGTCATCGTTTTTCATCAGAGAATTGATGTTTAGGACTGTACCAAAAATGATTCAAAATGTAAATTTATCGTGCCTCATGTTGAATAACCACTTTTTAAAACCTCACAGTGACCAAAATTGCCATTTTTACAGAGATTTGCTTACTCAAAAGCTTCAATTTTGACCAATTTCAGGCTTTAAACACACTTATTTTAGTTGAAAAATTCATAATTCACACCCAACAGTCATTTACAGTCAAAAAATAAAATGCTAAAATTTCATCCATAGTGACCATTTTGGGAACGTTCGACAGGTCCGGAGTCATCGTTTTTTATCAGAAAATTTATTTTTTGGACTGTATCAAAAATGATTCAAAATGTCAATTGGATTGTGCCTCATGTTGAATAACCACTTTTTAAACCCTCACATGACCAAAATTGCCATTTTTACAGAGTTTTGCTTACTCAAAAGCTTCAATTTTGACCAATTTCAGGCACAGAAATGACTTTAAACACACTTATTTTAGTTGAAAAATTCATAATTCACACCCAACAGTCATTTACAGTCCAAAAATTAAATGTTAAAATTTCATCCATATTGACCATTTTGGGAACGTTCGACAGGTCCAAAGTCATCGTTTTTCATCAGAAAATTGATTTTTTGGACTGTACCAAAAATGATTTAAAATGTAAATTGGATCGTGCCTCATGTTGATTAACCACTTTTTAAACCCTCACAGTGACAAAAATTGCCATTTTACAGGGTTGTGCTTACTCAAAAGCTTCAATTTTGACCAATTTCAGACACAGAAATGACTTCAAACACTCTTATTTTAGTTGAAAAATTCACAATTCACATCCAACAGTCATTTACAGTCCAAAAATTAAATGTTAAAATTTCATCCATATTGACCATTTTGGGAACGTTCGACAGGTCAGGAGTCATCGTTTTTCATCAGAAAATTGATTTTTTTGGACTGTACGACAAATGATTCAAAATGTAAATTGGATCATGCCTCATGTTGAATAACCACTTTTTAAACGCTCACAGTGACCAAAATTGCCATTTTTACAGAGTTTTGCTTACTCAAAAGCTTCAATTTTGACAAATTTCAGGCACTGAAATAACTTTAAACACACTTATTTTAGTTGAAAAAGTTATCATTTGGATCCAACAGTCATTTACAGTCCAAAAATTAAATGTTAAAATTTCATCCATATTGACCATTTTGGGAACGTTCGACAGGTCCAAAGTCATCGTTTTTCATCAGAAAATTGATTTTTTGGACTGTACCAAAAATGATTCAAAATGTAAATTGGATCGTGCCTCATGTTGAATAACCACTTTTTAAACCCTCACAGTAACCGATATTGCCATTTTTACAGAGTTTTGCTTACTCAAAAGCGTCAATTTTGAACAATTTCAGGCACAGAAATTTAAACACAGTTATTTTAGTTGAAAAAGTCATAATTCACATCCAACAGTCATTTAGAGTCAAAAGATTAAATGTTAAAATTTCACCCATATTGACCATTTTGGGAACTTCGACAGGTCCGGAGTCATCGTTTTTCATCAGAAAATTGATTTTTTGGGACTGTACCAAAAATGATTCAAAATGTCAAATGGATTGTGCCTCATGTTGAATAACCACTTTTTAAACCCTCACGTGACCAAAATTGCCATTTTTACAGAGTTTTCCTTATTCAAAAGATTCAATTTTGACCAATTTCAGGCACAGAAATGACTTCAAACACTCTTATTTTAGTTGAAAAAGTCATAATTCGCATCCAACAGTCATTTACAGTCAAAAAATAAAATGCTAAAATTTCATCCATATTGACCATTTTGGGAACGTTCGACAGGTCCGGAGTCATCGTTTTTTATCAGAAAATTTATTTTTTGGACTGTATCAAAAATGATTCAAAATGTCAATTGGATTGTGCCTCATGTTGAATAACCACTTTTTAAACCCTCACATGACCAAAATTGCCATTTTTAAAGAGTTTTGCTTACTCAAAAGCTTCAATTTTGACCAATTTCAGGCACAGAAATGACTTTAAACACACTTATTTTAGTTGAAAAATTCATAATTCACACCCAACAGTCATTTACAGTCCAAAAATTAAATGTTAAAATTTCATCCATATTGACCATTTTGGGAACGTTCGACAGGTCCAAAGTCATCGTTTTTCATCAGAAAATTGATTTTTTGGACTGTACCAAAAATGATTTAAAATGTAAATTGGATCGTGCCTCATGTTGATTAACCACTTTTTAAACCCTCACAGTGACAAAAATTGCCATTTTACAGGGTTGTGCTTACTCAAAAGCTTCAATTTTGACCAATTTCAGACACAGAAATGACTTTAAACACACTTATTTTAGTTGAAAAAGTCATAATTTGCACCCAACAGTCATTTACAGTCCAAAAATTAAATGTTAAAATTTCATCCATATTGACCATTTTGGGAACGTTCGACAGGTCCGGAGTCATCGTTTTTCATCAGAAATTGATTTTTTCGGACTGTATCAAAAATCATTCAAAATGTAAATTGGATCGTGCCTCATGTTGAATAACCACTTTTTAAACCCTCACAGTAACCGAAATTGCCATTTTTACAGAGTTTTGCTTACTCAAAAGCGTCAATTTTGAACAATTTCAGGCACAGTAATGACTTTAAACACAGTTATTGTAGTTGAAAAAGTCTTAATTCACACCCACCAGTCATTTACAGTGCAAAAATTAAATGTTAAAATTTCATCCATATTGACCATTTTGGGAATGTTCGACAGGTCCGGAGTCATCGTTTTTCATCAGAAAATTGATTTTTTGGACTGTACCAAAAATGATACAAAATGTAAATTGGATCGTGCCTCATGTTGAATAACCACTTTTTAAACCCTCACAGTAACCGAAATTGCCATTTTTACAGAGTTTTGCTTACTCAAAAGCGTCAATTTTGAACAATTTCAGGCACAGAAATGACTTTAAACACTCTTATTTTAGTTGAAAATGTCATAATTCGCATCCAACAGTCATTTACAGTCAAAAAATAAAATGCTAAAATTTCATCCATATTGACCATTTTGGGAACGTTCGACAGGTCCGGAGTCATCGTTTTTTATCAGAAAATTGATTTTTTGGACTGTATCAAAAATGATTCAAAATGTCAATTGGATCGTGCCTCATGTTGAATAACCACTTTTTAAACCCTCACATGACCAAAATTGCCATTTTTACAGAGTTTTGCTTACTCAAAAGCTTCAATTTTGACCAATTTCAGGCACAGAAATGACTTTGAACACACTTATTTTAGTTGAAAAAGTCATAATTCACATCCAACTGTCATTTAGAGTCAAAAGATTAAATGTTAAAATTTCACCCATATTGACCATTTTGGGAACTTCGACAGGTCCGGAGTCATCGTTTTTCATCAGAAAATTGATTTTTTGGGACTGTACCAAAAATGATTCAAAATGTCAAATGGATTGTGCCTCATGTTGAATAACCACTTTTTAAACCCTCACGTGACCAAAATTGCCATTTTTACAGAGTTTTCCTTATTCAAAAGATTCAATTTTGACCAATTTCAGGCACAGAAATGACTTCAAACACTCTTATTTTAGTTGAAAAAGTCATAATTCGCATCCAACAGTCATTTACAGTCAAAAAATAAAATGCAAAAATTTCATCCATATTGATCATTTTGGGAAGGTTCGACAGGTCCGGAGTCATCGTTTTTCATCAGAAAATTGATTTTTTGGGACTGTACCAAAAATGATTCAAAATGTCAAATGGATTGTGCCTCATGTTGAATAACCACTTTTTAAACCCTCACGTGACCAAAATTGCCATTTTTACAGAGTTTTCCTTATTCAAAAGATTCAATTTTGACCAATTTCAGGCACAGAAATGACTTCAAACACTCTTATTTTAGTTGAAAAATTCATAATTCACATCCAACAGTCATTTACAGTCCAAAAATTAAATGTTAAAATTTCATCCATATTGACCATTTTGGGAACGTTCGACAGGTCAGGAGTCATCGTTTTTCATCAGAAAATTGATTTTTTTGGACTGTACAACAAATGATTCAAAATGTAAATTGGATCATGCCTCATGTCGAATAACCACTTTTTAAACGCTCACAGTGACCAAAATTGCCATTTTTACAGAGTTTTGCTTACTCAAAAGCTTCAATTTTGACAAATTTCAGGCACTGAAATGACTTTAAACACACTTATTTTAGTTGAAAAAGTTATAATTCGGATCCAACAGTCATTTACAGTCAAAAAATTAAATGTTAAAATTTCATCCATATTGACCATTTTGGGAACGTTCGACAGGTCCGCAGTCATCGTTTTTCATCAGAAAAATGATTTTTTTGAATGTTTCAAAAAAGATTCAAAATGTCAATTGGATCGTGCCTCATTTTGAATAACCACTTTTTCAAATGTCACAGTAACCAAAATTGCCAATTTTTACAGAGTTATCCTTACTCAAAAGCTTCAATTTTGACCAATTTCAGGCACAGAAATGACTTTAAACACACTTATTTTAGTTAAAAAAGTCATAATTTGCACCCAACAGTCATTTACAGTCAAAAAATTAAATGTTAAAATTTCATCCATATTGACCATTTTGGGAACGTTCGACAGGTCCGGAGTCATCGTTTTTCATCAGAAAATGGATTTTTTGGACTGTACCAAAAATGATTCAAAATGTAAATTGGGTCATGCCTCATGTTGAATAACCACTTTTTAAACCCTCACAGTGACCAAAATTGCCATTTGTACAGGGTTGTGCTTACTCAAAAGCTTCAATTTTGACCAATTTCAGGCACAGAAATGACTTTAAACACACTTATTTTAGTTGAAAAAGTCATAATTCACATCCAACTGTCATTTAGAGTCAAAAGATTAAATGTAAAAATGTCATCCATATTGACCATTTTGGGAACGTTCTAAAGGTCCGGAGTCATCGTTTTTCATCAGAAAATTGAATTTTTGGACTGTACCAAAAATGATTCAAAATGTCAATTGGATTGTGCCTCATGTTGAATAACCACTTTTTAAACTCTGACAGTGACCAAAATTTCCATTTTTACAGAGTTTTGCTTACTCAAAAGCTTCAATTTTGACCAATTTCAGACACAGAAATGACTTTAAACACACTTATTTTAGTTGAAAAAGTCATAATTCACATCCAACAGTGATTTAGAGTCAAAAGATCAAATGTTAAAATTTCATCCATATTGACCATTTTGGGAACGTTCGATTGGTCCGGAGTCATCGTTTTTCATTTGAAAATTGATTTTTTGGACTGTACCAAAAATGATTCAAAATGTCAATTGGATCGTGCCTCATGTTGAATAACCACTTTTTAAACCCTCACAGTGACCAAAATTGCCATTTTTACAGAGTTGTCCTTACTCAAAAGCTTCAATTTTGACCAATTTCAGGCACAGAAATGACTTCAAACACTCTTATTGTAGTTGAAAAAGTCATAATTCGCATCCAACAGTCATTTACAGTCAAAAAATAAAATGCTAAAATTTCATCCATATTGACCATTTTGGGAACGTTCGACAGGTCCAGAGTCATCGTTTTTCATCAGAAAATTTATTTTTTGGACTGTATCAAAAATGATTCAAAATGTCAATTGGATCGTGCCTCATGTTGAATAACCACTTTTTGAACCCTCAAAGTGACCAAAATTGCCATTTTTACAGAGTTTTGCTTACTCAAAAGCTTCAATTTTGACCAATTTCAGGCACAGAAATGACTTTAAACAAACTTATTTTAGTTGAAAAAGTCATAATTCGCATCCAACAGTCATTTACAGTCAAAAAATAAAATGTTAACATTTCATCGATATTGACCATTTTGGGAACGTTCGACAGGTCCGGAGTCATCGTTTTTCATCAGAGAATTGATGTTTAGGACTGTACCAAAAATGATTCAAAATGTAAATTTATCGTGCCTCATGTTGAATAACCACTTTTTAAAACCTCACAGTGACCAAAATTGCCATTTTTACAGAGATTTGCTTACTCAAAAGCTTCAATTTTGACCAATTTCAGGCTTTAAACACACTTATTTTAGTTGAAAAATTCATAATTCACACCCAACAGTCATTTACAGTCAAAAAATAAAATGCTAAAATTTCATCCATAGTGACCATTTTGGGAACGTTCGACAGGTCCGGAGTCATCGTTTTTTATCAGAAAATTTATTTTTTGGACTGTATCAAAAATGATTCAAAATGTCAATTGGATTGTGCCTCATGTTGAATAACCACTTTTTAAACCCTCACATGACCAAAATTGCCATTTTTACAGAGTTTTGCTTACTCAAAAGCTTCAATTTTGACCAATTTCAGGCACAGAAATGACTTTAAACACACTTATTTTAGTTGAAAAATTCATAATTCACACCCAACAGTCATTTACAGTCCAAAAATTAAATGTTAAAATTTCATCCATATTGACCATTTTGGGAACGTTCGACAGGTCCAAAGTCATCGTTTTTCATCAGAAAATTGATTTTTTGGACTGTACCAAAAATGATTTAAAATGTAAATTGGATCGTGCCTCATGTTGATTAACCACTTTTTAAACCCTCACAGTGACAAAAATTGCCATTTTACAGGGTTGTGCTTACTCAAAAGCTTCAATTTTGACCAATTTCAGACACAGAAATGACTTCAAACACTCTTATTTTAGTTGAAAAATTCACAATTCACATCCAACAGTCATTTACAGTCCAAAAATTAAATGTTAAAATTTCATCCATATTGACCATTTTGGGAACGTTCGACAGGTCAGGAGTCATCGTTTTTCATCAGAAAATTGATTTTTTTGGACTGTACGACAAATGATTCAAAATGTAAATTGGATCATGCCTCATGTTGAATAACCACTTTTTAAACGCTCACAGTGACCAAAATTGCCATTTTTACAGAGTTTTGCTTACTCAAAAGCTTCAATTTTGACAAATTTCAGGCACTGAAATAACTTTAAACACACTTATTTTAGTTGAAAAAGTTATCATTTGGATCCAACAGTCATTTACAGTCCAAAAATTAAATGTTAAAATTTCATCCATATTGACCATTTTGGGAACGTTCGACAGGTCCAAAGTCATCGTTTTTCATCAGAAAATTGATTTTTTGGACTGTACCAAAAATGATTCAAAATGTAAATTGGATCGTGCCTCATGTTGAATAACCACTTTTTAAACCCTCACAGTAACCGATATTGCCATTTTTACAGAGTTTTGCTTACTCAAAAGCGTCAATTTTGAACAATTTCAGGCACAGAAATTTAAACACAGTTATTTTAGTTGAAAAAGTCATAATTCACATCCAACAGTCATTTAGAGTCAAAAGATTAAATGTTAAAATTTCACCCATATTGACCATTTTGGGAACTTCGACAGGTCCGGAGTCATCGTTTTTCATCAGAAAATTGATTTTTTGGGACTGTACCAAAAATGATTCAAAATGTCAAATGGATTGTGCCTCATGTTGAATAACCACTTTTTAAACCCTCACGTGACCAAAATTGCCATTTTTACAGAGTTTTCCTTATTCAAAAGATTCAATTTTGACCAATTTCAGGCACAGAAATGACTTCAAACACTCTTATTTTAGTTGAAAAAGTCATAATTCGCATCCAACAGTCATTTACAGTCAAAAAATAAAATGCTAAAATTTCATCCATATTGACCATTTTGGGAACGTTCGACAGGTCCGGAGTCATCGTTTTTTATCAGAAAATTTATTTTTTGGACTGTATCAAAAATGATTCAAAATGTCAATTGGATTGTGCCTCATGTTGAATAACCACTTTTTAAACCCTCACATGACCAAAATTGCCATTTTTACAGAGTTTTGCTTACTCAAAAGCTTCAATTTTGACCAATTTCAGGCACAGAAATGACTTTAAACACACTTATTTTAGTTGAAAAATTCATAATTCACACCCAACAGTCATTTACAGTCCAAAAATTAAATGTTAACATTTCATCCATATTGACCATTTTGGGAACGTTCGACAGGTCCAAAGTCATCGTTTTTCATCAGAAAATTGATTTTTTTGGACTGTACCAAAAATGATTTAAAATGTAAATTGGATCGTGCCTCATGTTGATTAACCACTTTTTAAACCCTCACAGTGACAAAAATTGCCATTTTACAGGGTTGTGCTTACTCAAAAGCTTCAATTTTGACCAATTTCAGACACAGAAATGACTTCAAACACTCTTATTTTAGTTGAAAAATTCATAATTCACATCCAACAGTCATTTACAGTCCAAAAATTAAATGTTAAAATTTCATCCATATTGACCATTTTGGGAACGTTCGACAGGTCAGGAGTCATCGTTTTTCATCAGAAAATTGATTTTTTTGGACTGTACGACAAATGATTCAAAATGTAAATTGGATCATGCCTCATATTGAATAACCACTTTTTAAACCCTCACAGTGACCAAAATTGCCATTTGTACAGGGTTGTGCTTACTCAAAAGCTTCCATTTTGACCAATTTCAGGCACAGAAATGACTTTAAACACACTTATTTTAGTTGAAAAAGTCATAATTCACATCCAACTGTCATTTAGAGTCAAAAGATTAAATGTAAAAATGTCATCCATATTGACCATTTTGGGAACGTTCGACAGGTCCGGAGTCATCGTTTTTCATCAGAAAATTGATTTTTTGGACTGTACCAAAAATGATTCAAAATGTCAATTGGATTGTGCCTCATGTTGAATAACCACTTTTTAAACCCTCACAGTGACCAAAATTTCCATTTTTACAGAGTTTTGCTTACTCAAAAGCTTCAATTTTGACCAATTTCAGACACAGAAATGACTTTAAAGACACTTATTTTAGTTGAAAAAGTCATAATTCACATCCAACAGTCATTTAGAGTCAAAAGATGAAATGTTAAAATTTCATCCATATTGACCATTTTGGGAACGTTCGATAGGTCCGGAGTCATCGTTTTTCATCAGAAAATTGATTTTTTGGACTGTACCAAAAATGATTCAAAATGTAAATTGGATCGTGCCTCATGTTGAATAACCACTTTTTAAACCCTCACAGTAACCGATATTGCCATTTTTACAGAGTTTTGCTTACTCAAAAGCGTCAATTTTGAACAATTTCAGGCACAGAAATGACTTTAAACACAGTTATTTTAGTTGAAAAAGTCATAATTCACATCCAACAGTCATTTAGAGTCAAAAGATTAAATGTTAAAATTTCACCCATATTGAACATTTTGGGAACTTCGACAGGTCCGGAGTCATCGTTTTTCATCAGAAAATTGATTTTTTGGGACTGTACCAAAAATGATTCAAAATGTCAAATGGATTGTGCCTCATGTTGAATAACCACTTTTTAAACCCTCACGTGACCAAAATTGCCATTTTTACAGAGTTGTGCTTACTCAAAAGCTTCAGTTTTGACCAATTTCAGGCACAGAAATGACTTTAAACACACTTATTTTAGTTGAAAAAGTCATAATTCGCATCCAACAGTCATTTAGAGTCAAAAGATTAAATGTTAAAATTTCACCCATATTGACCATTTTGGGAACGTTCTAAAGGTCCGGAGTCATCGTTTTTCATCAGAAAATTGATTTTTTGGACTGTACCAAAAATGATTCAAAATGTCAATTGGATTGTGCCTCATGTTGAATAACCACTTTTTAAACCCTCACAGTGCCCAAAATTTCCATTTTTACAGAGTTTTGCTTACTCAAAAGCTTCAATTTTGACCAATTTCAGACACAGAAATGACTTTAAACACACTTATTTTAGTTGAAAAAGTCATAATTCACATCCAACAGTCATTTAGAGTCAAAAGATCAAATGTTAAAATTTCATCCATATTGACCATTTTGGGAACGTTCGATAGGTCCGGAGTCATCGTTTTTCATCAGAAAATTGATTTTTTGGACTGTACCAAAAATGATTCAAAATGTCAATTGGATCGTGCCTCATGTTGAATAACCACTTTTAAAAACCCTCACAGTGACCAAAATTGCCATTTTTACAGAGTTGTCCTTACTCAAAAGCTTCAATTTTGACCAATTTCAGGCACAGAAATGACTTCAAACACTCTTATTGTAGTTGAAAAAGTCATAATTCGCATCCAACAGTCATTTACAGTCAAAAAATAAAATGCTAAAATTTCATCCATATTGACCATTTTAGGAACGTTCGACAGGTCCGGAGTCATCGTTTTTCATCAGAGAATTGATGTTTAAGACTGTACCAAAAATGATTCAAAATGTAAATTTATCGTGCCTCATGTTGAATAACCACTTTTTAAACCCTCACAGTGACCAAAATTGCCATTTTTACAGAGATTTGCTTACTCAAAAGCTTCAATTTTGACCAATTTCAGGCACAGAAATGACTTTAAACACACTTATTTTAGTTGAAAAATTCATAATTCACACCCAACAGTCATTTACAGTCCAAAAATTAAATGTTAAAATTTCATCCATATTGACCATTTTGGGAACGTTCGACAGGTCCAAAGTCATCGTTTTTCATCAGAAAATTGATTTTTTGGACTGTACCAAAAATGATTCAAAATGTAAATTGGATCGTGCCTCATGTTGAATAACCACTTTTTAAACCCTCACAGTGACCAAAATTGCCATTTTTACAGAGTTGTGCTTACTCAAAAGCTTCAATTTTGACCAATTTCAGGCACAGAAATGAATTTTAACACACTAATTTTAGTTGAAAAAGTCATAATTCACATCCAACTCTCATTTACAGTCAAAAAATTTAATGTTAAAATTTCATCCATATTGACCATTTTGGGAACGTTCGACAGATCCGGAGTCATCGTTTTTCATCAGAAAATTGATTTTTTGGACTGTACCAAAAATTATTCAAAATGTCAATTGGATCGTGCCTCATGTTAAATAACCACTTTTTTAACCCTCACAGTGACCAAAATTGCCATATTTACAGAGTTGTGCTTACTCAAAAGCTTCAGTTTTGACCAATTTCAGGCACAGAAATGACTTTAAACACACTTATTTTAGTTGAAAAAGTCATAATTCGCATCCAACAGTCATTTAGAGTCAAAAGATTAAATGTTAAAATTTCACCCATATTGACCATTTTGGGAACGTTCTAAAGGTCCGGAGTCATCGTTTTTCATCAGAAAATTGATTTTTTGGACTGTACCAAAAATGATTCAAAATGTCAATTGGATTGTGCCTCATGTTGAATAACCACTTTTTAAACCCTCACAGTGCCCAAAATTTCCATTTTTACAGAGTTTTGATTACTCAAAAGCTTCAATTTTGACCAATTTCAGACACAGAAATGACTTTAAACACACTTATTTTAGTTGAAAAAGTCATAATTCACATCCAACAGTCATTTAGAGTCAAAAGATCAAATGTTAAAATTTCATCCATATTGACCATTTTGGGAACGTTCGATAGGTCCGGAGTCATCGTTTTTCATCAGAAAATTGATTTTTTGGACTGTACCAAAAATGATTCAAAATGTCAATTGGATCGTGCCTCATGTTGAATAACCACTTTTAAAAACCCTCACAGTGACCAAAATTGCCATTTTTACAGAGTTGTCCTTACTCAAAAGCTTCAATTTTGACCAATTTCAGGCACAGAAATGACTTCAAACACTCTTATTGTAGTTGAAAAAGTCATAATTCGCATCCAACAGTCATTTACAGTCAAAAAATAAAATGCTAAAATTTCATCCATATTGACCATTTTAGGAACGTTCGACAGGTCCGGAGTCATCGTTTTTCATCAGAAAATTTATTTTTTGGACTGTATCAAAAATGATTCATAATGTCAATTGGATCGTGCCTCATGTTGAATAACCACTTTTTGAACCCTCAAAGTGACCAAAATTGCCATTTTTACAGAGTTTTGCTTACTCAAAAGCTTCAATTTTGACCAATTTCAGGCACAGAAATGACTTTAAACAAACTTATTTTAGTTGAAAAAGTCATAATTCGCATCCAACAGTCATTTACAGTCAAAAAATAAAATGTTAACATTTCATCGATATTGACCATTTTGGGAACGTTCGACAGGTCCGGAGTCATCGTTTTTCATCAGAGAATTGATGTTTAAGACTGTACCAAAAATGATTCAAAATGTAAATTTATCGTGCCTCATGTTGAATAACCACTTTTTAAACCCTCACAGTGACCAAAATTGCCATTTTTACAGAGATTTGCTTACTCAAAAGCTTCAATTTTGACCAATTTCAGGCACAGAAATGACTTTAAACACACTTATTTTAGTTGAAAAATTCATAATTCACACCCAACAGTCATTTACAGTCCAAAAATTAAATGTTAAAATTTCATCCATATTGACCATTTTGGGAACGTTCGACAGGTCCAAAGTCATCGTTTTTCATCAGAAAATTGATTTTTTGGACTGTACCAAAAATGATTCAAAATGTAAATTGGATCGTGCCTCATGTTGAATAACCACTTTTTAAACCCTCACAGTAACCGATATTGCCATTTTTACAGAGTTTTGCCTACTCAAAAGCGTCAATTTTGAACAATTTCAGGCACAGAAATGACTTTAAACACAGTTATTTTAGTTGAAAAAGTCATAATTCACATCCAACAGTCATTTAGAGTCAAAAGATTAAATGTTAAAATTTCAGCCATATTGACCATTTTGGGAACTTCGACAGGTCCGGAGTCATCGTTTTTCATCAGAAAATTGATTTTTTGGGACTGTACCAAAAATGATTCAAAATGTCAAATGGATTGTGCCTCATGTTGAATAACCACTTTTTAAACCCTCACGTGACCAAAATTGCCATTTTTACAGAGTTGTGCTTACTCAAAAGCTTCAGTTTTGACCAATTTCAGGCACAGAAATGACTTTAAACACACTTATTTTTGTTGAAAAAGTCATAATTCGCATCCAACAGTCATTTAGAGTCAAAAGATTAAATGTTAAAATTTCACCCATATTGACCATTTTGGGAACGTTCTAAAGGTCCGGAGTCATCGTTTTTCATCAGGAAATTGATTTTTTGGACTGTACCAAAAATGATTCAAAATGTCAATTGGATTGTGCCTCATGTTGAATAACCACTTTTTAAACCCTCACAGTGCCCAAAATTTCCATTTTTACAGAGTTTTGCTTACTCAAAAGCTTCAATTTTGACCAATTTCAGACACAGAAATGACTTTAAACACACTTATTTTAGTTGAAAAAGTCATAATTCACATCCAACAGTCATTTAGAGTCAAAAGATCAAATGTTAAAATTTCATCCATATTGACCATTTTGGGAACGTTCGATAGGTCCGGAGTCATCGTTTTTCATCAGAAAATTGATTTTTTGGACTGTACCAAAAATGATTCAAAATGTCAATTGGATCGTGCCTCATGTTGAATAACCACTTTTAAAAACCCTCACAGTGACCAAAATTGCCATTTTTACAGAGTTGTCCTTACTCAAAAGCTTCAATTTTGACCAATTTCAGGCACAGAAATGACTTCAAACACTCTTATTGTAGTTGAAAAAGTCATAATTCGCATCCAACAGTCATTTACAGTCAAAAAATAAAATGCTAAAATTTCATCCATATTGACCATTTTAGGAACGTTCGACAGGTCCGGAGTCATCGTTTTTCATCAGAAAATTTATTTTTTGGACTGTATCAAAAATGATTCAAAATGTCAATTGGATCGTGCCTCATGTTGAATAACCACTTTTTGAACCCTCAAAGTGACCAAAATTGCCATTTTTACAGAGTTTTGCTTACTCAAAAGCTTCAATTTTGACCAATTTCAGGCACAGAAATGACTTTAAACAAACTTATTTTAGTTGAAAAAGTCATAATTCGCATCCAACAGTCATTTACAGTCAAAAAATAAAATGTTAACATTTCATCGATATTGACCATTTTGGGAACGTTCGACAGGTCCGGAGTCATCGTTTTTCATCAGAGAATTGATGTTTAAGACTGTACCAAAAATGATTCAAAATGTAAATTTATCGTGCCTCATGTTGAATAACCACTTTTTAAACCCTCACAGTGACCAAAATTGCCATTTTTACAGAGATTTGCTTACTCAAAAGCTTCAATTTTGACCAATTTCAGGCACAGAAATGACTTTAAACACACTTATTTTAGTTGAAAAATTCATAATTCACACCCAACAGTCATTTACAGTCCAAAAATTAAATGTTAAAATTTCATCCATATTGACCATTTTGGGAACGTTCGACAGGTCCAAAGTCATCGTTTTTCATCAGAAAATTGATTTTTTGGACTGTACCAAAAATGATTCAAAATGTAAATTGGATCGTGCCTCATGTTGAATAACCACTTTTTAAACCCTCACAGTGACCAAAATTGCCATTTTTACAGAGTTGTGCTTACTCAAAAGCTTCAATTTTGACCAATTTCAGGCACAGAAATGAATTTTAACACACTTATTTTAGTTGAAAAAGTCATAATTCACATCCAACTGTCATTTACAGTCAAAAAATTAAATGTTAAAATTTCATCCATATTGACCATTTTGGGAACGTTCGACAGATCCGGAGTCATCGTTTTTCATCAGAAAATTGATTTTTTGGACTGTACCAAAAATTATTCAAAATGTCAATTGGATCGTGCCTCATGTTAAATAACCACTTTTTTAACCCTCACAGTGACCAAAATTGCCATTTTTACAGAGTTGTGCTTACTCAAAAGCTTCAGTTTTGACCAATTTCAGGCACACAAATGACTTTAAACACACTTATTTTAGTTGAAAAAGTCATAATTCGCATCCAACAGTCATTTAGAGTCAAAAGATTAAATGTTAAAATTTCACCCATATTGACCATTTTGGGAACGTTCTAAAGGTCCGGAGTCATCGTTTTTCATCAGAAAATTGATTTTTTGGACTGTACCAAAAATGATTCAAAATGTCAATTGGATTGTGCCTCATGTTGAATAACCACTTTTTAAACCCTCACAGTGCCCAAAATTTCCATTTTTACAGAGTTTTGATTACTCAAAAGCTTCAATTTTGACCAATTTCAGACACAGAAATGACTTTAAACACACTTATTTTAGTTGAAAAAGTCATAATTCACATCCAACAGTCATTTAGAGTCAAAAGATCAAATGTTAAAATTTCATCCATATTGACCATTTTGGGAACGTTCGATAGGTCCGGAGTCATCGTTTTTCATCAGAAAATTGATTTTTTGGACTGTACCAAAAATGATTCAAAATGTCAATTGGATCGTGCCTCATGTTGAATAACCACTTTTAAAAACGCTCACAGTGACCAAAATTGCCATTTTTACAGAGTTGTCCTTACTCAAAAGCTTCAATTTTGACCAATTTCAGGCACAGAAATGACTTCAAACACTCTTATTGTAGTTGAAAAAGTCATAATTCGCATCCAACAGTCATTTACAGTCAAAAAATAAAATGCTAAAATTTCATCCATATTGACCATTTTAGGAACGTTCGACAGGTCCGGAGTCATCGTTTTTCATCAGAAAATTTATTTTTTGGACTGTATCAAAAATGATTCATAATGTCAATTGGATCGTGCCTCATGTTGAATAACCACTTTTTGAACCCTCAAAGTGACCAAAATTGCCATTTTTACAGAGTTTTGCTTACTCAAAAGCTTCAATTTTGACCAATTTCAGGCACAGAAATGACTTTAAACAAACTTATTTTAGTTGAAAAAGTCATAATTCGCATCCAACAGTCATTTACAGTCAAAAAATAAAATGTTAACATTTCATCGATATTGACCATTTTGGGAACGTTCGACAGGTCCGGAGTCATCGTTTTTCATCAGAGAATTGATGTTTAAGACTGTACCAAAAATGATTCAAAATGTAAATTTATCGTGCCTCATGTTGAATAACCACTTTTTAAACCCTCACAGTGACCAAAATTGCCATTTTTACAGAGATTTGCTTACTCAAAAGCTTCAATTTTGACCAATTTCAGGCACAGAAATGACTTTAAACACACTTATTTTAGTTGAAAAATTCATAATTCACACCCAACAGTCATTTACAGTCCAAAAATTAAATGTTAAAATTTCATCCATATTGACCATTTTGGGAACGTTCGACAGGTCCAAAGTCATCGTTTTTCATCAGAAAATTGATTTTTTGGACTGTACCAAAAATGATTCAAAATGTAAATTGGATCGTGCCTCATGTTGAATAACCACTTTTTAAACCCTCACAGTAACCGATATTGCCATTTTTACAGAGTTTTGCTTACTCAAAAGCGTCAATTTTGAACAATTTCAGGCACAGAAATGACTTTAAACACAGTTATTTTAGTTGAAAAAGTCATAATTCACATCCAACAGTCATTTAGAGTCAAAAGATTAAATGTTAAAATTTCAGCCATATTGACCATTTTGGGAACTTCGACAGGTCCGGAGTCATCGTTTTTCATCAGAAAATTGATTTTTTGGGACTGTACCAAAAATGATTCAAAATGTCAAATGGATTGTGCCTCATGTTGAATAACCACTTTTTAAACCCTCACGTGACCAAAATTGCCATTTTTACAGAGTTTTCCTTATTCAAAAGATTCAATTTTGACCAATTTCAGGCACAGAAATGACTTCAAACACTCTTATTTTAGTTGAAAAAGTCATAATTCGCATCCAACAGTCATTTACAGTCAAAAAATAAAATGCTAAAATTTCATCCATATTGACCATTTTGGGAACGTTCGACAGGTCCGGAGTCATCGTTTTTTATCAGAAAATTAATTTTTTGGACTGTATCAAAAATGATTCAAAATGTCAATTGGATTGTGCCTCATGTTGAATAACCACTTTTTAAACCCTCACATGACCAAAATTGCCATTTTTACAGAGTTTTGCTTACTCAAAAGCTTCAATTTTGACCAATTTCAGGCACAGAAATGACTTTAAACACACTTATTTCAGTTGAAAAATTCATAATTCACACCCAACTGTCATTTACAGTCCAAAAATTAAATGTTAAAATTTCATCCATATTGACCATTTTGGGAACGTTCGACAGGTCCAAAGTCAACGTTTTTCATCAGAAAATTGATTTTTTGGACTGTACCAAAAATGATTTAAAATGTAAATTGGATCGTGCCTCATGTTGATTAACCACTTTTTAAACCCTCACAGTGACAAAAATTGCCATTTTACAGGGTTGTGCTTACTCAAAAGCTTCAATTTTGACCAATTTCAGACACAGAAATGACTTTAAACACACTTATTTTAGTTGAAAAAGTCATAATTTGCACCCAACAGTCATTTACAGTCCAAAAATTAAATGTTAAAATTTCGTCCATATTGACCATTTTGGGAACGTTCGACAGGTCCGGAGTCATCGTTTTTCATCAGAAATTGATTTTTTCGGACTGTATCAAAAATCATTCAAAATGTAAATTGGATCGTGCCTCATGTTGAATAACCACTTTTTAAACCCTCACAGTAACCGAAATTGCCATTTTTACAGAGTTTTGCTTACTCAAAAGCGTAAATTTTGAACAATTTCAGGCACAGTAATGACTTTAAACACAGTTATTGTAGTTGAAAAAGTCTTAATTCACATCCACCAGTCATTTACAGTGCAAAAATTAAATGTTAAAATTTCATCCATATTGACCATTTTGGGAATGTTCGACAGGTCCGGAGTCATCGTTTTTCATCAGAAAATTGATTTTTTGGACTGTACCAAAAATAATACAAAATGTAAATTGGATCGTGCCTCATGTTGAATAACCACTTTTTAAACCCTCACAGTAACCGAAATTGCCATTTTTACAGAGTTTTGCTTACTCAAAAGCGTCAATTTTGAACAATTTCAGGCACAGAAATGTCTTTAAACACACTTATTTTAGTTGAGAAAGTCATAATTCGCATCCAACAGTCATTTAGAGTCAAAAGATTAAATGTTAAAATTTCAACCATATTGACCATTTTGGGAACGTTCTAAAGGTCCGGAGTGATCGTTTTTCATCAGAAAATTGATTTTTTGGACTGTACCAAAAATGATTCAAAATGTCAATTGGATTGTGCCTCATGTTGAATAACCACTTTTTAAACCCTCACAGTGACCAAAATTTCCATTTTTACAGAGTTTTGCTTACTCAAAAGCTTCAATTTTGACCAATTTCAGACACAGAAATGACTTCAAACACTCTTATTGTAGTTGAAAAAGTCATAATTCGCATCCAACAGTCATTTACAGTCAAAAAATAAAATGCTAACATTTCATCCATATTGACCATTTTGGGAACGTTCGACAGGTCCGGAGTCATCGTTTTTCATCAGAAAATTTATTTTTTGGACTGTATCAAAAATGATTCAAAATGTCAATTGGATCGTGCCTCATGTTGAATAACCACTTTTTGAACCCTCAAAGTGACCAAAATTGCCATTTTTACAGAGTTTTGCTTACTCAAAAGCTTCAATTTTGACCAATTTCAGGCACAGAAATGACTTTAAACAAACTTATTTTAGTTGAAAAAGTCATAATTCGCATCCAACAGTCATTTACAGTCAAAAAATAAAATGTTAACATTTCATCGATATTGACCATTTTGGGAACGTTCGACAGGTCCGGAGTCATCGTTTTTCATCAGAGAATTGATGTTTAGGACTGTACCAAAAATGATTCAAAATGTAAATTTATCGTGCCTCATGTTGAATAACCACTTTTTAAACCCTCACAGTGACCAAAATTGCCATTTTTACAGAGATTTGCTTACTCAAAAGCTTCAATTTTGACCAATTTCAGGCACAGAAATGACTTTAAACACACTTATTTTAGTTGAAAAATTCATAATTCACACCCAACAGTCATTTACAGTCCAAAAATTAAATGTTAAAATTTCATCCATATTGACCATTTTGGGAACGTTCGACAGGTCCAAAGTCATCGTTTTTCATCAGAAAATTGATTTTTTGAACTGTACCAAAAATGATTCAAAATGTAAATTGGATCGTGCCTCATGTTGAATAACCACTTTTTAAACCCTAACAGTAACCGATATTGCCATTTTTACAGAGTTTTGCTTACTCAAAAGCGTCAATTTTGAACAATTTCAGGCACAGAAATGACTTTAAACACAGTTATTTTAGTTGAAAAAGTCATAATTCACATCCAACAGTCATTTAGAGTCAAAAGATTAAATGTTAAAATTTCAGCCATATTGACCATTTTGGGAACTTCGACAGGTCCGGAGTCATCGTTTTTCATCAGAAAATTGATTTTTTGGGACTGTACCAAAAATGATTCAAAATGTCAAATGGATTGTGCCTCATGTTGAATAACCACTTTTTAAACCCTCATGTGACCAAAATTGCCATTTTTACAGAGTTTTCCTTATTCAAAAGATTCAATTTTGACCAATTTCAGGCACAGAAATGACTTCAAACACTCTTATTTTAGTTGAAAAAGTCATAATTCGCATCCAACAGTCATTTACAGTCAAAAAATAAAATGCTAAAATTTCATCCATATTGACCATTTTGGGAAGGTTCGACAGGTCCGGAGTCATCGTTTTTTATCAGAAAATTTATTTTTTGGACTGTATCAAAAATGATTCAAAATGTCAATTGGATTGTGCCTCATGTTGAATAACCACTTTTTAAACCCTCACATGACCAAAATTGCCATTTTTACAGAGTTTTGCTTACTCAAAAGCTTCAATTTTGACCAATTTCAGGCACAGAAATGACTTTAAACACAGTTATTTTAGTTGAAAAAGTCATAATTCACATCCAACAGTCATTTAGAGTCAAAAGATTAAATGTTAAAATTTCAGCCATATTGACCATTTTGGGAACTTCGACAGGTCCGGAGTCATCGTTTTTCATCAGAAAATTGATTTTTTGGGACTGTACCAAAAATGATTCAAAATGTCAAATGGATTGTGCCTCATGTTGAATAACCACTTTTTAAACCCTCACGTGACCAAAATTGCCATTTTTACAGAGTTGTGCTTACTCAAAAGCTTCAGTTTTGACCAATTTCAGGCACAGAAATGACTTTAAACACACTTATTTTTGTTGAAAAAGTCATAATTCGCATCCAACAGTCATTTAGAGTCAAAAGATTAAATGTTAAAATTTCACCCATATTGACCATTTTGGGAACGTTCTAAAGGTCCGGAGTCATCGTTTTTCATCAGGAAATTGATTTTTTGGACTGTACCAAAAATGATTCAAAATGTCAATTGGATTGTGCCTCATGTTGAATAACCACTTTTTAAACCCTCACAGTGCCCAAAATTTCCATTTTTACAGAGTTTTGCTTACTCAAAAGCTTCAATTTTGACCAATTTCAGACACAGAAATGACTTTAAACACACTTATTTTAGTTGAAAAAGTCATAATTCACATCCAACAGTCATTTAGAGTCAAAAGATCAAATGTTAAAATTTCATCCATATTGACCATTTTGGGAACGTTCGATAGGTCCGGAGTCATCGTTTTTCATCAGAAAATTGATTTTTTGGACTGTACCAAAAATGATTCAAAATGTCAATTGGATCGTGCCTCATGTTGAATAACCACTTTTAAAAACCCTCACAGTGACCAAAATTGCCATTTTTACAGAGTTGTCCTTACTCAAAAGCTTCAATTTTGACCAATTTCAGGCACAGAAATGACTTCAAACACTCTTATTGTAGTTGAAAAAGTCATAATTCGCATCCAACAGTCATTTACAGTCAAAAAATAAAATGCTAAAATTTCATCCATATTGACCATTTTAGGAACGTTCGACAGGTCCGGAGTCATCGTTTTTCATCAGAAAATTTATTTTTTGGACTGTATCAAAAATGATTCAAAATGTCAATTGGATCGTGCCTCATGTTGAATAACCACTTTTTGAACCCTCAAAGTGACCAAAATTGCCATTTTTACAGAGTTTTGCTTACTCAAAAGCTTCAATTTTGACCAATTTCAGGCACAGAAATGACTTTAAACAAACTTATTTTAGTTGAAAAAGTCATAATTCGCATCCAACAGTCATTTACAGTCAAAAAATAAAATGTTAACATTTCATCGATATTGACCATTTTGGGAACGTTCGACAGGTCCGGAGTCATCGTTTTTCATCAGAGAATTGATGTTTAAGACTGTACCAAAAATGATTCAAAATGTAAATTTATCGTGCCTCATGTTGAATAACCACTTTTTAAACCCTCACAGTGACCAAAATTGCCATTTTTACAGAGATTTGCTTACTCAAAAGCTTCAATTTTGACCAATTTCAGGCACAGAAATGACTTTAAACACACTTATTTTAGTTGAAAAATTCATAATTCACACCCAACAGTCATTTACAGTCCAAAAATTAAATGTTAAAATTTCATCCATATTGACCATTTTGGGAACGTTCGACAGGTCCAAAGTCATCGTTTTTCATCAGAAAATTGATTTTTTGGACTGTACCAAAAATGATTCAAAATGTAAATTGGATCGTGCCTCATGTTGAATAACCACTTTTTAAACCCTCACAGTGACCAAAATTGCCATTTTTACAGAGTTGTGCTTACTCAAAAGCTTCAATTTTGACCAATTTCAGGCACAGAAATGAATTTTAACACACTTATTTTAGTTGAAAAAGTCATAATTCACATCCAACTGTCATTTACAGTCAAAAAATTAAATGTTAAAATTTCATCCATATTGACCATTTTGGGAACGTTCGACAGATCCGGAGTCATCGTTTTTCATCAGAAAATTGATTTTTTGGACTGTACCAAAAATTATTCAAAATGTCAATTGGATCGTGCCTCATGTTAAATAACCACTTTTTTAACCCTCACAGTGACCAAAATTGCCATTTTTACAGAGTTGTGCTTACTCAAAAGCTTCAGTTTTGACCAATTTCAGGCACACAAATGACTTTAAACACACTTATTTTAGTTGAAAAAGTCATAATTCGCATCCAACAGTCATTTAGAGTCAAAAGATTAAATGTTAAAATTTCACCCATATTGACCATTTTGGGAACGTTCTAAAGGTCCGGAGTCATCGTTTTTCATCAGAAAATTGATTTTTTGGACTGTACCAAAAATGATTCAAAATGTCAATTGGATTGTGCCTCATGTTGAATAACCACTTTTTAAACCCTCACAGTGCCCAAAATTTCCATTTTTACAGAGTTTTGATTACTCAAAAGCTTCAATTTTGACCAATTTCAGACACAGAAATGACTTTAAACACACTTATTTTAGTTGAAAAAGTCATAATTCACATCCAACAGTCATTTAGAGTCAAAAGATCAAATGTTAAAATTTCATCCATATTGACCATTTTGGGAACGTTCGATAGGTCCGGAGTCATCGTTTTTCATCAGAAAATTGATTTTTTGGACTGTACCAAAAATGATTCAAAATGTCAATTGGATCGTGCCTCATGTTGAATAACCACTTTTAAAAACGCTCACAGTGACCAAAATTGCCATTTTTACAGAGTTGTCCTTACTCAAAAGCTTCAATTTTGACCAATTTCAGGCACAGAAATGACTTCAAACACTCTTATTGTAGTTGAAAAAGTCATAATTCGCATCCAACAGTCATTTACAGTCAAAAAATAAAATGCTAAAATTTCATCCATATTGACCATTTTAGGAACGTTCGACAGGTCCGGAGTCATCGTTTTTCATCAGAAAATTTATTTTTTGGACTGTATCAAAAATGATTCATAATGTCAATTGGATCGTGCCTCATGTTGAATAACCACTTTTTGAACCCTCAAAGTGACCAAAATTGCCATTTTTACAGAGTTTTGCTTACTCAAAAGCTTCAATTTTGACCAATTTCAGGCACAGAAATGACTTTAAACAAACTTATTTTAGTTGAAAAAGTCATAATTCGCATCCAACAGTCATTTACAGTCAAAAAATAAAATGTTAACATTTCATCGATATTGACCATTTTGGGAACGTTCGACAGGTCCGGAGTCATCGTTTTTCATCAGAGAATTGATGTTTAAGACTGTACCAAAAATGATTCAAAATGTAAATTTATCGTGCCTCATGTTGAATAACCACTTTTTAAACCCTCACAGTGACCAAAATTGCCATTTTTACAGAGATTTGCTTACTCAAAAGCTTCAATTTTGACCAATTTCAGGCACAGAAATGACTTTAAACACACTTATTTTAGTTGAAAAATTCATAATTCACACCCAACAGTCATTTACAGTCCAAAAATTAAATGTTAAAATTTCATCCATATTGACCATTTTGGGAACGTTCGACAGGTCCAAAGTCATCGTTTTTCATCAGAAAATTGATTTTTTGGACTGTACCAAAAATGATTCAAAATGTAAATTGGATCGTGCCTCATGTTGAATAACCACTTTTTAAACCCTCACAGTAACCGATATTGCCATTTTTACAGAGTTTTGCTTACTCAAAAGCGTCAATTTTGAACAATTTCAGGCACAGAAATGACTTTAAACACAGTTATTTTAGTTGAAAAAGTCATAATTCACATCCAACAGTCATTTAGAGTCAAAAGATTAAATGTTAAAATTTCAGCCATATTGACCATTTTGGGAACTTCGACAGGTCCGGAGTCATCGTTTTTCATCAGAAAATTGATTTTTTGGGACTGTACCAAAAATGATTCAAAATGTCAAATGGATTGTGCCTCATGTTGAATAACCACTTTTTAAACCCTCACGTGACCAAAATTGCCATTTTTACAGAGTTTTCCTTATTCAAAAGATTCAATTTTGACCAATTTCAGGCACAGAAATGACTTCAAACACTCTTATTTTAGTTGAAAAAGTCATAATTCGCATCCAACAGTCATTTACAGTCAAAAAATAAAATGCTAAAATTTCATCCATATTGACCATTTTGGGAACGTTCGACAGGTCCGGAGTCATCGTTTTTTATCAGAAAATTAATTTTTTGGACTGTATCAAAAATGATTCAAAATGTCAATTGGATTGTGCCTCATGTTGAATAACCACTTTTTAAACCCTCACATGACCAAAATTGCCATTTTTACAGAGTTTTGCTTACTCAAAAGCTTCAATTTTGACCAATTTCAGGCACAGAAATGACTTTAAACACACTTATTTCAGTTGAAAAATTCATAATTCACACCCAACTGTCATTTACAGTCCAAAAATTAAATGTTAAAATTTCATCCATATTGACCATTTTGGGAACGTTCGACAGGTCCAAAGTCAACGTTTTTCATCAGAAAATTGATTTTTTGGACTGTACCAAAAATGATTTAAAATGTAAATTGGATCGTGCCTCATGTTGATTAACCACTTTTTAAACCCTCACAGTGACAAAAATTGCCATTTTACAGGGTTGTGCTTACTCAAAAGCTTCAATTTTGACCAATTTCAGACACAGAAATGACTTTAAACACACTTATTTTAGTTGAAAAAGTCATAATTTGCACCCAACAGTCATTTACAGTCCAAAAATTAAATGTTAAAATTTCGTCCATATTGACCATTTTGGGAACGTTCGACAGGTCCGGAGTCATCGTTTTTCATCAGAAATTGATTTTTTCGGACTGTATCAAAAATCATTCAAAATGTAAATTGGATCGTGCCTCATGTTGAATAACCACTTTTTAAACCCTCACAGTAACCGAAATTGCCATTTTTACAGAGTTTTGCTTACTCAAAAGCGTAAATTTTGAACAATTTCAGGCACAGTAATGACTTTAAACACAGTTATTGTAGTTGAAAAAGTCTTAATTCACATCCACCAGTCATTTACAGTGCAAAAATTAAATGTTAAAATTTCATCCATATTGACCATTTTGGGAATGTTCGACAGGTCCGGAGTCATCGTTTTTCATCAGAAAATTGATTTTTTGGACTGTACCAAAAATAATACAAAATGTAAATTGGATCGTGCCTCATGTTGAATAACCACTTTTTAAACCCTCACAGTAACCGAAATTGCCATTTTTACAGAGTTTTGCTTACTCAAAAGCGTCAATTTTGAACAATTTCAGGCACAGAAATGTCTTTAAACACACTTATTTTAGTTGAGAAAGTCATAATTCGCATCCAACAGTCATTTAGAGTCAAAAGATTAAATGTTAAAATTTCAACCATATTGACCATTTTGGGAACGTTCTAAAGGTCCGGAGTGATCGTTTTTCATCAGAAAATTGATTTTTTGGACTGTACCAAAAATGATTCAAAATGTCAATTGGATTGTGCCTCATGTTGAATAACCACTTTTTAAACCCTCACAGTGACCAAAATTTCCATTTTTACAGAGTTTTGCTTACTCAAAAGCTTCAATTTTGACCAATTTCAGACACAGAAATGACTTCAAACACTCTTATTGTAGTTGAAAAAGTCATAATTCGCATCCAACAGTCATTTACAGTCAAAAAATAAAATGCTAACATTTCATCCATATTGACCATTTTGGGAACGTTCGACAGGTCCGGAGTCATCGTTTTTCATCAGAAAATTTATTTTTTGGACTGTATCAAAAATGATTCAAAATGTCAATTGGATCGTGCCTCATGTTGAATAACCACTTTTTGAACCCTCAAAGTGACCAAAATTGCCATTTTTACAGAGTTTTGCTTACTCAAAAGCTTCAATTTTGACCAATTTCAGGCACAGAAATGACTTTAAACAAACTTATTTTAGTTGAAAAAGTCATAATTCGCATCCAACAGTCATTTACAGTCAAAAAATAAAATGTTAACATTTCATCGATATTGACCATTTTGGGAACGTTCGACAGGTCCGGAGTCATCGTTTTTCATCAGAGAATTGATGTTTAGGACTGTACCAAAAATGATTCAAAATGTAAATTTATCGTGCCTCATGTTGAATAACCACTTTTTAAACCCTCACAGTGACCAAAATTGCCATTTTTACAGAGATTTGCTTACTCAAAAGCTTCAATTTTGACCAATTTCAGGCACAGAAATGACTTTAAACACACTTATTTTAGTTGAAAAATTCATAATTCACACCCAACAGTCATTTACAGTCCAAAAATTAAATGTTAAAATTTCATCCATATTGACCATTTTGGGAACGTTCGACAGGTCCAAAGTCATCGTTTTTCATCAGAAAATTGATTTTTTGAACTGTACCAAAAATGATTCAAAATGTAAATTGGATCGTGCCTCATGTTGAATAACCACTTTTTAAACCCTAACAGTAACCGATATTGCCATTTTTACAGAGTTTTGCTTACTCAAAAGCGTCAATTTTGAACAATTTCAGGCACAGAAATGACTTTAAACACAGTTATTTTAGTTGAAAAAGTCATAATTCACATCCAACAGTCATTTAGAGTCAAAAGATTAAATGTTAAAATTTCAGCCATATTGACCATTTTGGGAACTTCGACAGGTCCGGAGTCATCGTTTTTCATCAGAAAATTGATTTTTTGGGACTGTACCAAAAATGATTCAAAATGTCAAATGGATTGTGCCTCATGTTGAATAACCACTTTTTAAACCCTCACGTGACCAAAATTGCCATTTTTACAGAGTTTTCCTTATTCAAAAGATTCAATTTTGACCAATTTCAGGCACAGAAATGACTTCAAACACTCTTATTTTAGTTGAAAAAGTCATAATTCGCATCCAACAGTCATTTACAGTCAAAAAATAAAATGCTAAAATTTCATCCATATTGACCATTTTGGGAAGGTTCGACAGGTCCGGAGTCATCGTTTTTTATCAGAAAATTTATTTTTTGGACTGTATCAAAAATGATTCAAAATGTCAATTGGATTGTGCCTCATGTTGAATAACCACTTTTTAAACCCTCACATGACCAAAATTGCCATTTTTACAGAGTTTTGCTTACTCAAAAGCTTCAATTTTGACCAATTTCAGGCACAGAAATGACTTTAAACACACTTATTTTAGTTGAAAAATTCATAATTCAAACCCAACTGTCATTTACAGTCCAAAAATTAAATGTTAAAATTTCATCCATATTGACCATTTTGGGAACGTTCGACAGGTCCAAAGTCATCGTTTTTCATCAGAAAATTGATTTTTTGGACTGTACCAAAAATGATTTAAAATGTAAATTGGATCGTGCCTCATGTTGATTAACCACTTTTTAAACCCTCACAGTGACAAAAATTGCCATTTTACAGGGTTGTGCTTACTCAAAAGCTTCAATTTTGACCAATTTCAGACACAGAAATGACTTTAAACACACTTATTTTAGTTGAAAAAGTCATAATTTGCACCCAACAGTCATTTACAGTCAAAAAATAAAATGCTAACATTTCATCCATATTGACCATTTTGGGGAACGTTCGACAGGTCCGGAGTCATCGTTTTTCATCAGAAAATTTATTTTTTGGACTGTATCAAAAATGATTCAAAATGTCAATTGGATCGTGCCTCATGTTGAATAACCACTTTTTGAACCCTCAAAGTGACCAAAATTGCCATTTTTACAGAGTTTTGCTTACTCAAAAGCTTCAATTTTGACCAATTTCAGGCACAGAAATGACTTTAAACAAACTTATTTTAGTTGAAAAAGTCATAATTCGCATCCAACAGTCATTTACAGTCAAAAAATAAAATGTTAACATTTCATCGATATTGACCATTTTGGGAACGTTCGACAGGTCCGGAGTCATCGTTTTTCATCAGAGAATTGATGTTTAGGACTGTACCAAAAATGATTCAAAATGTAAATTTATCGTGCCTCATGTTGAATAACCACTTTTTAAACCCTCACAGTGACCAAAATTGCCATTTTTACAGAGATTTGCTTACTCAAAAGCTTCAATTTTGACCAATTTCAGGCACAGAAATGACTTTAAACACACTTATTTTAGTTGAAAAATTCATAATTCACACCCAACAGTCATTTACAGTCCAAAAATTAAATGTTAAAATTTCATCCATATTGACCATTTTGGGAACGTTCGACAGGTCCAAAGTCATCGTTTTTCATCAGAAAATTGATTTTTTGAACTGTACCAAAAATGATTCAAAATGTAAATTGGATCGTGCCTCATGTTGAATAACCACTTTTTAAACCCTAACAGTAACCGATATTGCCATTTTTACAGAGTTTTGCTTACTCAAAAGCGTCAATTATGAACAATTTCAGGCACAGAAATGACTTTAAACACAGTTATTTTAGTTGAAAAAGTCATAATTCACATCCAACAGTCATTTAGAGTCAAAAGATTAAATGTTAAAATTTCAGCCATATTGACCATTTTGGGAACTTCGACAGGTCCGGAGTCATCGTTTTTCATCAGAAAATTGATTTTTTGGGACTGTACCAAAAATGATTCAAAATGTCAAATGGATTGTGCCTCATGTTGAATAACCACTTTTTAAACCCTCACGTGACCAAAATTGCCATTTTTACAGAGTTTTCCTTATTCAAAAGATTCAATTTTGACCAATTTCAGGCACAGAAATGACTTCAAACACTCTTATTTTAGTTGAAAAAGTCATAATTCGCATCCAACAGTCATTTACAGTCAAAAAATAAAATGCTAAAATTTCATCCATATTGACCATTTTGGGAAGGTTCGACAGGTCCGGAGTCATCGTTTTTTATCAGAAAATTAATTTTTTGGACTGTATCAAAAATGATTCAAAATGTCAATTGGATTGTGCCTCATGTTGAATAACCACTTTTTAAACCCTCACATGACCAAAATTGCCATTTTTACAGAGTTTTGCTTACTCAAAAGCTTCAATTTTGACCAATTTCAGGCACAGAAATGACTTTAAACACACTTATTTTAGTTGAAAAATTCATAATTCAAACCCAACTGTCATTTACAGTCCAAAAATTAAATGTTAAAATTTCATCCATATTGACCATTTTGGGAACGTTCGACAGGTCCGCAGTCATCGTTTTTCATCAGAAAAATGATTTTTTTGAATGTTTCAAAAATGATTCAAAATGTAAATTGGATCGTGCCTCATGTTGAATAACCACTTTTTAAACCCTCACAGTAACCGATATTGCCATTTTTACAGAGTTTTGCTTACTCAAAAGCGTCAATTTTGAACAATTTCAGGCACAGAAATTTAAACACAGTTATTTTAGTTGAAAAAGTCATAATTCACATCCAACAGTCATTTAGAGTCAAAAGATTAAATGTTAAAAATTCACCCATATTGACCATTTTGGGAACTTCGACAGGTCCGGAGTCATCGTTTTTCATCAGAAAATTGATTTTTTGGGACTGTACCAAAAATTATTCAAAATGTCAAATGGATTGTGCCTCATGTTGAATAACCACTTTTTAAACCCTCACAGTGACCAAAATTGCCATTTGTACAGGGTTGTGCTTACTCAAAAGCTTCAATTTTGACCAATTTCAGGCACAGAAATGACTTTAAACACACTTATTTTAGTTGAAAAAGTCATAATTCACATCCAACTGTCATTTAGAGTCAAAAGATTAAATGTAAAAATGTCATCCATATTGACCATTTTGGGAACGTTCTAAAGGTCCGGAGTCATCGTTTTTCATCAGAAAATTGAATTTTTGGACTGTACCAAAAATGATTCAAAATGTCAATTGGATTGTGCCTCATGTTGAATAACCACTTTTTAAACTCTCACAGTGACCAAAATTTCCATTTTTACAGAGTTTTGCTTACTCAAAAGCTTCAATTTTGACCAATTTCAGACACAGAAATGACTTTAAACACACTTATTTTAGTTGAAAAAGTCATAATTCACATCCAACAGTGATTTAGAGTCAAAAGATCAAATGTTAAAATTTCATCCATATTGACCATTTTGGGAACGTTCGATTGGTCCGGAGTCATCGTTTTTCATCAGAAAATTGATTTTTTGGACTGTACCAAAAATGATTCAAAATGTCAATTGGATCGTGCCTCATGTTGAATAACCACTTTTTAAACCCTCACAGTGACCAAAATTGCCATTTTTACAGAGTTGTCCTTACTCAAAAGCTTCAATTTTGACCCATTTCAGGCACAGAAATGACTTCAAACACTCTTATTGTAGTTGAAAAAGTCATAATTCGCATCCAACAGTCATTTACAGTCAAAAAATAAAATGCTAAAATTTCATCCATATTGACCATTTTGGGAACGTTCGACAGGTCCAGAGTCATCGTTTTTCATCAGAAAATTTATTTTTTGGACTGTATCAAAAATGATTCAAAATGTCAATTGGATCGTGCCTCATGTTGAATAACCACTTTTTGAACCCTCAAAGTGACCAAAATTGCCATTTTTACAGAGATTTGCTTACTCAAAAGCTTCAATTTTGACCAATTTCAGGCACAGAAATGACTTTAAACACACTTATTTTAGTTGAAAAATTCATAATTCACACCCAACAGTCATTTACAGTCCAAAAATTAAATGTTAAAATTTCATCCATATTGACCATTTTGGGAACGTTCGACAGGTCCAAAGTCATCGTTTTTCATCAGAAAATTGATTTTTTGGACTGTACCAAAAATGATTCAAAATGTAAATTGGATCGTGCCTCATGTTGAATAACCACTTTTTAAACCCTCACAGTAACCGATATTGCCATTTTTACAGAGTTTTGCTTACTCAAAAGCGTCAATTTTGAACAATTTCAGGCACAGAAATGACTTTAAACACAGTTATTTTAGTTGAAAAAGTCATAATTCACATCCAACAGTCATTTAGAGTCAAAAGATTAAATGTTAAAATTTCAGCCATATTGACCATTTTGGGAACTTCGACAGGTCCGGAGTCATCGTTTTTCATCAGAAAATTGATTTTTTGGGACTGTACCAAAAATGATTCAAAATGTCAAATGGATTGTGCCTCATGTTGAATAACCACTTTTTAAACCCTCACGTGACCAAAATTGCCATTTTTACAGAGTTTTCCTTATTCAAAAGATTCAATTTTGACCAATTTCAGGCACAGAAATGACTTCAAACACTCTTATTTTAGTTGAAAAAGTCATAATTCGCATCCAACAGTCATTTACAGTCAAAAAATAAAATGCTAAAATTTCATCCATATTGACCATTTTGGGAACGTTCGACAGGTCCGGAGTCATCGTTTTTTATCAGAAAATTAATTTTTTGGACTGTATCAAAAATGATTCAAAATGTCAATTGGATTGTGCCTCATGTTGAATAACCACTTTTTAAACCCTCACATGACCAAAATTGCCATTTTTACAGAGTTTTGCTTACTCAAAAGCTTCAATTTTGACCAATTTCAGGCACAGAAATGACTTTAAACACACTTATTTCAGTTGAAAAATTCATAATTCACACCCAACTGTCATTTACAGTCCAAAAATTAAATGTTAAAATTTCATCCATATTGACCATTTTGGGAACGTTCGACAGGTCCAAAGTCAACGTTTTTCATCAGAAAATTGATTTTTTGGACTGTACCAAAAATGATTTAAAATGTAAATTGGATCGTGCCTCATGTTGATTAACCACTTTTTAAACCCTCACAGTGACAAAAATTGCCATTTTACAGGGTTGTGCTTACTCAAAAGCTTCAATTTTGACCAATTTCAGACACAGAAATGACTTTAAACACACTTATTTTAGTTGAAAAAGTCATAATTTGCACCCAACAGTCATTTACAGTCCAAAAATTAAATGTTAAAATTTCGTCCATATTGACCATTTTGGGAACGTTCGACAGGTCCGGAGTCATCGTTTTTCATCAGAAATTGATTTTTTCGGACTGTATCAAAAATCATTCAAAATGTAAATTGGATCGTGCCTCATGTTGAATAACCACTTTTTAAACCCTCACAGTAACCGAAATTGCCATTTTTACAGAGTTTTGCTTACTCAAAAGCGTAAATTTTGAACAATTTCAGGCACAGTAATGACTTTAAACACAGTTATTGTAGTTGAAAAAGTCTTAATTCACATCCACCAGTCATTTACAGTGCAAAAATTAAATGTTAAAATTTCATCCATATTGACCATTTTGGGAATGTTCGACAGGTCCGGAGTCATCGTTTTTCATCAGAAAATTGATTTTTTGGACTGTACCAAAAATAATACAAAATGTAAATTGGATCGTGCCTCATGTTGAATAACCACTTTTTAAACCCTCACAGTAACCGAAATTGCCATTTTTACAGAGTTTTGCTTACTCAAAAGCGTCAATTTTGAACAATTTCAGGCACAGAAATGTCTTTAAACACACTTATTTTAGTTGAGAAAGTCATAATTCGCATCCAACAGTCATTTAGAGTCAAAAGATTAAATGTTAAAATTTCAACCATATTGACCATTTTGGGAACGTTCTAAAGGTCCGGAGTGATCGTTTTTCATCAGAAAATTGATTTTTTGGACTGTACCAAAAATGATTCAAAATGTCAATTGGATTGTGCCTCATGTTGAATAACCACTTTTTAAACCCTCACAGTGACCAAAATTTCCATTTTTACAGAGTTTTGCTTACTCAAAAGCTTCAATTTTGACCAATTTCAGACACAGAAATGACTTCAAACACTCTTATTGTAGTTGAAAAAGTCATAATTCGCATCCAACAGTCATTTACAGTCAAAAAATAAAATGCTAACATTTCATCCATATTGACCATTTTGGGAACGTTCGACAGGTCCGGAGTCATCGTTTTTCATCAGAAAATTTATTTTTTGGACTGTATCAAAAATGATTCAAAATGTCAATTGGATCGTGCCTCATGTTGAATAACCACTTTTTGAACCCTCAAAGTGACCAAAATTGCCATTTTTACAGAGTTTTGCTTACTCAAAAGCTTCAATTTTGACCAATTTCAGGCACAGAAATGACTTTAAACAAACTTATTTTAGTTGAAAAAGTCATAATTCGCATCCAACAGTCATTTACAGTCAAAAAATAAAATGTTAACATTTCATCGATATTGACCATTTTGGGAACGTTCGACAGGTCCGGAGTCATCGTTTTTCATCAGAGAATTGATGTTTAGGACTGTACCAAAAATGATTCAAAATGTAAATTTATCGTGCCTCATGTTGAATAACCACTTTTTAAACCCTCACAGTGACCAAAATTGCCATTTTTACAGAGATTTGCTTACTCAAAAGCTTTTTTGACCAATTTCAGGCACAGAAATGACTTTAAACACACTTATTTTAGTTGAAAAATTCATAATTCACACCCAACAGTCATTTACAGTCCAAAAATTAAATGTTAAAATTTCATCCATATTGACCATTTTGGGAACGTTCGACAGGTCCAAAGTCATCGTTTTTCATCAGAAAATTGATTTTTTGAACTGTACCAAAAATGATTCAAAATGTAAATTGGATCGTGCCTCATGTTGAATAACCACTTTTTAAACCCTAACAGTAACCGATATTGCCATTTTTACAGAGTTTTGCTTACTCAAAAGCGTCAATTTTGAACAATTTCAGGCACAGAAATGACTTTAAACACAGTTATTTTAGTTGAAAAAGTCATAATTCACATCCAACAGTCATTTAGAGTCAAAAGATTAAATGTTAAAATTTCAGCCATATTGACCATTTTGGGAACTTCGACAGGTCCGGAGTCATCGTTTTTCATCAGAAAATTGATTTTTTGGGACTGTACCAAAAATGATTCAAAATGTCAAATGGATTGTGCCTCATGTTGAATAACCACTTTTTAAACCCTCACGTGACCAAAATTGCCATTTTTACAGAGTTTTCCTTATTCAAAAGATTCAATTTTGACCAATTTCAGGCACAGAAATGACTTCAAACACTCTTATTTTAGTTGAAAAAGTCATAATTCGCATCCAACAGTCATTTACAGTCAAAAAATAAAATGCTAAAATTTCATCCATATTGACCATTTTGGGAAGGTTCGACAGGTCCGGAGTCATCGTTTTTTATCAGAAAATTTATTTTTTGGACTGTATCAAAAATGATTCAAAATGTCAATTGGATTGTGCCTCATGTTGAATAACCACTTTTTAAACCCTCACATGACCAAAATTGCCATTTTTACAGAGTTTTGCTTACTCAAAAGCTTCAATTTTGACCAATTTCAGGCACAGAAATGACTTTAAACACACTTATTTTAGTTGAAAAATTCATAATTCAAACCCAACTGTCATTTACAGTCCAAAAATTAAATGTTAAAATTTCATCCATATTGACCATTTTGGGAACGTTCGACAGGTCCAAAGTCATCGTTTTTCATCAGAAAATTGATTTTTTGGACTGTACCAAAAATGATTTAAAATGTAAATTGGATCGTGCCTCATGTTGATTAACCACTTTTTAAACCCTCACAGTGACAAAAATTGCCATTTTACAGGGTTGTGCTTACTCAAAAGCTTCAATTTTGACCAATTTCAGACACAGAAATGACTTTAAACACACTTATTTTAGTTGAAAAAGTCATAATTTGCACCCAACAGTCATTTACAGTCAAAAAATAAAATGCTAACATTTCATCCATATTGACCATTTTGGGGAACGTTCGACAGGTCCGGAGTCATCGTTTTTCATCAGAAAATTTATTTTTTGGACTGTATCAAAAATGATTCAAAATGTCAATTGGATCGTGCCTCATGTTGAATAACCACTTTTTGAACCCTCAAAGTGACCAAAATTGCCATTTTTACAGAGTTTTGCTTACTCAAAAGCTTCAATTTTGACCAATTTCAGGCACAGAAATGACTTTAAACAAACTTATTTTAGTTGAAAAAGTCATAATTCGCATCCAACAGTCATTTACAGTCAAAAAATAAAATGTTAACATTTCATCGATATTGACCATTTTGGGAACGTTCGACAGGTCCGGAGTCATCGTTTTTCATCAGAGAATTGATGTTTAGGACTGTACCAAAAATGATTCAAAATGTAAATTTATCGTGCCTCATGTTGAATAACCACTTTTTAAACCCTCACAGTGACCAAAATTGCCATTTTTACAGAGATTTGCTTACTCAAAAGCTTCAATTTTGACCAATTTCAGGCACAGAAATGACTTTAAACACACTTATTTTAGTTGAAAAATTCATAATTCACACCCAACAGTCATTTACAGTCCAAAAATTAAATGTTAAAATTTCATCCATATTGACCATTTTGGGAACGTTCGACAGGTCCAAAGTCATCGTTTTTCATCAGAAAATTGATTTTTTGAACTGTACCAAAAATGATTCAAAATGTAAATTGGATCGTGCCTCATGTTGAATAACCACTTTTTAAACCCTAACAGTAACCGATATTGCCATTTTTACAGAGTTTTGCTTACTCAAAAGCGTCAATTATGAACAATTTCAGGCACAGAAATGACTTTAAACACAGTTATTTTAGTTGAAAAAGTCATAATTCACATCCAACAGTCATTTAGAGTCAAAAGATTAAATGTTAAAATTTCAGCCATATTGACCATTTTGGGAACTTCGACAGGTCCGGAGTCATCGTTTTTCATCAGAAAATTGATTTTTTGGGACTGTACCAAAAATGATTCAAAATGTCAAATGGATTGTGCCTCATGTTGAATAACCACTTTTTAAACCCTCACGTGACCAAAATTGCCATTTTTACAGAGTTTTCCTTATTCAAAAGATTCAATTTTGACCAATTTCAGGCACAGAAATGACTTCAAACACTCTTATTTTAGTTGAAAAAGTCATAATTCGCATCCAACAGTCATTTACAGTCAAAAAATAAAATGCTAAAATTTCATCCATATTGACCATTTTGGGAAGGTTCGACAGGTCCGGAGTCATCGTTTTTTATCAGAAAATTAATTTTTTGGACTGTATCAAAAATGATTCAAAATGTCAATTGGATTGTGCCTCATGTTGAATAACCACTTTTTAAACCCTCACATGACCAAAATTGCCATTTTTACAGAGTTTTGCTTACTCAAAAGCTTCAATTTTGACCAATTTCAGGCACAGAAATGACTTTAAACACACTTATTTTAGTTGAAAAATTCATAATTCAAACCCAACTGTCATTTACAGTCCAAAAATTAAATGTTAAAATTTCATCCATATTGACCATTTTGGGAACGTTCGACAGGTCCGCAGTCATCGTTTTTCATCAGAAAAATGATTTTTTTGAATGTTTCAAAAATGATTCAAAATGTAAATTGGATCGTGCCTCATGTTGAATAACCACTTTTTAAACCCTCACAGTAACCGATATTGCCATTTTTACAGAGTTTTGCTTACTCAAAAGCGTCAATTTTGAACAATTTCAGGCACAGAAATTTAAACACAGTTATTTTAGTTGAAAAAGTCATAATTCACATCCAACAGTCATTTAGAGTCAAAAGATTAAATGTTAAAAATTCACCCATATTGACCATTTTGGGAACTTCGACAGGTCCGGAGTCATCGTTTTTCATCAGAAAATTGATTTTTTGGGACTGTACCAAAAATTATTCAAAATGTCAAATGGATTGTGCCTCATGTTGAATAACCACTTTTTAAACCCTCACAGTGACCAAAATTGCCATTTGTACAGGGTTGTGCTTACTCAAAAGCTTCAATTTTGACCAATTTCAGGCACAGAAATGACTTTAAACACACTTATTTTAGTTGAAAAAGTCATAATTCACATCCAACTGTCATTTAGAGTCAAAAGATTAAATGTAAAAATGTCATCCATATTGACCATTTTGGGAACGTTCTAAAGGTCCGGAGTCATCGTTTTTCATCAGAAAATTGAATTTTTGGACTGTACCAAAAATGATTCAAAATGTCAATTGGATTGTGCCTCATGTTGAATAACCACTTTTTAAACTCTCACAGTGACCAAAATTTCCATTTTTACAGAGTTTTGCTTACTCAAAAGCTTCAATTTTGACCAATTTCAGACACAGAAATGACTTTAAACACACTTATTTTAGTTGAAAAAGTCATAATTCACATCCAACAGTGATTTAGAGTCAAAAGATCAAATGTTAAAATTTCATCCATATTGACCATTTTGGGAACGTTCGATTGGTCCGGAGTCATCGTTTTTCATCAGAAAATTGATTTTTTGGACTGTACCAAAAATGATTCAAAATGTCAATTGGATCGTGCCTCATGTTGAATAACCACTTTTTAAACCCTCACAGTGACCAAAATTGCCATTTTTACAGAGTTGTCCTTACTCAAAAGCTTCAATTTTGACCCATTTCAGGCACAGAAATGACTTCAAACACTCTTATTGTAGTTGAAAAAGTCATAATTCGCATCCAACAGTCATTTACAGTCAAAAAATAAAATGCTAAAATTTCATCCATATTGACCATTTTGGGAACGTTCGACAGGTCCAGAGTCATCGTTTTTCATCAGAAAATTTATTTTTTGGACTGTATCAAAAATGATTCAAAATGTCAATTGGATCGTGCCTCATGTTGAATAACCACTTTTTGAACCCTCAAAGTGACCAAAATTGCCATTTTTACAGAGTTTTGCTTACTCAAAAGCTTCAATTTTGACCAATTTCAGGCACTGAAATAACTTTAAACACACTTATTTTAGTTGAAAAAGTTATAATTTGGATCCAACAGTCATTTACAGTCCAAAAATTAAATGTTAAAATTTCATCCATATTGACCATTTTGGGAACGTTCGACAGGTCCAAAGTCATCGTTTTTCATCAGAAAATTGATTTTTTGGACTGTACCAAAAATGATTCAAAATGTAAATTGGATCGTGCCTCATGTTGAATAACCACTTTTTAAACCCTCACAGTAACCGATATTGCCATTTTTACAGAGTTTTGCTTACTCAAAAGCGTCAATTTTGAACAATTTCAGGCACAGAAATTTAAACACAGTTATTTTAGTTGAAAAAGTCATAATTCACATCCAACAGTCATTTAGAGTCAAAAGATTAAATGTTAAAATTTCACCCATATTGACCATTTTGGGAACTTCGACAGGTCCGGAGTCATCGTTTTTCATCAGAAAATTGATTTTTTGGGACTGTACCAAAAATGATTCAAAATGTCAAATGGATTGTGCCTCATGTTGAATAACCACTTTTTAAACCCTCACGTGACCAAAATTGCCATTTTTACAGAGTTTTCCTTATTCAAAAGATTCAATTTTGACCAATTTCAGGCACAGAAATGACTTCAAACACTCTTATTTTAGTTGAAAAAGTCATAATTCGCATCCAACAGTCATTTACAGTCAAAAAATAAAATGCTAAAATTTCATCCATATTGACCATTTTGGGAACGTTCGACAGGTCCGGAGTCATCGTTTTTTATCAGAAAATTTATTTTTTGGACTGTATCAAAAATGATTCAAAATGTCAATTGGATTGTGCCTCATGTTGAATAACCACTTTTTAAACCCTCACATGACCAAAATTGCCATTTTTACAGAGTTTTGCTTACTCAAAAGCTTCAATTTTGACCAATTTCAGGCACAGAAATGACTTTAAACACACTTATTTTAGTTGAAAAATTCATAATTCACACCCAACAGTCATTTACAGTCCAAAAATTAAATGTTAACATTTCATCCATATTGACCATTTTGGGAACGTTCGACAGGTCCAAAGTCATCGTTTTTCATCAGAAAATTGATTTTTTTGGACTGTACCAAAAATGATTTAAAATGTAAATTGGATCGTGCCTCATGTTGATTAACCACTTTTTAAACCCTCACAGTGACAAAAATTGCCATTTTACAGGGTTGTGCTTACTCAAAAGCTTCAATTTTGACCAATTTCAGACACAGAAATGACTTCAAACACTCTTATTTTAGTTGAAAAATTCATAATTCACATCCAACAGTCATTTACAGTCCAAAAATTAAATGTTAAAATTTCATCCATATTGACCATTTTGGGAACGTTCGACAGGTCAGGAGTCATCGTTTTTCATCAGAAAATTGATTTTTTTGGACTGTACGACAAATGATTCAAAATGTAAATTGGATCATGCCTCATATTGAATAACCACTTTTTAAACCCTCACAGTGACCAAAATTGCCATTTGTACAGGGTTGTGCTTACTCAAAAGCTTCCATTTTGACCAATTTCAGGCACAGAAATGACTTTAAACACACTTATTTTAGTTGAAAAAGTCATAATTCACATCCAACTGTCATTTAGAGTCAAAAGATTAAATGTAAAAATGTCATCCATATTGACCATTTTGGGAACGTTCGACAGGTCCGGAGTCATCGTTTTTCATCAGAAAATTGATTTTTTGGACTGTACCAAAAATGATTCAAAATGTCAATTGGATTGTGCCTCATGTTGAATAACCACTTTTTAAACCCTCACAGTGACCAAAATTTCCATTTTTACAGAGTTTTGCTTACTCAAAAGCTTCAATTTTGACCAATTTCAGACACAGAAATGACTTTAAAGACACTTATTTTAGTTGAAAAAGTCATAATTCACATCCAACAGTCATTTAGAGTCAAAAGATGAAATGTTAAAATTTCATCCATATTGACCATTTTGGGAACGTTCGATAGGTCCGGAGTCATCGTTTTTCATCAGAAAATTGATTTTTTGGACTGTACCAAAAATGATTCAAAATGTCAATTGGATCGTGCCTCATGTTGAATAACCACTTTTTAAACCCTCACAGTGACCAAAATTGCCATTTTTACAGAGTTGTCCTTACTCAAAAGCTTCAATTTTGACCAATTTCAGGCACAGAAATGACTTCAAACACTCTTATTGTAGTTGAAAAAGTCATAATTCGCATCCTAAAGTCATTTACAGTCAAAAAATAAAATGCTAAAATTTCATCCATATTGACCATTTTGGGAACGTTCGACAGGTCCGGAGGAGTCATCGTTTTTCATCAGAGAATTGATGTTTAGGACTGTACCAAAAATGATTCAAAATGTAAATTTATCGTGCCTCATGTTGAATAACCACTTTTTAAACCCTCACAGTGACCAAAATTGCCATTTTTACAGAGATTTGCTTACTCAAAAGCTTCAATTTTGACCAATTTCAGGCACAGAAATGACTTTAAACACACTTATTTTAGTTGAAAAATTCATAATTCACACCCAACAGTCATTTACAGTCCAAAAATTAAATGTTAAAATTTCATCCATATTGACCATTTTGGGAACGTTCGACAGGTCCAAAGTCATCGTTTTTCATCAGAAAATTGATTTTTTGAACTGTACCAAAAATGATTCAAAATGTAAATTGGATCGTGCCTCATGTTGAATAACCACTTTTTAAACCCTAACAGTAACCGATATTGCCATTTTTACAGAGTTTTGCTTACTCAAAAGCGTCAATTATGAACAATTTCAGGCACAGAAATGACTTTAAACACAGTTATTTTAGTTGAAAAAGTCATAATTCACATCCAACAGTCATTTAGAGTCAAAAGATTAAATGTTAAAATTTCAGCCATATTGACCATTTTGGGAACTTCGACAGGTCCGGAGTCATCGTTTTTCATCAGAAAATTGATTTTTTGGGACTGTACCAAAAATGATTCAAAATGTCAAATGGATTGTGCCTCATGTTGAATAACCACTTTTTAAACCCTCACGTGACCAAAATTGCCATTTTTACAGAGTTTTCCTTATTCAAAAGATTCAATTTTGACCAATTTCAGGCACAGAAATGACTTCAAACACTCTTATTTTAGTTGAAAAAGTCATAATTCGCATCCAACAGTCATTTACAGTCAAAAAATAAAATGCTAAAATTTCATCCATATTGACCATTTTGGGAAGGTTCGACAGGTCCGGAGTCATCGTTTTTTATCAGAAAATTAATTTTTTGGACTGTATCAAAAATGATTCAAAATGTCAATTGGATTGTGCCTCATGTTGAATAACCACTTTTTAAACCCTCACATGACCAAAATTGCCATTTTTACAGAGTTTTGCTTACTCAAAAGCTTCAATTTTGACCAATTTCAGGCACAGAAATGACTTTAAACACACTTATTTTAGTTGAAAAATTCATAATTCAAACCCAACTGTCATTTACAGTCCAAAAATTAAATGTTAAAATTTCATCCATATTGACCATTTTGGGAACGTTCGACAGGTCCGCAGTCATCGTTTTTCATCAGAAAAATGATTTTTTTGAATGTTTCAAAAATGATTCAAAATGTAAATTGGATCGTGCCTCATGTTGAATAACCACTTTTTAAACCCTCACAGTAACCGATATTGCCATTTTTACAGAGTTTTGCTTACTCAAAAGCGTCAATTTTGAACAATTTCAGGCACAGAAATTTAAACACAGTTATTTTAGTTGAAAAAGTCATAATTCACATCCAACAGTCATTTAGAGTCAAAAGATTAAATGTTAAAATTTCACCCATATTGACCATTTTGGGAACTTCGACAGGTCCGGAGTCATCGTTTTTCATCAGAAAATTGATTTTTTGGGACTGTACCAAAAATTATTCAAAATGTCAAATGGATTGTGCCTCATGTTGAATAACCACTTTTTAAACCCTCACAGTGACCAAAATTGCCATTTGTACAGGGTTGTGCTTACTCAAAAGCTTCAATTTTGACCAATTTCAGGCACAGAAATGACTTTAAACACACTTATTTTAGTTGAAAAAGTCATAATTCACATCCAACTGTCATTTAGAGTCAAAAGATTAAATGTAAAAATGTCATCCATATTGACCATTTTGGGAACGTTCTAAAGGTCCGGAGTCATCGTTTTTCATCAGAAAATTGAATTTTTGGACTGTACCAAAAATGATTCAAAATGTCAATTGGATTGTGCCTCATGTTGAATAACCACTTTTTAAACTCTCACAGTGACCAAAATTTCCATTTTTACAGAGTTTTGCTTACTCAAAAGCTTCAATTTTGACCAATTTCAGACACAGAAATGACTTTAAACACACTTATTTTAGTTGAAAAAGTCATAATTCACATCCAACAGTGATTTAGAGTCAAAAGATCAAATGTTAAAATTTCATCCATATTGACCATTTTGGGAACGTTCGATTGGTCCGGAGTCATCGTTTTTCATCAGAAAATTGATTTTTTGGACTGTACCAAAAATGATTCAAAATGTCAATTGGATCGTGCCTCATGTTGAATAACCACTTTTTAAACCCTCACAGTGACCAAAATTGCCATTTTTACAGAGTTGTCCTTACTCAAAAGCTTCAATTTTGACCCATTTCAGGCACAGAAATGACTTCAAACACTCTTATTGTAGTTGAAAAAGTCATAATTCGCATCCAACAGTCATTTACAGTCAAAAAATAAAATGCTAAAATTTCATCCATATTGACCATTTTGGGAACGTTCGACAGGTCCAGAGTCATCGTTTTTCATCAGAAAATTTATTTTTTGGACTGTATCAAAAATGATTCAAAATGTCAATTGGATCGTGCCTCATGTTGAATAACCACTTTTTGAACCCTCAAAGTGACCAAAATTGCCATTTTTACAGAGTTTTGCTTACTCAAAAGCTTCAATTTTGACCAATTTCAGGCACTGAAATAACTTTAAACACACTTATTTTAGTTGAAAAAGTTATAATTTGGATCCAACAGTCATTTACAGTCCAAAAATTAAATGTTAAAATTTCATCCATATTGACCATTTTGGGAACGTTCGACAGGTCCAAAGTCATCGTTTTTCATCAGAAAATTGATTTTTTGGACTGTACCAAAAATGATTCAAAATGTAAATTGGATCGTGCCTCATGTTGAATAACCACTTTTTAAACCCTCACAGTAACCGATATTGCCATTTTTACAGAGTTTTGCTTACTCAAAAGCGTCAATTTTGAACAATTTCAGGCACAGAAATTTAAACACAGTTATTTTAGTTGAAAAAGTCATAATTCACATCCAACAGTCATTTAGAGTCAAAAGATTAAATGTTAAAATTTCACCCATATTGACCATTTTGGGAACTTCGACAGGTCCGGAGTCATCGTTTTTCATCAGAAAATTGATTTTTTGGGACTGTACCAAAAATGATTCAAAATGTCAAATGGATTGTGCCTCATGTTGAATAACCACTTTTTAAACCCTCACGTGACCAAAATTGCCATTTTTACAGAGTTTTCCTTATTCAAAAGATTCAATTTTGACCAATTTCAGGCACAGAAATGACTTCAAACACTCTTATTTTAGTTGAAAAAGTCATAATTCGCATCCAACAGTCATTTACAGTCAAAAAATAAAATGCTAAAATTTCATCCATATTGACCATTTTGGGAACGTTCGACAGGTCCGGAGTCATCGTTTTTTATCAGAAAATTTATTTTTTGGACTGTATCAAAAATGATTCAAAATGTCAATTGGATTGTGCCTCATGTTGAATAACCACTTTTTAAACCCTCACATGACCAAAATTGCCATTTTTACAGAGTTTTGCTTACTCAAAAGCTTCAATTTTGACCAATTTCAGGCACAGAAATGACTTTAAACACACTTATTTTAGTTGAAAAATTCATAATTCACACCCAACAGTCATTTACAGTCCAAAAATTAAATGTTAACATTTCATCCATATTGACCATTTTGGGAACGTTCGACAGGTCCAAAGTCATCGTTTTTCATCAGAAAATTGATTTTTTTGGACTGTACCAAAAATGATTTAAAATGTAAATTGGATCGTGCCTCATGTTGATTAACCACTTTTTAAACCCTCACAGTGACAAAAATTGCCATTTTACAGGGTTGTGCTTACTCAAAAGCTTCAATTTTGACCAATTTCAGACACAGAAATGACTTCAAACACTCTTATTTTAGTTGAAAAATTCATAATTCACATCCAACAGTCATTTACAGTCCAAAAATTAAATGTTAAAATTTCATCCATATTGACCATTTTGGGAACGTTCGACAGGTCAGGAGTCATCGTTTTTCATCAGAAAATTGATTTTTTTGGACTGTACGACAAATGATTCAAAATGTAAATTGGATCATGCCTCATATTGAATAACCACTTTTTAAACCCTCACAGTGACCAAAATTGCCATTTGTACAGGGTTGTGCTTACTCAAAAGCTTCCATTTTGACCAATTTCAGGCACAGAAATGACTTTAAACACACTTATTTTAGTTGAAAAAGTCATAATTCACATCCAACTGTCATTTAGAGTCAAAAGATTAAATGTAAAAATGTCATCCATATTGACCATTTTGGGAACGTTCGACAGGTCCGGAGTCATCGTTTTTCATCAGAAAATTGATTTTTTGGACTGTACCAAAAATGATTCAAAATGTCAATTGGATTGTGCCTCATGTTGAATAACCACTTTTTAAACCCTCACAGTGACCAAAATTTCCATTTTTACAGAGTTTTGCTTACTCAAAAGCTTCAATTTTGACCAATTTCAGACACAGAAATGACTTTAAAGACACTTATTTTAGTTGAAAAAGTCATAATTCACATCCAACAGTCATTTAGAGTCAAAAGATGAAATGTTAAAATTTCATCCATATTGACCATTTTGGGAACGTTCGATAGGTCCGGAGTCATCGTTTTTCATCAGAAAATTGATTTTTTGGACTGTACCAAAAATGATTCAAAATGTCAATTGGATCGTGCCTCATGTTGAATAACCACTTTTTAAACCCTCACAGTGACCAAAATTGCCATTTTTACAGAGTTGTCCTTACTCAAAAGCTTCAATTTTGACCAATTTCAGGCACAGAAATGACTTCAAACACTCTTATTGTAGTTGAAAAAGTCATAATTCGCATCCTAAAGTCATTTACAGTCAAAAAATAAAATGCTAAAATTTCATCCACATTGACCATTTTGGGAACGTTCGACAGGTCCGGAGTCATCGTTTTTCATCAGAGAATTGATGTTTAGGACTGTACCAAAAATGATTCAAAATGTAAATTTATCGTGCCTCATGTTGAATAACCACTTTTTAAACCCTCACAGTGACCAAAATTGCCATTTTTACAGAGATTTGCTTACTCAAAAGCTTCAATTTTGACCAATTTCAGGCACAGAAATGACTTTAAACACACTTATTTTAGTTGAAAAATTCATAATTCACACCCAACAGTCATTTACAGTCCAAAAATTAAATGTTAAAATTTCATCCATATTGACCATTTTGGGAACGTTCGACAGGTCCAAAGTCATCGTTTTTCATCAGAAAATTGATTTTTTGGACTGTACCAAAAATGATTCAAAATGTAAATTGGATCGTGCCTCATGTTGAATAACCACTTTTTAAACCCTCACAGTAACCGATATTGCCATTTTTACAGAGTTTTGCTTACTCAAAAGCGTAAATTTTGAACAATTTCAGGCACAGAAATGACTTTAAACACAGTTATTTTAGTTGAAAAAGTCATAATTCACATCCAACAGTCATTTAGAGTCAAAAGATTAAATGTTAAAATTTCACCCATATTGAACATTTTGGGAACTTCGACAGGTCCGGAGTCATCGTTTTTCATCAGAAAATTGATTTTTTGGGACTGTACCAAAAATGATTCAAAATGTCAAATGGATTGTGCCTCATGTTGAATAACCACTTTTTAAACCCTCACGTGACCAAAATTGCAATTTTTACAGAGTTTTCCTTATTCAAAAGATTCAATTTTGACCAATTTCAGGCACAGAAATGACTTCAAACACTCTTATTTTAGTTGAAAAAGTCATAATTCGCATCCAACAGTCATTTACAGTCAAAAAATTAAAATGCTAAAATTTCATCCATATTGACCATTTTGGGAACGTTCGACAGGTCCGGAGTCATCGTTTTTTATCAGAAAATTTATTTTTTGGACTGTATCAAAAATGATTCAAAATGTCAATTGGATTGTGCCTCATGTTGAATAACCACTTTTTAAACCCTCACATGACCAAAATTGCCATTTTTACAGAGTTTTGCTTACTCAAAAGCTTCAATTTTGACCAATTTCAGGCACAGAAATGACTTTAAACACACTTATTTTAGTTGAAAAATTCATAATTCACACCCAACAGTCATTTACAGTCCAAAAATTAAATGTTAAAATTTCATCCATATTGACCATTTTGGGAACGTTCGACAGGTCCAAAGTCATCGTTTTTCATCAGAAAATTGATTTTTTGGACTGTACCAAAAATTATTTAAAATGTAAATTGGATCATGCCTCATGTTGAATAACCACTTTTTAAAACCTCACAGTAACCGAAATTGCCATTTTTACAGAGTTTTGCTTACTCAAAAGCGTCAATTTTGAACAATTTCAGGCACAGTAATGACTTTAAACACAGTTATTGTAGTTGAAAAAGTCTTAATTCACATCCACCAGTCATTTACAGTGCAAAAATTAAATGTTAAAATTTCATCCATATTGACCATTTTGGGAATGTTCGACAGGTCCGGAGTCATCGTTTTTCATCAGAAAATTGATTTTTTGGACTGTACCAAAAATGATACAAAATGTAAATTGGATCGTGCCTCATGTTGAATAACCACTTTTTAAACCCTCACAGTAACCGAAATTGCCATTTTTACAGAGTTTTGCTTACTCAAAAGCGTCAATTTTGAACAATTTCAGGCACAGAAATGACTTTAAACACAGTTATTTTAGTTGAAAAAGTCATCATTCACATCCAACAGTCATTTAGAGTCAAAAGATTAAATGTTAAAATTTCACCCATATTGACCATTTTGGGAACGTTCGACAGGTCCGGAGTCATCGTTTTTTATCAGAAAATTGATTTTTTGGACTGTATCAAAAATGATTCAAAATGTCAATTGGTTCGTGCCTCATGTTGAATAACCACTTTTTAAACCCTCACATGACCAAAATTGCCATTTTTACAGAGTTTTGCTTACTCAAAAGCTTCAATTTTGACCAATTTCAGGCACAGAAATGACTTTGAACACACTTATTTTAGTTGAAAAAGTCATAATTCACATCCAACTGTCATTTAGAGTCAAAAGATTAAATGTCAAAATTTCATCCATATTGACCGTTTTGGGAACGTTCGACAGGTCCGGAGTCATCGTTTTTCATCAGAAAATTGATTTTTTTGGACTGTACCAAAAACGATTCAAAATGTCAATTGGATCGTGCCTCATGTTGAATAACCACTTTTTAAACCCTCACAGTGACCAAAATTGCCATTTTTACAGAGTTGTCCTGACACAAAAGCTTCAATTTTGACCAATTTCAGGCACAGAAATGACTTTAAACACACTTTTTTAGTTGAAAAAGTCATAATTTGCACCCAACAGTCATTTACAGTCCAAAAATTAAATGTTAAAATTTCATCCATATTGACCATTTTGGGAACGTTCGACAGGTCCGGAGTCATCGTTTTTCATCAGAAATTGATTTTTTGGACTGTATCAAAATGATTCAAAATGTAAATTGGATCGTGCCTCATGTTGAATAACCACTTTTTAAACCCTCACAGTAACCGAAATTGCCATTTTTACAGAGTTTTGCTTACTCAAAAGCGTCAATTTTGAACAATTTCAGGCACAGTAATGACTTTAAACACAGTTATTTTAGTTGAAAAAGTCATAATTCACATCCACCAGTCATTTACAGTGCAAAAACTTAAATGTTAAAATTTCATCCGTATTGACCATTTTGGGAATGGTCGACAGGTCCGGAGTCATCGTTTTTCATCAGAAAATTGATTTTTTGGACTGTACCAAAAATGATACAAAATGTAAATTGGATCGTGCCTCATGTTGAATAACCACTTTTTAAACCCTCACAGTAACCGAAATTGCCATTTTTACAGAGTTTTGCTTACTCAAAAGATTCAATTTTGAACAATTTCAGGCACAGAAATGACTTTAAACACAGTTATTTTAGTTGAAAAAGTCATAATTCACATCCAACAGTCATTTAGAGTCAAAAGACTAAATGTTAAAATTTCACCCATATTGACCATTTTGGGAACTTCGACAGGTCCGGAGTCATCGTTTTTCATCAGAAAATTGATTTTTTGGGACTGTACCAAAAATGATTCAAAATGTCAAATGGATTGTGCCTCATGTTGAATAACCACTTTTTAAACCCTCACGTGACCAAAATTGCCATTTTTACAGAGTTTTCCTTATTCAAAAGATTCAATTTTGACCAATTTCAGGCACAGAAATGACTTCAAACACTCTTATTTTAGTTGAAAAAGTCATAATTCGCATCCAACAGTCATTTACAGTCAAAAAATAAAATGCTAAAATTTCATCCATATTGACCATTTTGGGGACGTTCGACAGGTCCGGAGTCATCGTTTTTCATCAGAAAATTGATTTTTTGGACTGTACCAAAAATGATTTAAAATGTAAATTGGATCGTGCCTCATGTTGATTAACCACTTTTTAAACCCTCACAGTGACAAAAATTGCCATTTTACAGGGTTGTGCTTACTCAAAAGCTTCAATTTTGACAAATTTCAGACACAGAAATGACTTCAAACACTCTTATTTTAGTTGAAAAATTCATAATTCACATCCAACAGTCATTTACAGTCCAAAAATTAAATGTTAAAATTTCATCCATATTGACCATTTTGGGAACGTTCGACAGGTCAGGAGTCATCGTTTTTCATCAGAAAATTGATTTTTTTGGACTGTACGACAAATGATTCAAAATGTAAATTGGATCATGCCTCATGATGAATAACCACTTTTTAAACCCTCACAGTGACCAAAATTGCCATTTGTACAGGGTTGTGCTTACTCAAAAGCTTCAATTTTGACCAATTTCAGGCACAGAAATGACTTTAAACACACTTATTTTAGTTGAAAAAGTCATAATTCACATCCAACTGTCATTTAGAGTCAAAAGATTAAATGTAAAAATGTCATCCATATTGACCATTTTGGGAACGTTCGACAGGTCCGGAGTCATCGTTTTTCATCAGAAAATAGATTTTTGGGACTGTACCAAAAATTATTCAAAATGTCAATTGGATCGTGCCTCATGTTAAATAACCACTTTTTAAACCCTCACCCTGACCAAAATTGCCATTTTTACAGAGTTTTGCTTACTCAAAAGCTTCAATTTTGACCAATTTCAGGCACAGAAATGTCTTTAAACACACTTATTTTAGTTGAGAAAGTCATAATTCGCATCCAACAGTCATTTAGAGTCAAAAGATTAAATGTTAAAATTTCAATCATATTGACCATTTTGGGAACGTTCTAAAGGTCCGGAGTCATCGTTTTTCATCAGAAAATTGATTTTTTGGACTGTACCAAAAATGATTCAAAATGTCAATTGGATTGTGCCTCATGTTGAATAACCACTTTTTAAACCCTCACAGTGACCAAAATTGCCATTTTTACAGAGTTGTCCTTACTCAAAAGCTTCAATTTTGACCAATTTCAGGCACAGAAATGACTTCAAACACTCTTATTGTAGTTGAAAAAGTCATAATTCGCATCCTACAGTCATTTACAGTCAAAAAATAAAATGCTAAAATTTCATCCATATTGACCATTTTGGGAACGTTCGACAGGTCCGGAGTCATCGTTTTTCATCAGAAAATTTATTTTTTGGACTGTATCAAAAATGATTCAAAATGTCAATTGGATCGTGCCTCATGTTGAATAACCACTTTTTGAACCCTCAAAGTGACCAAAATTGCCATTTTTACAGAGTTTTGCTTACTCAAAAGCTTCAATTTTTGGAATTGGAATTGGAATTGGAATCGGTATTTATAAAGTGCGACTGTCGCTTCGGAAGAAGCATCCTGGCGCTAACTGGAAGGTGAGCGGAGGTGGGAGAATTTAAGGCAGGATTAGATGGCGTTCCGCACATACTCGTCTGATAAGCTGAAGATCCATGTTTTCAGTTGTTTCCTGAATTGGCTTTCCTTTGTCAGTGATCTCAGATGCTGGGGCATTGCGTTCCATGCTTTGGAGGATAAGTGGGTAAGAGTTTTACCCCCTTTGGTTTTTAGGTTGAACCTAACTAGTGTTAGAAGGTTGTTGTTGGAGGATCTCAGGGACCTGTGAGGATTATAGTGGGGGTAGCGTTTAACTAGGTACTTGGGACCAATATGGTTGAATGACCGGAAAGCCACGGTTAGGATCTTGAACAGGATCCTTTTGTGCAGGGGTAACCAGTGGAGGGTTCTCAGGGCGGACGCGGCTGAAGATCTTCTGGGGAGTTTGAGCACGAGCCTCGCCGCCGAGTGTTGGACACTCTGGAGTTTTTTGAGTGTGGATTTCTTCACACCTGCCAGGAGGCCGTTGCAGTAATCTATGCGAGATAGGATTAGTGCCACGGTAACCGTCTTTCTGGCTTCAATTGGAAGGAAATCAAAAAAATTTTTGAGGGATTTGATGATTCCGAAACAGCTTCCTGCGACAGTCCTGACATGCTGGTCAAAGGACAGGTTAGTGTCGAAGGTGACGCCAAGGTTTCTTGCAGTGGTGACGGTCTGTGGGGGGGCTGTGGAGTCCTTTGGCCACCAGAGGTGGGGACAGAAGTTGACGTTTTTCCCTATGGGGAGGATTTCTGTCTTCCCTGTATTACATTTGAGGTGGTTGGTTTCCAACCACAGGAAGACCTCTTTCAGGCAGTTAGTTAAATTTTGTTCGGCACTTGTAGAGTTCTCCTCTAGAGGGACTATAAGTTGGGTATCGTCGGCGTAGGATGTAACTGTGATACCGTATGATTCGATCAGGGAGATGAGGGGTATGAGATAGACATTAAAAAGCAGGGGGCTTAAAACGGAGCCCTGTGGGACTCCTGATCGAATCTTTTTCTCTGTGGAGTTGAAGGGTCCTAGTTTCACGGATTGTGATCTTTCAGAAAGGAAGGATATTATCCAATCCAATGCCCGGTCGGCGATGCCAATGTCCTTAAGTCGATCTAGGAGTATTTGGTGGGAGATAGTGTCGAACGCTGCCGTGAGGTCCAACAAAATCAGTTCAAAATCAAAATCAATTTTGACCAATTTCAGGCACAGAAATGACTTTAAACAAACTTATTTTAGTTGAAAAAGTCATAATTCGCATCCAACAGTCATTTACAGTCAAATAATAAAATGTTAACATTTCATCGATATTGACCTTTTTGGGAACGTTCGACAGGTCCGGAGTCATCGTTTTTCATCAGAGAATTGATGTTTAGGACTGTACCAAAAATGATTCAAAATGTAAATTTATCGTGCCTCATGTTGAATAACCACTTTTTAAACCCTCACAGTGACCAAAATTGCCATTTTTACAGAGATTTGCTTACTCAAAAGCTTCAATTTTGACCAATTTCAGGCACAGAAATGACTTTAAACACACTTATTTTAGTTGAAAAATTCATAATTCACACCCAACAGTCATTTACAGTCCAAAAATTAAATGTTAAAATTTCATCCATATTGACCATTTTGGGAACGTTCGACAGGTCCAAAGTCATCGTTTTTCATCAGAAAATTGATTTTTTGGACTGTACCAAAAATGATTCAAAATGTAAATTGGATCATGCCTCATGTTGAATAACCACTTTTTAAACCCTCACAGTAACCGATATTGCCATTTTTACAGAGTTTTGCTTACTCAAAAGCGTCAATTTTGAACAATTTCAGGCACAGAAATGACTTTAAACACAGTTATTTTAGTTGAAAAAGTCATAATTCACATCCAACAGTCATTTAGAGTCAAAAGATTAAATGTTAAAATTTCACCCATATTGAACATTTTGGGAACTTCGACAGGTCCGGAGTCATCGTTTTTCATCAGAAAATTGATTTTTTGGGACTGTATCAAAAATGATTCAAAATGTCAATTGGATTGTGCCTCATGTTGAATAACCACTTTTTAAACCCTCACATGACCAAAATTGCCATTTTTACAGAGTTTTGCTTACTCAAAAGCTTCAATTTTGACCAATTTCAGGCACAGAAATGACTTTAAACACACTTATTTTAGTTGAAAAATTCATAATTCACACCCAACAGTCATTTACAGTCCAAAAATTAAATGTTACAATTTCATCCATATTGACCATTTTGGGAACGTTCGACAGGTCCAAAGTCATCGTTTTTCATCAGAAAATTGATTTTTTGGACTGTACCAAAAATTATTTAAAATGTAAATTGGATCATGCCTCATGTTGATTAACCACTTTTTAAACCCTCACAGTGACAAAAATTGCCATTTTACAGGGTTGTGCTTACTCAAAAGCTTCAATTTTGACCAATTTCAGACACAGAAATGACTTCAAACACTCTTATTTTAGTTGAAAAATTCATAATTCACATCCAACAGTCATTTACAGTCCAAAAATTAAATGTTAAAATTTCATCCATATTGACCATTTTGGGAACGTTCGACAGGTCAGGAGTCATCGTTTTTCATCAGAAAATTGATTTTTTTGGACTGTACGACAAATGATTCAAAATGTAAATTGGATCATGCCTCATGTTGAATAACCACTTTTTAAACCCTCACAGTGACCAAAATTGCCATTTGTACAGGGTTGTGCTTACTCAAAAGCTTCAATTTTGACCAATTTCAGGCACAGAAATGACTTTAAACACACTTATTTTAGTTGAAAAAGTCATAATTCACATCCAACTGTCATTTAGAGTCAAAAGATTAAATGTAAAAATGTCATCCATATTGACCATTTTGGGAACGTTCGACAGGTCCGGAGTCATCGTTTTTCATCAGAAAATAGATTTTTGGGACTGTACCAAAAATTATTCAAAATGTCAATTGGATCGTGCCTCATGTTAAATAACCACTTTTTAAACCCTCACCCTGACCAAAATTGCCATTTTTACAGAGTTTTGCTTACTCAAAAGCTTCAATTTTGACCAATTTCAGGCACAGAAATGTCTTTAAACACACTTATTTTAGTTGAGAAAGTCATAATTCGCATCCAACAGTCATTTAGAGTCAAAAGATTAAATGTTAAAATTTCAATCATATTGACCATTTTGGGAACGTTCTAAAGGTCCGGAGTCATCGTTTTTCATCAGAAAATTGATTTTTTGGACTGTACCAAAAATGATTCAAAATGTCAATTGGATTGTGCCTCATGTTGAATAACCACTTTTTAAACCCTCACAGTGACCAAAATTGCCATTTTTACAGAGTTGTCCTTACTCAAAAGCTTCAATTTTGACCAATTTCAGGCACAGAAATGACTTCAAACACTCTTATTGTAGTTGAAAAAGTCATAATTCGCATCCTACAGTCATTTACAGTCAAAAAATAAAATGCTAAAATTTCATCCATATTGACCATTTTGGGAACGTTCGACAGGTCCGGAGTCATCGTTTTTCATCAGAAAATTTATTTTTTGGACTGTATCAAAAATGATTCAAAATGTCAATTGGATCGTGCCTCATGTTGAATAACCACTTTTTGAACCCTCAAAGTGACCAAAATTGCCATTTTTACAGAGTTTTGCTTACTCAAAAGCTTCAATTTTGACCAATTTCAGGCACAGAAATGACTTTAAACAAACTTATTTTAGTTGAAAAAGTCATAATTCGCATCCAACAGTCATTTACAGTCAAATAATAAAATGTTAACATTTCATCGATATTGACCATTTTGGGAACGTTCGACAGGTCCGGAGTCATCGTTTTTCATCAGAGAATTGATGTTTAGGACTGTACCAAAAATGATTCAAAATGTAAATTTATCGTGCCTCATGTTGAATAACCACTTTTTAAACCCTCACAGTGACCAAAATTGCCATTTTTACAGAGATTTGCTTACTCAAAAGCTTCAATTTTGACCAATTTCAGGCACAGAAATGACTTTAAACACACTTATTTTAGTTGAAAAATTCATAATTCACACCCAACAGTCATTTACAGTCCAAAAATTAAATGTTAAAATTTCATCCATATTGAACATTTTGGGAACTTCGACAGGTCCGGAGTCATCGTTTTTCATCAGAAAATTGATTTTTTGGGACTGTATCAAAAATGATTCAAAATGTCAATTGGATTGTGCCTCATGTTGAATAACCACTTTTTAAACCCTCACATGACCAAAATTGCCATTTTTACAGAGTTTTGCTTACTCAAAAGCTTCAATTTTGACCAATTTCAGGCACAGAAATGACTTTAAACACACTTATTTTAGTTGAAAAATTCATAATTCACACCCAACAGTCATTTACAGTCCAAAAATTAAATGTTACAATTTCATCCATATTGACCATTTTGGGAACGTTCGACAGGTCCAAAGTCATCGTTTTTCATCAGAAAATTGATTTTTTGGACTGTACCAAAAATTATTTAAAATGTAAATTGGATCATGCCTCATGTTGATTAACCACTTTTTAAACCCTCACAGTGACAAAAATTGCCATTTTACAGGGTTGTGCTTACTCAAAAGCTTCAATTTTGACCAATTTCAGACACAGAAATGACTTTAAACACACTTATTTTAGTTGAAAAAGTCATAATTTGCACCCAACAGTCATTTACAGTCAAAAAATTAAATGTTAAAATTTCATCCATATTGACCATTTTGGGAACGTTCGACAGGTCCGGAGTCATCGTTTTTCATCAGAAAATTGATTTTTTGGACTGTACCAAAAATGATTCAAAATGTAAATTGGGTCATGCCTCATGTTGAATAACCACTTTTTAAAACCTCACAGTAACCGAAATTGCCATTTTTACAGAGTTTTGCTTACTCAAAAGCGTCAATTTTGAACAATTTCAGGCACAGTAATGACTTTAAACACAGTTATTGTAGTTGAAAAAGTCTTAATTCACATCCACCAGTCATTTACAGTGCAAAAATTAAATGTTAAAATTTCATCCATATTGACCATTTTGGGAATGTTCGACAGGTCCGGAGTCATCGTTTTTCATCAGAAAATTGATTTTTTGGACTGTACCAAAAATGATACAAAATGTAAATTGGATCGTGCCTCATGTTGAATAACCACTTTTTAAACCCTCACAGTAACCGAAATTGCCATTTTTACAGAGTTTTGCTTACTCAAAAGCGTCAATTTTGAACAATTTCAGGCACAGAAATGACTTTAAACACAGTTATTTTAGTTGAAAAAGTCATCATTCACATCCAACAGTCATTTAGAGTCAAAAGATTAAATGTTAAAATTTCACCCATATTGACCATTTTGGGAACTTCGACAGGTCCGGAGTCATCGTTTTTCATCAGAAAATTGATTTTTTGGACTGTACCAAAAATGATTCAAAATGTCAAATGGATTGTGCCTCATGTTGAATAACCACTTTTTAAACCCTCACGTGACCAAAATTGCCATTTTTACAGAGTTTTCCTTATTCAAAAGATTCAATTTTGACCAATTTCAAGCACAGAAATGACTTCAAACACTCTTATTTTAGTTGAAAATGTCATAATTCGCATCCAACAGTCATTTACAGTCAAAAAATAAAATGCTAAAATTTCATCCATATTGACCATTTTGGGAACGTTCGACAGGTCCGGAGTCATCGTTTTTTATCAGAAAATTGATTTTTTGGACTGTATCAAAAATGATTCAAAATGTCAATTGGTTCGTGCCTCATGTTGAATAACCACTTTTTAAACCCTCACATGACCAAAATTGCCATTTTTACAGAGTTGTCCTTACACAAAAGCTTCAATTTTGACCAATTTCAGGCACAGAAATGACTTTAAACACACTTTTTTAGTTGAAAAAGTCATAATTTGCACCCAACAGTCATTTACAGTCCAAAAATTAAATGTAAAAATTTCATCCATATTGACCATTTGGGAACGTTCGACAGGTCCGGAGTCATCGTTTTTCATCAGAAATTGATTTTTTGGACTGTATCAAAAATGATTCAAAATGTAAATTGGATCGTGCCTCATGTTGAATAACCACTTTTTAAACCCTCACAGTAACCGAAATTGCCATTTTTACAGAGTTTTGCTTACTCAAAAGCGTCAATTTTGAACAATTTCAGGCACAGTAATGACTTTAAACACACTTATTTTAGTTGAAAAATTCATAATTCACATCCACCAGTCATTTACAGTCCAAAAATTAAATGTTAAAATTTCATCCATATTGACCATTTTGGGAACGTTCGACAGGTCCAAAGTCATCGTTTTTCATCAGAAAATTGATTTTTTGGACTGTACCAAAAATTATTTAAAATGTAAATTGGATCATGCCTCATGTTGATTAACCACTTTTTAAACCCTCACAGTGACAAAAATTGCCATTTTACAGGGTTGTGCTTACTCAAAAGCTTCAATTTTGACCAATTTCAGACACAGAAATGACTTTAAACACACTTATTTTAGTTGAAAAAGTCATAATTTGCACCCAACAGTCATTTACAGTCAAAAAATTAAATGTTAAAATTTCATCCATATTGACCATTTTGGGAACGTTCGACAGGTCCAAAGTCATCGTTTTTCATCAGAAAATTGATTTTTTGGACTGTACCAAAAATTATTTAAAATGTAAATTGGATCATGCCTCATGTTGATTAACCACTTTTTAAACCCTCACAGTGACAAAAATTGCCATTTTTACAGAGTTTTGCTTACTCAAAAGCTTCAATTTTGACCAATTTCAGGCACAGAAATGACTTTAAACACACTTATTTTAGTTGAAAAATTCATAATTCACACCCAACAGTCATTTACAGTCCAAAAATTAAATGTTAAAATTTCATCCATATTGACCATTTTGGGAACGTTCGACAGGTCCAAAGTAATCGTTTTTCATCAGAAAATTGATTTTTTGGACTGTACCAAAAATTATTTAAAATGTAAATTGGATCATGCCTCATGTTGATTAACCACTTTTTAAACCCTCACAGTGACAAAAATTGCCATTTTACAGGGTTGTGCTTACTCAAAAGCTTCAATTTTGACCAATTTCAGACACAGAAATGACTTTAAACACACTTATTTTAGTTGAAAAAGTCATAATTTGCACCCAACAGTCATTTACAGTCAAAAAATTAAATGTTAAAATTTCATCCAAATTGACCATTTTGGGAACGTTCGACAGGTCCGGAGTCATCGTTTTTCATCAGAAAATTGATTTTTTGGACTGTACCAAAAATGATTCAAAATGTAAATTGGGTCATGCCTCATGTTGAATAACCACTTTTTAAAACCTCACAGTAACCGAAATTGCCATTTTTACAGAGTTTTGCTTACTCAAAAGCGTCAATTTTGAACAATTTCAGGCACAGTAATGACTTTAAACACAGTTATTGTAGTTGAAAAAGTCTTAATTCACATCCACCAGTCATTTACAGTGCAAAAATTAAATGTTAAAATTTCATCCATATTGACCATTTTGGGAATGTTCGACAGGTCCGGAGTCATCGTTTTTCATCAGAAAATTGATTTTTTGGACTGTACCAAAAATGATACAAAATGTAAATTGGATCGTGCCTCATGTTGAATAACCACTTTTTAAACCCTCACAGTAACCGAAATTGCCATTTTTACAGAGTTTTGCTTACTCAAAAGCGTCAATTTTGAACAATTTCAGGCACAGAAATGACTTTAAACACAGTTATTTTAGTTGAAAAAGTCATCATTCACATCCAACAGTCATTTAGAGTCAAAGGATTAAATGTTAAAATTTCACCCATATTGACCATTTTGGGAACTTCGACAGGTCCGGAGTCATCGTTTTTCATCAGAAAATTGATTTTTTTGGACTGTACCAAAAATGATTCAAAATGTCAAATGGATTGTGCCTCATGTTGAATAACCACTTTTTAAACCCTCACGTGACCAAAATTGCCATTTTTACAGAGTTTTCCTTATTCAAAAGATTCAATTTTGACCAATTTCAAGCACAGAAATGACTTCAAACACTCTTATTTTAGTTGAAAATGTCATAATTCGCATCCAACAGTCATTTACAGTCAAAAAATAAAATGCTAAAATTTCATCCATATTGACCATTTTGGGAACGTTCGACAGGTCCGGAGTCATCGTTTTTTATCAGAAAATTGATTTTTTGGACTGTATCAAAAATGATTCAAAATGTCAATTGGTTCGTGCCTCATGTTGAATAACCACTTTTTAAACCCTCACATGACCAAAATTGCCATTTTTACAGAGTTTTGCTTACTCAAAAGCTTCAATTTTGACCAATTTCAGGCACAGAAATGACTTTGAACACACTTATTTTAGTTGAAAAAGTCATAATTCACATCCAACTGTCATTTAGAGTCAAAAGATTAAATGTCAAAATTTCATCCATATTGACCGTTTTGGGAACGTTCGACAGGTCCGGAGTCATCGTTTTTCATCAGAAAATTGATTTTTTTGGACTGTACCAAAAACGATTCAAAATGTCAATTGGATCGTGCCTCATGTTGAATAACCACTTTTTAAACCCTCACAGTGACCAAAATTGCCATTTTTACAGAGTTGTCCTTACACAAAAGCTTCAATTTTGACCAATTTCAGGCACAGAAATGACTTTAAACACACTTTTTTAGTTGAAAAAGTCATAATTTGCACCCAACAGTCATTTACAGTCCAAAAATTAAATGTTAAAATTTCATCCATATTGACCATTTTGGGAACGTTCGACAGGTCCGGAGTCATCGTTTTTCATCAGAAATTGATTTTTTGGACTGTACCAAAAATTATTTAAAATGTAAATTGGATCATGCCTCATGTTGATTAACCACTTTTTAAACCCTCACAGTGACAAAAATTGCCATTTTACAGGGTTGTGCTTACTCAAAAGCTTCAATTTTGACCAATTTCAGACACAGAAATGACTTTAAACACACTTATTTTAGTTGAAAAAGTCATAATTTGCACCCAACAGTCATTTACAGTCAAAAAATTAAATGTTAAAATTTCATCCATATTGACCATTTTGGGAACGTTCGACAGGTCCAAAGTCATCGTTTTTCATCAGAAAATTGATTTTTTTGGACTGTACCAAAAATTATTTAAAATGTAAATTGGATCATGCCTCATGTTGATTAACCACTTTTTAAACCCTCACAGTGACAAAAATTGCCATTTTTACAGAGTTTTGCTTACTCAAAAGCTTCAATTTTGACCAATTTCAGGCACAGAAATGACTTTAAACACACTTATTTTAGTTGAAAAATTCATAATTCACACCCAACAGTCATTTACAGTCCAAAAATTAAATGTTAAAATTTCATCCATATTGACCATTTTGGGAACGTTCGACAGGTCCAAAGTCATCGTTTTTCATCAGAAAATTGATTTTTTGGACTGTACCAAAAATTATTTAAAATGTAAATTGGATCATGCCTCATGTTGATTAACCACTTTTTAAACCCTCACAGTGACAAAAATTGCCATTTTACAGGGTTGTGCTTACTCAAAAGCTTCAATTTTGACCAATTTCAGACACAGAAATGACTTTAAACACACTTATTTTAGTTGAAAAAGTCATAATTTGCACCCAACAGTCATTTACAGTCAAAAAATTAAATGTTAAAATTTCATCCATATTGACCATTTTGGGAACGTTCGACAGGTCCGGAGTCATCGTTTTTCATCAGAAAATTGATTTTTTGGACTGTACCAAAAATGATTCAAAATGTAAATTGGGTCATGCCTCATGTTGAATAACCACTTTTTAAAACCTCACAATAACCGAAATTGCCATTTTTACAGAGTTTTGCTTACTCAAAAGCGTCAATTTTGAACAATTTCAGGCACAGTAATGACTTTAAACACAGTTATTGTAGTTGAAAAAGTCTTAATTCACATCCACCAGTCATTTACAGTGCAAAAATTAAATGTTAAAATTTCATCCAGATTGACCATTTTGGGAATGTTCGACAGGTCCGGAGTCATCGTTTTTCATCAGAAAATTGATTTTTTGGACTGTACCAAAAATGATACAAAATGTAAATTGGATCGTGCCTCATGTTGAATAACCACTTTTTAAACCCTCACATGACCAAAATTGCCATTTTTGCAGAGTTTTGCTTACTCAAAAGCTTCAATTTTGACGAATTTCAGGCACAGAAATGACTTTGAACACACTTATTTTAGTTGAAAAAGTCATCATTCACATCCAACAGTCATTTAGAGTCAAAGGATTAAATGTTAAAATTTCACCCATATTGACCATTTTGGGAACTTCGACAGGTCCGGAGTCATCGTTTTTCATCAGAAAATTGATTTTTTTGGACTGTACCAAAAATGATTCAAAATGTCAAATGGATTGTGCCTCATGTTGAATAACCACTTTTTAAACCCTCACGTGACCAAAATTGCCATTTTTACAGAGTTTTCCTTATTCAAAAGATTCAATTTTGACCAATTTCAAGCACAGAAATGACTTCAAACACTCTTATTTTAGTTGAAAATGTCATAATTCGCATCCAACAGTCATTTACAGTCAAAAAATAAAATGCTAAAATTTCATCCATATTGACCATTTTGGGAACGTTCGACAGGTCCGGAGTCATCGTTTTTTATCAGAAAATTGATTTTTTGGACTGTATCAAAAATGATTCAAAATGTCAATTGGTTCGTGCCTCATGTTGAATAACCACTTTTTAAACCCTCACATGACCAAAATTGCCATTTTTGCAGAGTTTTGCTTACTCAAAAGCTTCAATTTTGACGAATTTCAGGCACAGAAATGACTTTGAACACACTTATTTTAGTTGAAAAAGTCATAATTCACATCCAACTGTCATTTAAAGTCAAAAGATTAAATGTCAAAATTTCATCCATATTGACCGTTTTGGGAACGTTCGACAGGTCCGGAGTCATCGTTTTTCATCAGAAATTGATTTTTTGGACTGTATCAAAAATGATTCAAAATGTAAATTGGATCGTGCCTCATGTCGAATAACCACTTTTTAAACCCTCACAGTAACTGAAATTGCCATTTTTACAGAGTTTTGCTTACTCAAAAGCGTCAATTTTGAACAATTTCAGGCACAGTAATGACTTTAAACACAGTTATTTTAGTTGAAAAAGTCATAATTCACATCCACCAGTCATTTACAGTGCAAAAATTAAATGTTAAAATTTCATCCGTATTGACCATTTTGGGAATGTTCGACAGGTCCGGAGTCATCGTTTTTCATCAGAAAATTGATTTTTTGGACTGTACCAAAAATGATACAAAATGTAAATTGGATCGTGCCTCATGTTGAATAACCACTTTTTAAACCCTCACAGTAACCGAAATTGCCATTTTTACAGAGTTTTGCTTACTCAAAAGCTTCAATTTTGAACAATTTCAGGCACAGAAATGACTTTAAACACAGTTATTTTAGTTGAAAAAGTCATAATTCACATCCAACAGTCATTTAGAGTCAAAAGATTAAATGTTAAAATTTCACCCATATTGACCATTTTGGGAACTTCGACAGGTCCGGAGTCATCGTTTTTCATCAGAAAATTGATTTTTTGGGACTGTACCAAAAATGATTCAAAATGTCAAATGGATTGTGCCTCATGTTCAATAACCACTTTTTAAACCCTCACGTGACCAAAATTGCCATTTTTACAGAGTTTTCCTTATTCAAAAGATTCAATTTTGACCAATTTCAGGCACAGAAATGACTTCAAACACTCTTATTTTAGTTGAAAAAGTCATAATTCGCATCCAACAGTCATTTACAGTCAAAAAATAAAATGCTAACATTTCATCCATATTGACCATTTTGGTAACGTTTCGACAGGTCCGGAGTCATCGTTTTTTATCAGAAAATTGATTTTTTGGACTGTACCAAAAATGATTCAAAATGTTAATTGGATCGTGCCTCATGTTGAATAACCACTTTTTAAACCCTCACCCTGACCAAAATTGCCATTTTTACAGAGTTTTGCTTACTCAAAAGCTTCAATTTTGACCAATTTCAGGCACAGAAATGTCTTTAAACACACTTAATTTAGTTGAGAAAGTCATAATTCGCATCCAACAGTCATTTAGAGTCAAAAGATTAAATGTTAAAATTTCACCCATATTGACCATTTTGGGAATGTTCGATAGGTCCGGAGTCATCGTTTTTCATCAGAAAATTGATTTTTTGGACTGTACCAAAAATGATTCAAAATGTCAATTGGATCGTGCCTCATGTTGAATAACCACTTTTTAAACCCTCACAGTGACCAAAATTGCCATTTTTACAGAGTTGTCCTTACTCAAAAGCTTCAATTTTGACCAATTTCAGGCACATAAATGACTTCAAACACTCTTATTTTAGTTGAAAAAGTCATAATTCGCATCCAACAGTCATTTACAGTAAAAAAATAAAATGTTAACATTTCATCGATATTGACCATTTTGGGAACGTTCGACAGGTCCGGAGTCATCGTTTTTCATCAGAGAATTGATGTTTAGGACTGTACCAAAAATGATTCAAAATGTAAATTTATCGTGCCTCATGTTGAATAACCACTTTTTAAACCCTCACAGTGACCAAAATTGGCATTTTTACAGAGATTTGCTTACTCAAAAGCTTCAATTTTGACCAATTTCAGGCACAGAAATGACTTTAAACACACTTATTTTAGTTGAAAAATTCATAATTCACAGCCAACAGTCATTTACAGTCCAAAAATTAAATGTTAAAATTTCATCCATATTGACCATTTTGGGAACGTTCGACAGGTCCAAAGTCATCGTTTTTCATCAGAAAATTGATTTTTTGGAGTATACCAAAAATGATTCAAAATGTAAATTGGATCGTGCCTCATGTTGAATAACCACTTTTTAAACCCTCACAGTAACCGATATTGCCATTTTTACAGAGTTTTGCTTACTCAAAAGCGTCAATTTTGAACAATTTCAGGCACAGTAATGACTTTAAACACAGTTATTGTAGTTGAAAAAGTCTTAATTCACATCCACCAGTCATTTACAGTGCAAAAATTAAATGTTAAAATTTCATCCATATTGACCATTTTGGGAACTTCGACAGGTCCGGAGTCATCGTTTTTAATCAGAAAATAGATTTTTTTGGACTGTACCAAAAATGATTCAAAATGTCAAATGGATTGTGCCTCATGTTGTATAACCACTTTTTAAACCCTCACGTGACCAAAATTGCCATTTTTACAGAGTTTTCCTTATTCAAAAGATTCAATTTTGACCAATTTCAGGCACAGAAATGACTTCAAACACTCTTATTTTAGTTGAAAAAGTCATAATTCGCATCCAACAGTCATTTACAGTCAAAAAATAAAATGCTAAAATTTCATCCATATTGACCATTTTGGGAACGTTCGACAGGTCCGGAGTCATCGTTTTTTATCAGAAAATTGATTTTTTGGACTGTATCAAAAATGATTCAAAATGTCAATTGGATCGTGCCTCATGTTGAATAACCACTTTTTAAACCCTCACATGACCAAAATTGCCATTTTTACAGAGTTTTGCTTACTCAAAAGCTTCAATTTTGACCAATTTCAGGCACAGAAATGACTTCAAACACTCTTATTTTAGTTGAAAAAGTCATAAATCGCATCCAACAGTCATTTACAGTCAAAAAATAAAATGCTAAAATTTCATCCATATTGACCATTTTGGGAACGTTCGACAGGTCCGGAGTCATCGTTTTTTATCAGAAAATTGATTTTTTGGACTGTATCAAAAATGATTCAAAATGTCAATTGGATCGTGCCTCATGTTGAATAACCACTTTTTAAACCCTCACATGACCAAAATTGCCATTTTTACAGAGTTTTGCTTACTCAAAAGCTTCAATTTTGACCAATTTCAGGCACAGAAATGACTTTAAACACACTTATTTTAGTTGAAAAATTCATAATTCACACCCAACAGTCATTTACAGTCCAAAAATTAAATGTTAAAATATCATCCATATTGACCATTTTGGGAACGTTCGACAGGTCCGGAGTCATCGTTTTTCATCAGAAATTGATTTTTTGGACTGTATCAAAAATGATTCAAAATGTAAATTGGATCGTGCCTCATGTTGAATAACCACTATTTAAACCCTCACAGTAACCGAAATTGCAATTTTTACAGAGTTTTGCTTACTCAAAAGCTTCAATTTTGAACAATTTCTGGCACAGAAATGACTTTAAACACAGTTATTTTAGTTGAAAAAGTCATAATTCACATCCAACAGTCATTTAGAGTCAAAAAATAAAATGCTAAAATTTCATCCATATTGACCATTTTGGGAACGTTCGACAGGTCCGGAGTCATCGTTTTTTATCAGAAAATTGATTTTTTGGACTGTACCAAAAATTATTCAAAATGTCAATTGGATCGTGCCTCATGTTAAATAACCACTTTTTTAACCCTCACAGTGACCAAAATTGCCATTTTTACAGAGTTGTGCTTACTCAAAAGCTTCAATTTTGACCAATTTCAGGCACAGAAATGACTTTAAACACACTTATTTTAGTTGAAAAAGTCATAATTCGCATCCAACAGTCATTTAGAGTCAAAAGATTAAATGTTAAAATTTCACCCATATTGACCATTTTGGGAACGTTCGACAGGTCCGGAGTCATTGTTTTTCATCACAAAATTTGTTTTTTTGGACTGTACCAAAAATGATTCAAAATGTTAATTGGATCGTGCCTCATGTTGAATAACCACTTTTTAAACCCTCACCCTGACCAAAATTGCCATTTTTACAGAGTTTTGCTTACTCAAAAGCTTCAATTTTGACCAATTTCAGGCACAGAAATGTCTTTAAACACACTTATTTTAGTTGAGAAAGTCATAATTCGCATCCAACAGTCATTTAGAGTCAAAAGATTAAATGTTAAAATTTCAACCATATTGACCATTTTGGGAACGTTCTAAAGGTCCGGAGTCATGGTTTTTCATCAGAAAATTGATTTTTTGGACTGTACCAAAAATGATTCAAAATGTCAATTGGATTGTGCCTCATGTTGAATAACCACTTTTTAAACCCTCACAGTGACCAAAATTTCCATTTTTACAGAGTTTTGCTTACTCAAAAGCTTCAATTTTGACCAATTTCAGACACAGAAATGACTTTAAACACACTTATTTTAGTTGAAAAAGTCATAATTCACATCCAACAGTCAATTAGAGTCAAAAGATCAAATGATAAAATTTCATCCATATTGACCATTTTGGGAACGTTCGATAGGTCCGGAGTCATCGTTTTTCATCAGAAAATTGATTTTTTGGACTGTACCAAAAATGATTCAAAATGTCAATTGGATCGTGCCTCATGTTGAATAACCACTTTTTAAACCCTCACAGTGACCAAAATTGCCATTTTTACAGAGTTGTCCTTACTCAAAAGCTTCAATTTTGACCAATTTCAGGCACAGAAATGACTTCAAACACTCTTATTTTAGTTGAAAAAGTCATAATTCGCATCCAACAGTCATTTACAGTCAAAAAATAAAATGTTAACATTTCATCGATATTGACCATTTTGGGAACGTTCGACAGGTCCGGAGTCATCGTTTTTCATCAGAGAATTGATGTTTAGGACTGTACCAAAAATGATTCAAAATGTAAATTTATCGTGCCTCATGTTGAATAACCACTTTTTAAACCCTCACAGTGACCAAAATTGCCATTTTTACAGAGATTTGCTTACTCAAAAGCTTCAATTTTGACCAATTTCAGGCACAGAAATGACTTTAAACACACTTATTTTAGTTGAAAAATTCATAATTCACAGCCAACAGTCATTTACAGTCCAAAAATTAAATGTTAAAATTTCATCCATATTGACCATTTTGGGAACGTTCGACAGGTCAGGAGTCATCGTTTTTCATCAGAAAAAAGATTTTTTTTTACTGTTTCAAAAAAGATTCAAAATGTCAATTGGATCGTGCCTCATTTTGAATAACCACTTTTTCAAATCTCACAGTAACCAAAATTGCCAATTTTTACAGAGTTATCCTTACTCAAAAGCTTTAATTTTGACCAATTTCAGGCACAGAAATGACTTTAAACACACTTATTTTAGTTAAAAAGTCATAATTTGCACCCAACAGTCATTTACAGTCAAAAAATTAAATGTTAAAATGTCATCCATATTGACCATTTTGGGAACGTTCGACAGGTCCGGAGTCATCGTTTTTCATCAGAAAATTGATTTTTTGGAATGTACCAAAAATGATTCAAAATGTAAATTGGGTCATGCCTCATGTTGAATACCCACTTTTTAAACCCTCACAGTGACCAAAATTGCCATTTGTACAGGGTTGTGCTTACTCAAAAGCTTCAATTTTGACCAATTTCAGGCACAGAAATGATTTTAAACACACTTATTTTAGTTGAAAAAGTCATAATTCACATCCAACTGTCATTTAGAGTCAAAAGATTAAATGTAAAAATGTCATCCATATTGACCATTTTGGGAACGTTCGACAGGTCCGGAGTCATCGTTTTTCATCAGAAAATAGATTTTTTGGACTGTACCAAAAATTATTAAAAATGTAAATTGGATCGTGCCTCATGTTGAATAACCACTTTTTAAACCCTCACAGTGACCAAAATTGCCATTTTTACAGAGTTGTGCTTACTCAAAAGCTTCAATTTTGACCAATTTCAGGCACAGAAATGAATTTTAACACACTTATTCTAGTTGAAAAAGTCATAATTCACATCCAACTGTCATTTAGAGTCAAAAAATTAAATGTTAAAATTTCATCCATATTGACCATTTTGGGAACGTTCGACAGATCCAGTGTCATCGTTTTTCATCAGAAAATTGATTTTTTGGACTGTACCAAAAATTATTCAAAATGTCAATTGGATCGTGCCTCATGTTAAATAACCACTTTTTTAACCCTCACAGTGACCAAAATTGCAATTTTTACAGAGTTGTGCTTACTCAAAAGCTTCAATTTTGACAAATTTCAGGCACAGAAATGACTTTAAACACACTTATTTTAGTTGAAAAAGTCATAATTCGCATCCAACAGTCATTTAGAGTCAAAAGATTAAATGTTAAAATTTCACCCATATTGACCATTTTGGGAACGTTCGACAGGTCCGGAGTCATCGTTTTTCATCAGAAAATAGATTTTTTGGACTGTACCAAAAATTATTAAAAATGTAAATTGGATCGTGCCTCATGTTGAATAACCACTTTTTAAACCCTCACAGTGACCAAAATTGCCATTTTTACAGAGTTGTGCTTACTCAAAAGCTTCAATTTTGACCAATTTCAGGCACAGAAATGAATTTTAACACACTTATTCTAGTTGAAAAAGTCATAATTCACATCCAACTGTCATTTAGAGTCAAAAAATTAAATGTTAAAATTTCATCCATATTGACCATTTTGGGAACGTTCGACAGATCCGGAGTCATCGTTTTTCATCAGAAAATTGATTTTTTGGACTGTACCAAAAATTATTCAAAATGTCAATTGGATCGTGCCTCATGTTAAATAACCACTTTTTTAACCCTCACAGTGACCAAAATTGCCATTTTTACAGAGTTGTGCTTACTCAAAAGCTTCAATTTTGACCAATTTCAGGCACCGAAATGACTTTAAACACACTTATTTTAGTTGAAAAATTCATAATTCACACCCAACAGTCATTTACAGTCCAAAAATTAAATGTTAAAATTTCATCCATATTGACCATTTGGGAACGTTCGACGGGTCCAAAGTCATCGTTTTTCATCAGAAAATTGATTTTTTGGACTGTACCAAAAATGATTCAAAATGTAAATTGGATCGTGCCTCATGTTGAATAACCACTTTTTAAACCCTCACAGTGACAAAAATTACCATTTTACAGGGTTGTGCTTACTCAAAAGCTTCAATTTTGACCAATTTCAGACACAGAAATGACTTTAAACACACTTATTTTAGTTGAAAAAGTCATAATTCACAGCCAACAGTCATTTACAGTCCAAAAATTAATTGTTAAAATTTTATCCATATTGACCATTTTGGGAACGTTCGACAGGTCAGGAGTCATCGTTTTTCATCAGAAAATTGATTTTTTTGGACTGTACGAAAAATGATTCAAAAGGTAAATTGGATCGTGCCTCATGTTGAATAACCACTTTTTAAACGCTCACAGTGACCAAAATTGCCATTTTTACAGAGTTTTACTTACTCAAAAGCTACAATTTTGACCTATTTCAGGCACTGAAATCACTTTAAACACACTTATTTTAGTTGAAAAAGTTATAATTCGGATCCAACAGTCATTTACAGTCAAAAAATTAAATGTTAAAATTTCATCCATATTGACCATTTTGGGAACGTTCGACAGGTCCGGAGTCATCGTTTTTCATCAGAAAAATGATTTTTTGGACTGTTCCAAAAATGATTCAAAATGTGAATTGGATCGTGCCTCATGTTGAATAACCACTTTTTAAACCCTCACAGTGACCAAAATTGCCATTTTTACAGAGTTGTCCTTACACAAAAGCTTCAATTTTGACCAATTTCAGGCACAGAAATGACTTTAAACACACTTTTTTAGTTGAAAAAGACATAATTTGCACCCAACAGTCATTTACAGTCCAAAAATTAAATGTTAAAATTTCATCCATATTGACCATTTTGGGAACGTTCGACAGGTCCGGAGTCATCGTTTTTCATCAGAAATTGATTTTTTGGACTGTATCAAAAATGATTCAAAATGTAAATTGGATCGTGCCTCATGTTGAATAACCACTTTTTAAACCCTCACAGTAACCGAAATTGCCATTTTTACAGAGTTTTGCTTACTCAAAAGCGTCAATTTTGAACAATTTCAGGCACAGTAATGACTTTAAACACACTTATTTTAGTTGAAAAATTCATAATTCACATCCACCAGTCATTTACAGTCCAAAAATTAAATGTTAAAATTTCATCCATATTGACCATTTTGGGAACGTTCGACAGGTCCAAAGTCATCGTTTTTCATCAGAAAATTGATTTTTTGGACTGTACCAAAAATTATTTAAAATGTAAATTGGATCATGCCTCATGTTGATTAACCACTTTTTAAACCCTCACAGTGACAAAAATTGCCATTTTACAGGGTTGTGCTTACTCAAAAGCTTCAATTTTGACCAATTTCAGACACAGAAATGACTTTAAACACACTTATTTTAGTTGAAAAAGTCATAATTTGCACCCAACAGTCATTTACAGTCAAAAAATTAAATGTTAAAATTTCATCCATATTGACCATTTTGGGAACGTTCGACAGGTCCAAAGTCATCGTTTTTCATCAGAAAATTGATTTTTTGGACTGTACCAAAAATTATTTAAAATGTAAATTGGATCATGCCTCATGTTGATTAACCACTTTTTAAACCCTCACAGTGACAAAAATTGCCATTTTTACAGAGTTTTGCTTACTCAAAAGCTTCAATTTTGACCAATTTCAGGCACAGAAATGACTTTAAACACACTTATTTTAGTTGAAAAATTCATAATTCACACCCAACAGTCATTTACAGTCCAAAAATTAAATGTTAAAATTTCATCCATATTGACCATTTTGGGAACGTTCGACAGGTCCAAAGTCATCGTTTTTCATCAGAAAATTGATTTTTTGGACTGTACCAAAAATTATTTAAAATGTAAATTGGATCATGCCTCATGTTGATTAACCACTTTTTAAACCCTCACAGTGACAAAAATTGCCATTTTACAGGGTTGTGCTTACTCAAAAGCTTCAATTTTGACCAATTTCAGACACAGAAATGACTTTAAACACACTTATTTTAGTTGAAAAAGTCATAATTTGCACCCAACAGTCATTTACAGTCAAAAAATTAAATGTTAAAATTTCATCCATATTGACCATTTTGGGAACGTTCGACAGGTCCGGAGTCATCGTTTTTCATCAGAAAATTGATTTTTTGGACTGTACCAAAAATGATTCAAAATGTAAATTGGGTCATGCCTCATGTTGAATAACCACTTTTTAAAACCTCACAGTAACCGAAATTGCCATTTTTACAGAGTTTTGTTTACTCAAAAGCGTCAATTTTGAACAATTTCAGGCACAGTAATGACTTTAAACACAGTTATTGTAGTTGAAAAAGTCTTAATTCACATCCACCAGTCATTTACAGTGCAAAAATTAAATGTTAAAATTTCATCCATATTGACCATTTTGGGAACGTTCGACAGGTCCAAAGTCATCGTTTTTCATCAGAAAATTGATTTTTTGGACTGTACCAAAAATGATACAAAATGTAAATTGGATCGTGCCTCATGTTGAATAACCACTTTTTAAACCCTCACGTGACCAAAATTGCCATTTTTACAGAGTTTTGCTTACTCAAAAGCGTCAATTTTGAACAATTTCAGGCACAGAAATGACTTTAAACACAGTTATTTTAGTTGAAAAAGTCATCATTCACATCCAACAGTCATTTAGAGTCAAAGGATTAAATGTTACAATTTCACCCATATTGACCATTTTGGGAACTTCGACAGGTCCGGAGTCATCGTTTTTCATCAGAAAATTGATTTTTTTGGACTGTACCAAAAATGATTCAAAATGTCAAATGGATTGTGCCTCATGTTGAATAACCACTTTTTAAACCCTCACGTGACCAAAATTGCCATTTTTACAGAGTTTTCCTTATTCAAAAGATTCAATTTTGACCAATTTCAAGCACAGAAATGACTTCAAACACTCTTATTTTAGTTGAAAATGTCATAATTCGCATCCAACAGTCATTTACAGTCAAAAAATAAAATGCTAACATTTCATCCATATTGACCATTTTGGGAACGTTCGACAGGTCCGGAGTCATCGTTTTTTATCAGAAAATTGATTTTTTGGACTGTATCAAAAATGATTCAAAATGTCAATTGGTTCGTGCCTCATGTTGAATAACCACTTTTTAAACCCTCACATGACCAAAATTGCCATTTTTACAGAGTTTTGCTTACTCAAAAGCTTCAATTTTGACCAATTTCAGGCACAGAAATGACTTTGAACACACTTATTTTAGTTGAAAAAGTCATAATTCACATCCAACTGTCATTTAGAGTCAAAAGATTAAATGTCAAAATTTCATCCATATTGACCGTTTTGGGAACGTTCGACAGGTCCGGAGTCATCGTTTTTCATCAGAAAATTGATTTTTTTGGACTGTACCAAAAACGATTCAAAATGTCAATTGGATCGTGCCTCATGTTGAATAACCACTTTTTAAACCCTCACAGTGACCAAAATTGCCATTTTTACAGAGTTGTCCTTACACAAAAGCTTCAATTTTGACCAATTTCAGGCACAGAAATGACTTTAAACACAGTTATTTTAGTTGAAAAAGTCATAATTCACATCCAACAGTCATTTAGAGTCAAAAGATTAAATGTTAAAATTTCACCCATATTGACCATTTTGGGAACTTCGACAGGTCCGGAGTCATCGTTTTTCATCAGAAAATTGATTTTTTGGGACTGTACCAAAAATGATTCAAAATGTCAAATGGATTGTGCCTCATGTTGAATAACCACTTTTTAAACCCTCACGTGACCAAAATTGCCATTTTTACAGAGTTTTCCTTATTCAAAAGATTCAATTTTGACCAATTTCAGGCACAGAAATGACTTCAAACACTCTTATTTTAGTTGAAAAAGTCATAATTCGCATCCAACAGTCATTTACAGTCAAAAAATAAAATGCTAAAATTTCATCCATATTGACCATTTTGGTAACGTTTCGACAGGTCCGGAGTCATCGTTTTTTATCAGAAAATTGATTTTTTGGACTGTACCAAAAATTATTCAAAATGTCAATTGGATCGTGCCTCATGTTAAATAACCACTTTTTTAACCCTCACAGTGACCAAAATTGCCATTTTTACAGAGTTGTGCTTACTCAAAAGCTTCAATTTTGACCAATTTCAGGCACAGAAATGACTTTAAACACACTTATTTTAGTTGAAAAAGTCATAATTCGCATCCAACAGTCATTTAGAGTCAAAAGATTAAATGTTAAAATTTAACCCATATTGACCAATTTCGGAACGTTCGACAGGTCCGGAGTCATTGTTTTTCATCAGAAAATTTATTTTTTTGGACTGTACCAAAAATGATTCAAAATGTTAATTGGATCGTGCCTCATGTTGAATAACCACTTTTTAAACCCTCACCCTGACCAAAATTGCCATTTTTACAGAGTTTTGCTTACTCAAAAGCTTCAATTTTGACCAATTTCAGGCACAGAAATGTCTTTAAACACACTTATTTTAGTTGAGAAAGTCATAATTCGCATCCAACAGTCATTTAGAGTCAAAAGATTAAATGTTAAAATTTCACCCATATTGACCATTTTGGGAACGTTCGACAGGTCTGGAGTCATTGTTTTTCATCAGAAAATTAATTTTTTTGGACTGTACCAAAAATGATTCAAAATGTTAATTGGATCGTGCCTCATGTTGAATAACCACTTTTTAAACCCTCACAGTGACCAAAATTTCCATTTTTACAGAGTTTTGCTTACTCAAAAGCTTCAATTTTGACCAATTTCAGACACAGAAATGACTTTAAACACACTTATTTTAGTTGAAAAAGTCATCATTCACATCCAACAGTCATTTAGAGTCAAAAGATCAAATGTTAAAATTTCATCCATATTGACCATTTTGGGAACGTTCGATAGGTCCGGAGTCATCGTTTTTCATCAGAAAATTGATTTTTTGGACTGTACCAAAAATGATTCAAAATGTCAATTGGATCGTGCCTCATGTTGAATAACCACTTTTTAAACCCTCACAGTGACCAAAATTGCCATTTTTACAGAGTTGTCCTTACTCAAAAGCTTCAATTTTGACCAATTTCAGGCACAGAAATGACTTCAAACACTCTTATTTTAGTTGAAAAAGTCATAATTCGCATCCAACAGTCATTTACAGTAAAAAAATAAAATGTTAACATTTCATCGATATTGACCATTTTGGGAACGTTCGACAGGTCCGGAGTCATCGTTTTTCATCAGAGAATTGATGTTTAGGACTGTACCAAAAATGATTCAAAATGTAAATTTATCGTGCCTCATGTTGAATAACCACTTTTTAAACCCTCACAGTGACCAAAATTGGCATTTTTACAGAGATTTGCTTACTCAAAAGCTTCAATTTTGACCAATTTCAGGCACAGAAATGACTTTAAACACACTTATTTTAGTTGAAAAATTCATAATTCACAGCCAACAGTCATTTACAGTCCAAAAATTAAATGTTAAAATTTCATCCATATTGACCATTTTGGGAACGTTCGACAGGTCCAAAGTCATCGTTTTTCATCAGAAAATTGATTTTTTGGACTGTACCAAAAATGATTCAAAATGTAAATTGGATCGTGCCTCATGTTGAATAACCACTTTTTAAACCCTCACAGTAACCGATATTGCCTTTTTTACAGAGTTTTGCTTACTCAAAAGCGTCAATTTTGAACAATTTCAGGCACAGTAATGACTTTAAACACAGTTATTGTAGTTGAAAAAGTCTTAATTCACATCCACCAGTCATTTACAGTGCAAAAATTAAATGTTAAAATTTCATCCATATTGACCATTTTGGGAACTTCGACAGGTCCGGAGTCATCGTTTTTAATCAGAAAATTGATTTTTTTGGACTGTACCAAAAATGATTCAAAATGTCAAATGGATTGTGCCTCATGTTGTATAACCACTTTTTAAACCCTCACGTGACCAAAATTGCCATTTTTACAGAGTTTTCCTTATTCAAAAGATTCAATTTTGACCAATTTCAGGCACAGAAATGACTTCAAACACTCTTATTTTAGTTGAAAAAGTCATAATTCGCATCCAACAGTCATTTACAGTCAAAAAATAAAATGCTAAAATTTCATCCATATTGACCATTTTGGGAACGTTCGACAGGTCCGGAGTCATCGTTTTTTATCAGAAAATTGATTTTTTGGACTGTATCAAAAATGATTCAAAATGTCAATTGGATCGTGCCTCATGTTGAATAACCACTTTTTAAACCCTCACATGACCAAAATTGCCATTTTTACAGAGTTTTGCTTACTCAAAAGCTTCAATTTTGACCAATTTCAGGCACAGAAATGACTTCAAACACTCTTATTTTAGTTGAAAAAGTCATAAATCGCATCCAACAGTCATTTACAGTCAAAAAATAAAATGCTAAAATTTCATCCATATTGACCATTTTGGGAACGTTCGACAGGTCCGGAGTCATCGTTTTTTATCAGAAAATTGATTTTTTGGACTGTATCAAAAATGATTCAAAATGTCAATTGGATCGTGCCTCATGTTGAATAACCACTTTTTAAACCCTCACATGACCAAAATTGCCATTTTTACAGAGTTTTGCTTACTCAAAAGCTTCAATTTTGACCAATTTCAGGCACAGAAATGACTTTAAACACACTTATTTTAGTTGAAAAATTCATAATTCACACCCAACAGTCATTTACAGTCCAAAAATTAAATGTTAAAATTTCATCCATATTGACCATTTTGGGAACGTTCGACAGGTCCGGAGTCATCGTTTTTCATCAGAAATTGATTTTTTGGACTGTATCAAAAATGATTAAAAATGTAAATTGGATCGTGCCTCATGTTGAATAACCACTTTTTAAACCCTCACAGTAACCGAAATTGCCATTTTTACAGAGTTTTGCTTACTCAAAAGCTTCAATTTTGAACAATTTCTGGCACAGAAATGACTTTAAACACAGTTATTTTAGTTGAAAAAGTCATAATTCACATCCAACAGTCATTTAGAGTCAAAAAATAAAATGCTAAAATTTCATCCATATTGACCATTTTGGGAACGTTCGACAGGTCCGGAGTCATCGTTTTTTATCAGAAAATTGATTTTTTGGACTGTACCAAAAATTATTCAAAATGTCAATTGGATCGTGCCTCATGTTAAATAACCACTTTTTTAACCCTCACAGTGACCAAAATTGCCATTTTTACAGAGTTGTGCTTACTCAAAAGCTTCAATTTTGACCAATTTCAGGCACAGAAATGACTTTAAACACACTTATTTTAGTTGAAAAAGTCATAATTCGCATCCAACAGTCATTTAGAGTCAAAAGATTAAATGTTAAAATTTCACCCATATTGACCATTTTGGGAACGTTCGACAGGTCCGGAGTCATTGTTTTTCATCAGAAAATTGATTTTTTGGACTGTACCAAAAATGATTCAAAATGTAAATTGGATCGTGCCTCATGTTGAATAACCACTTTTTAAACCCTCACAGTAACCGATATTGCCTTTTTTACAGAGTTTTGCTTACTCAAAAGCGTCAATTTTGAACAATTTCAGGCACAGTAATGACTTTAAACACAGTTATTGTAGTTGAAAAAGTCTTAATTCACATCCACCAGTCATTTACAGTGCAAAAATTAAATGTTAAAATTTCATCCATATTGACCATTTTGGGAACTTCGACAGGTCCGGAGTCATCGTTTTTAATCAGAAAATTGATTTTTTTGGACTGTACCAAAAATGATTCAAAATGTCAAATGGATTGTGCCTCATGTTGTATAACCACTTTTTAAACCCTCACGTGACCAAAATTGCCATTTTTACAGAGTTTTCCTTATTCAAAAGATTCAATTTTGACCAATTTCAGGCACAGAAATGACTTCAAACACTCTTATTTTAGTTGAAAAAGTCATAATTCGCATCCAACAGTCATTTACAGTCAAAAAATAAAATGCTAAAATTTCATCCATATTGACCATTTTGGGAACGTTCGACAGGTCCGGAGTCATCGTTTTTTATCAGAAAATTGATTTTTTGGACTGTATCAAAAATGATTCAAAATGTCAATTGGATCGTGCCTCATGTTGAATAACCACTTTTTAAACCCTCACATGACCAAAATTGCCATTTTTACACAGTTTTGCTTACTCAAAAGCTTCAATTTTGACCAATTTCAGGCACAGAAATGACTTCAAACACTCTTATTTTAGTTGAAAAAGTCATAAATCGCATCCAACAGTCATTTACAGTCAAAAAATAAAATGCTAAAATTTCATCCATATTGACCATTTTGGGAACGTTCGACAGGTCCGGAGTCATCGTTTTTTATCAGAAAATTGATTTTTTGGACTGTATCAAAAATGATTCAAAATGTCAATTGGATCGTGCCTCATGTTGAATAACCACTTTTTAAACCCTCACATGACCAAAATTGCCATTTTTACAGAGTTTTGCTTACTCAAAAGCTTCAATTTTGACCAATTTCAGGCACAGAAATGACTTTAAACACACTTATTTTAGTTGAAAAATTCATAATTCACACCCAACAGTCATTTACAGTCCAAAAATTAAATGTTAAAATTTCATCCATATTGACCATTTTGGGAACGTTCGACAGGTCCGGAGTCATCGTTTTTCATCAGAAATTGATTTTTTGGACTGTATCAAAAATGATTAAAAATGTAAATTGGATCGTGCCTCATGTTGAATAACCACTTTTTAAACCCTCACAGTAACCGAAATTGCCATTTTTACAGAGTTTTGCTTACTCAAAAGCTTCAATTTTGAACAATTTCTGGCACAGAAATGACTTTAAACACAGTTATTTTAGTTGAAAAAGTCATAATTCACATCCAACAGTCATTTAGAGTCAAAAAATAAAATGCTAAAATTTCATCCATATTGACCATTTTGGGAACGTTCGACAGGTCCGGAGTCATCGTTTTTTATCAGAAAATTGATTTTTTGGACTGTACCAAAAATTATTCAAAATGTCAATTGGATCGTGCCTCATGTTAAATAACCACTTTTTTAACCCTCACAGTGACCAAAATTGCCATTTTTACAGAGTTGTGCTTACTCAAAAGCTTCAATTTTGACCAATTTCAGGCACAGAAATGACTTTAAACACACTTATTTTAGTTGAAAAAGTCATAATTCGCATCCAACAGTCATTTAGAGTCAAAAGATTAAATGTTAAAATTTCACCCATATTGACCATTTTGGGAACGTTCGACAGGTCCGGAGTCATTGTTTTTCATCACAAAATTTGTTTTTTTGGACTGTACCAAAAATGATTCAAAATGTTAATTGGATCGTGCCTCATGTTGAATAACCACTTTTTAAACCCTCACCCTGACCAAAATTGCCATTTTTACAGAGTTTTGCTTACTCAAAAGCTTCAATTTTGACCAATTTCAGGCACAGAAATGTCTTTAAACACACTTATTTTAGTTGAGAAAGTCATAATTCGCATCCAACAGTCATTTAGAGTCAAAAGATTAAATGTTAAAATTTCAACCATATTGACCATTTTGGGAACGTTCTAAAGGTCCGGAGTCATGGTTTTTCATCAGAAAATTGATTTTTTGGACTGTACCAAAAATGATTCAAAATGTCAATTGGATTGTGCCTCATGTTGAATAACCACTTTTTAAACCCTCACAGTGACCAAAATTTCCATTTTTACAGAGTTTTGCTTACTCAAAAGCTTCAATTTTGACCAATTTCAGACACAGAAATGACTTTAAACACACTTATTTTAGTTGAAAAAGTCATAATTCACATCCAACAGTCAATTAGAGTCAAAAGATCAAATGTTAAAATTTCATCCATATTGACCATTTTGGGAACGTTCGATAGGTCCGGAGTCATCGTTTTTCATCAGAAAATTGATTTTTTGGACTGTACCAAAAATGATTCAAAATGTCAATTGGATCGTGCCTCATGTTGAATAACCACTTTTTAAACCCTCGCAGTGACCAAAATTGCCATTTTTACAGAGTTGTCCTTACTCAAAAGCTTCAATTTTGACCAATTTCAGGCACAGAAATGACTTCAAACACTCTTATTTTAGTTGAAAAAGTCATAATTCGCATCCAACAGTCATTTACAGTCAAAAAATAAAATGTTAACATTTCATCGATATTGACCATTTTGGGAACGTTCGACAGGTCCGGAGTCATCGTTTTTCATCAGAGAATTGATGTTTAGGACTGTACCAAAAATGATTCAAAATGTAAATTTATCGTGCCTCATGTTGAATAACCACTTTTTAAACCCTCACAGTGACCAAAATTGCCATTTTTACAGAGATTTGCTTACTCAAAAGCTTCAATTTTGACCAATTTCAGGCACAGAAATGACTTTAAACACACTTATTTTAGTTGAAAAATTCATAATTCACAGCCAACAGTCATTTACAGTCCAAAAATTAAATGTTAAAATTTCATCCATATTGACCATTTTGGGAACGTTCGACAGGTCCGGAGTCATCGTTTTTCATCAGAAAAAAGATTTTTTTTTACTGTTTCAAAAAAGATTCAAAATGTCAATTGGATCGTGCCTCATTTTGAATAACCACTTTTTCAAATCTCACAGTAACCAAAATTGCCAATTTTTACAGTTATCCTTACTCAAAAGCTTTAATTTTGACCAATTTCAGGCACAGAAATGACTTTAAACACACTTATTTTAGTTAAAAAAGTCATAATTTGCACCCAACAGTCATTTACAGTCAAAAAATTAAATGTTAAAATTTCATCCATATTGACCATTTTGGGAACGTTCGACAGGTCCGGAGTCATCGTTTTTCATCAGAAAATTGATTTTTTGGAATGTACCAAAAATGATTCAAAATGTAAATTGGGTCATGCCTCATGTTGAATACCCACTTTTTAAACCCTCACAGTGACCAAAATTGCCATTTGTACAGGGTTGTGCTTACTCAAAAGCTTCAATTTTGACCAATTTCAGGCACAGAAATGATTTTAAACACACTTATTTTAGTTGAAAAAGTCATAATTCACATCCAACTGTCATTTAGAGTCAAAAGATTAAATGTAAAAATGTCATCCATATTGACCATTTTGGGAACGTTCGACAGGTCCGGAGTCATCGTTTTTCATCAGAAAATAGATTTTTTGGACTGTACCAAAAATTATTAAAAATGTAAATTGGATCGTGCCTCATGTTGAATAACCACTTTTTAAACCCTCACAGTGACCAAAATTGCCATTTTTACAGAGTTGTGCTTACTCAAAAGCTTCAATTTTGACCAATTTCAGGCACAGAAATGAATTTTAACACACTTATTCTAGTTGAAAAAGTCATAATTCACATCCAACTGTCATTTAGAGTCAAAAAATTAAATGTTAAAATTTCATCCATATTGACCATTTTGGGAACGTTCGACAGATCCGGTGTCATCGTTTTTCATCAGAAAATTGATTTTTTGGACTGTACCAAAAATTATTCAAAATGTCAATTGGATCGTGCCTCATGTTAAATAACCACTTTTTTAACCCTCACAGTGACCAAAATTGCAATTTTTACAGAGTTGTGCTTACTCAAAAGCTTCAATTTTGACAAATTTCAGGCACAGAAATGACTTTAAACACACTTATTTTAGTTGAAAAAGTCATAATTCGCATCCAACAGTCATTTAGAGTCAAAAGATTAAATGTTAAAATTTCACCCATATTGACCATTTTGGGAACGTTCGACAGGTCCGGAGTCATCGTTTTTCATCAGAAAATAGATTTTTTGGACTGTACCAAAAATTATTAAAAATGTAAATTGGATCGTGCCTCATGTTGAATAACCACTTTTTAAACCCTCACAGTGACCAAAATTGCCATTTTTACAGAGTTGTGCTTACTCAAAAGCTTCAATTTTGACCAATTTCAGGCACAGAAATGAATTTTAACACACTTATTCTAGTTGAAAAAGTCATAATTCACATCCAACTGTCATTTAGAGTCAAAAAATTAAATGTTAAAATTTCATCCATATTGACCATTTTGGGAACGTTCGACAGATCCGGAGTCATCGTTTTTCATCAGAAAATTGATTTTTTGGACTGTACCAAAAATTATTCAAAATGTCAATTGGATCGTGCCTCATGTTAAATAACCACTTTTTTAACCCTCACAGTGACCAAAATTGCCATTTTTACAGAGTTGTGCTTACTCAAAAGCTTCAATTTTGACCAATTTCAGGCACAGAAATGACTTTAAACACACTTATTTTAGTTGAAAAAGTCATAATTCGCATCCAACAGTCATTTAGAGTCAAAAGATTAAATGTTAAAATTTCACCCATATTGACCATTTTGGGAACGTTCGACAGGTCCGGAGTCATTGTTTTTCATCAGAAAATTTATTTTTTTGGACTGTACCAAAAATGATTTAAAATGTTAATTGGATCGTGCCTCATGTTGAATAACCACTTTTTAAACCCTCACAGTGACAAAAATTACCATTTTACAGGGTTGTGCTAACTCAAAAGCTTCAATTTTGACCAATTTCAGACACAGAAATGACTTTAAACACACTTATTTTAGTTGAAAAAGTCATAATTCACAGCCAACAGTCATTTACAGTCCAAAAATTAATTGTTAAAATTTTATCCATATTGACCATTTTGGGAACGTTCGACAGGTCAGGAGTCATCGTTTTTCATCAGAAAATTTATTTTTTTGGACTGTACGAAAAATGATTCAAAAGGTAAATTGGATCGTGCCTCATGTTGAATAACCACTTTTTAAACGCTCACAGTGACCAAAATTGCCATTTTTACAGAGTTTTACTTACTCAAAAGATACAATTTTGACCTATTTCAGGCACTGAAATCACTTTAAACACACTTATTTTAGTTGAAAAAGTTATAATTCACATCCAACAGTCATTTACAGTCAAAAAATTAAATGTTAACATTTCATCCATATTGACAATTTTGGGAACGTTCGACAGATCCGGAGTCATCGTTTTTCATCAGAAGATTGATTTTTTTGGGACTGTACCAAAAATTATTCAAAATGTCAATTGGATCGTGCCTCATGTTAAATAACCACTTTTTTAACCCTCACATTGACCAAAATTGCCATTTTTACCTGAGTTGTGCTTACTCAAAAGCTTCAATTTTGACCAATTTAAGGCACAGAAATGACTTTAAAACACTTTTTGTAGTTGAAAAAGTCATAATTCACATCCAACAGTCATTTATAGTCAAAAAATAAAATGTTAAAATTTCATCTATATTGACCATTTTGGGAACGTTCGACAGGTCCGGAGTCATCGTTTTTCATCAGAAAATTGACTTTTTTGGACTGTAACAAAAATGATTCAAAATGTCAATTGGATCATGCCTCATGTTGAATAACCACTTTTTAAACCCTCACAGTGACCAAAATTGCCATTTTTACAGAGTTTTGCTTACTTAAAAGCTTCAATTTTGACCAATTTTAGGCACAGAAATGACTTTAAACACACTTATTTTGGTTGAAAAACTCATAATTCACATCCAACAGTCATTTATAGTCAAAAAATAAAATGTTAAAATTTCATCTATATTGACCATTTTGGGAACGTTCGACAGGTCCGGAGTCATCGTTTTTCATCAGAAAATTGACTTTTTTGGACTGTAAGAAAAATGATTCAAAATGTCAATTGGATCGTGCCTCATGTTGAATAACCACTTTTTAAACCCTCACAGTGACCAAAATTGCCATTTTTACAGAGTTTTGCTTACTCAAAAGCTTCAATTTTGACCAATTTCAGGCACAGAAATGACTTTAAACACACTTATTTTAGTTGAAAAACTCATAATTCACATCCAACAGTCATTTACAGTCAATAAATAAAATGTTAAAATTTCATCCATATTGACCATTTTGGGAACGTTCGACAGGTCCGGAGTCATCGTTTTTCATCAGAAAATTGATTTTTTTGGACTGTACCGAAAATGATTCAAAATATAAATTGGATCGTGCCTCATGTTGAATAACCACTTTTTAAACCCTCACAGTGACCATAATTGCCATTTTTACAGAGTTTTGCTTACTCAAAAGCTTCAATTTTGACCAATTTCAGGCACAGAAATGAATTTTAACACACTTATTCTTGTTGAAAAAGTCATAATTCACATCCAACTGTCATTTAGAGTAAAAAAATGTAATGTTAAAATTTCATCCATATTGACCATTTTGGGAACGTTCGACAGATCCGGAGTCATCGTTTTTCATCAGAAAATTAATTTTTTGGACTGTACCAAAAATTATTCAAAATGTCAATTGGATCGTGCCTCATGTTAAATAACCACTTTTTTAACCCTCACAGTGACCAAAATTGCCATTTTTACAGAGTTGTGCTTACTCAAAAGCTTCAATTTTGACAAATTTCAGGCACAGAAATGACTTTAAACACACTTATTTTAGTTGAAAAAGTCATAATTCGCATCCAACAGTCATTTAGAGTCAAAAGATTAAATGTTAAAATTTCACCCATATTGACCATTTTGGGAACGTTCGACAGGTCCGGAGTCATCGTTTTTCATCAGAAAATAGATTTTTTGGACTGTACCAAAAATTATTAAAAATGTAAATTGGATCGTGCCTCATGTTGAATAACCACTTTTTAAACCCTCACAGTGACCAAAATTGCCATTTTTACAGAGTTGTGCTTACTCAAAAGCTTCAATTTTGACCAATTTAAGGCACAGAAATGACTTTAAAACACTTTTTGTAGTTGAAAAAGTCATAATTCACATCCAACAGTCATTTATAGTCAAAAAATAAAATGTTAAAATTTCATCTATATTGACCATTTTGGGAACGTTCGACAGGTCCGGAGTCATCGTTTTTCATACGAAAATTGACTTTTTTGGACTGTAACAAAAATGATTCAAAATGTCAATTGGATCATGCCTCATGTTGAATAACCACTTTTTAAACCCTCACAGTGACCAAAATTGCCATTTTTACAGAGTTTTGCTTACTCAAAAGCTTCAATTTTGACCAATTTCAGGCACAGAAATGACTTTAAACACATTTATTTTAGTTGAAAAACTCATAAGTCACATCCAACTGTCATTTATAGTCAAAAAATAAAATGTTAAAATTTCATCCATATTGACCATTTTGGGAACGTTCCACAAGTCCGGAGTCATTGTTTTTCATCAGAAAATTGATTTTTTTGAACTGTACCAAAAATGATTCAAAATATAAATTGGATCGTGCCTCATGTTGAATAACCACTTTTTAAACCCTCACAGTGACCAAAATTGCCATTTTTACAGAGTTCTGCTTACTCAAAAGCTTCAATTTTGACCAATTTCAGGCACAGAAAAGAATTTAAACACACTTATTTTAGTTGAAAAAGTCATAATTCACACCCAACAGTCATTTAGAGTAAAAAGATTAAATGTTAAAATTTCATCCATATTGACCATTTTGGGAACGTTTGACAGGTCCGGAGTCATCGTTTTTCATCAGAAAATTTATTTTTTGGGACTCTACCAACAATGATTCAAAATGTCAATTGGATCGTGCCTCATGTTGAATAACCACTTTTTAAACCCTCACAGTGACCAAAATTGCAATTTTTAAAGAGTTTTGCTTACTCAAAAGCTTCAATTTTGACCAATTTCAGGCACAGAAATGACTTTAAACACACTTATTTTAGTTGAAAAAGTCATAATTCACATCCAACAGTCATTTATAGTCAAAAAATAAAATGTTAAAATTTCATCTATATTGACCATTTGGGGAACGTTCGACAGGTCCGGAGTCATCGTTTTTCATCAGAAAATTGACTTTTTTGGACTGTAACAAAAATGATTCAAAATGTCAATTGGATCGTGCCTCATGTTGAATAACCACTTTTTAAACCCTCACAGTGACCAAAATTGCCATTTTTACAGAGTTCTGCTTACTCAAAAGCTTCAATTTTGACCAATTTCAGGCACAGAAAAGAATTTAAACACACTTATTTTAGTTGAAAAAGTCATAATTCACACCCAACAGTCATTTAGAGTAAAAAGATTAAAAGTTAAAATTTCATCCATATTGACCATTTTGGGAACGTTTGACAGGTCCGGAGTCATCGTTTTTCATCAGAAAATTTATTTTTTGGGACTGTACCAAAAATGATTCAAAATATAAATTGGATCGTGCCTCATGTTGAATAACCACTTTTTAAACCCTCACAGTGACCATAATTGCCATTTTTACAGAGTTTTGCTTACTCAAAAGCTTCAATTTTGACCAATTTCAGGCACAGAAATAACTTTAAACACACTTATTTTAGTTGAAAAAGTCATAATTCACATCCAACTGTCATTTACAGTCAAAAAATAAAATGTTAAAATTTCATCCATATTGACCATTTTGGGAACGTTCGACAGGTCCGGAGTCATCGTTTTTCATCAGAAAATTGATTTTTTTGGACTGTACCGAAAATGATTCAAAATATAAATTGGATCGTGCCTCATGTTGAATAACCACTTTTTAAACCCTCACAGTGACCATAATTGCCATTTTTACAGAGTTTTGCTTACTCAAAAGCTTCAATTTTGACCAATTTCAGGCACAGAAATGAATTTTAACACACTTATTCTTGTTGAAAAAGTCATAATTCACATCCAACTGTCATTTAGAGTCAAAAAATTAAATGTTAAAATTTCATCCATATTGACCATTTTGGGAACGTTCGACAGATCCGGAGTCATCGTTTTTCATCAGAAAATTGATTTTTTGGACAGTACCAAAAATGATTCAACATGTAAATTGGATCGTTCCTCATGTTGAATAACCACTTTTTAAACCCTCACAGTGACCAAATTTGCCATTTTTACAGAGTTTTGCTTACTCAAAAGCTTCAATTTTGACCAATTTCAGGCACAGAAATTACTTTAAACACAATTATTTTAGTTGAAAAACTCATAATTCACATCCAACAGTCATTTACAGTCAAAAAATTAAATGTTAAAATTTCATCCATATTGACCTTTTTGGGAACGTTCGACAGGTCCGGAGTCATCGTTTTCCATCAGAAAATGTATTTTTTGGGACTGTACCAAAAATGATTCAAAATGTCTATTGGATCGTGCCTCATGTTTGAATAACCGCTTTTTAAACCCTCACAGTGACCAAAATTGCCATTTTTACGGAGTTTTGCTTACTGAAAAGCTTCAATTTTGTCCAATTTCAGGCACAGAAATGACTTTAAACACATTTATTTTAGTTGAAAAACTCATAAGTCACATCCAACTGTCATTTACAGTCAAAAAATAAAATGTTAAAATTTCATCCATATTGACAATTTTGGAATCGTTCGACTGGTCCGGAGTCATCGTTTTTCATCAGAAAATTGATTTTTTGGACTGTACCAAAAATGATTCAAAATGTCAATTGTATCGTGCCTCATGTTGAATAACCACTTTTTAAACCCTCACAGTGACCAAAATTGCCATTTTTACAGAGTTCTGCTTACTCAAAAGCTTCAATTTTGACCAATTTCAGGCACAGAAAAGAATTTAAACACACTTATTTTAGTTGAAAAAGTCATAATTCACACCCAACAGTCATTTAGAGTAAAAAGATTAAAAGTTAAAATTTCATCCATATTGACCATTTTGGGAACGTTTGACAGGTCCGGAGTCATCGTTTTTCATCAGAAAATTGATTTTTTGGACAGTACCAAAAATGATTCAAAATGTCAATTGGATCGTGCCTCATGTTGAATAACCACTTTTTAAACCATCACAGTGACCAAAATTGCCATTTTTACAGAGTTTTGCTTACTCAAAAGCTTCAATTTTGACCAATTTCATGCACAGAAATGACTTTAAACACACTTATTTTAGTTGAAAAACTCATAATTCACATCCAACAGTCATTTATAGTCAAAAAATAAAATGTTAAAATTTCATCCATATTGACCATTTTGGGAACGTTCGAGCGGTCCAGAGTCATCGTTTTTCATCAGAAAATTGATTTTTTTTTGGACTGTACCAAAAATAATTCAACATGTAAATTGGATCGTTCCTCATGTTGAATAACCACTTTTTAAACCCTCACAGTGACCAAATTTGCCATTTTTACAGAGTTTTGCTTACTCAAAAGCTTCAATTTTGACCAATTTCAGGCACAGAAATTACTTTAAACACAATTATTTTAGTTGAAAAACTCATAATTCACATCCAACAGTCATTTACAGTCAAAAAATTAAATGTTAAAATTTCATCCATATTGACCTTTTTGGGAACGTTCGACAGGTCCGGAGTCATCGTTTTCCATCAGAAAATGTATTTTTTGGGACTGTACCAAAAATGATTCAAAATGTCTATTGGATCGTGCCTCATGTTTGAATAACCGCTTTTTAAACCCTCACAGTGACCAAAATTGCCATTTTTACGGAGTTTTGCTTACTGAAAAGCTTCAATTTTGACCAATTTCAGGCACAGAAATGACTTTAAACACATTTATTTTAGTTGAAAAACTCATAAGTCACATCCAACTGTCATTTATAGTCAAAAAATAAAATGTTAAAATTTCATCCATATTGACCATTTTGGGAACGTTCCACAAGTCCGGAGTCATTGTTTTTCATCAGAAAATTGATTTTTTTGAACTGTACCAAAAATGATTCAAAATATAAATTGGATCGTGCCTCATGTTGAATAACCACTTTTTAAACCCTCACAGTGACCAAAATTGCCATTTTTACAGAGTTCTGCTTACTCAAAAGCTTCAATTTTGACCAATTTCAGGCACAGAAAAGAATTTAAACACACTTATTTTAGTTGAAAAAGTCATAATTCACACCCAACAGTCATTTAGAGTAAAAAGATTAAATGTTAAAATTTCATCCATATTGACCATTTTGGGAACGTTTGACAGGTCCGGAGTCATCGTTTTTCATCAGAAAATTTATTTTTTGGGACTCTACCAACAATGATTCAAAATGTCAATTGGATCGTGCCTCATGTTGAATAACCACTTTTTAAACCCTCACAGTGACCAAAATTGCAATTTTTAAAGAGTTTTGCTTACTCAAAAGCTTCAATTTTGACCAATTTCAGGCACAGAAATGACTTTAAACACACTTATTTTAGTTGAAAAAGTCATAATTCACATCCAACAGTCATTTATAGTCAAAAAATAAAATGTTAAAATTTCATCTATATTGACCATTTTGGGAACGTTCGACAGGTCCGGAGTCATCGTTTTTCATCAGAAAATTGACTTTTTTGGACTGTAACAAAAATGATTCAAAATGTCAATTGGATCGTGCCTCATGTTGAATAACCACTTTTTAAACCCTCACAGTGACCAAAATTGCCATTTTTACAGAGTTTTGCTTACTCAAAAGCTTCAATTTTGACCAATTTCAGGCACAGAAATGACTTTAAACACACTTATTTTAGTTGAAAAACTCATAATTCACATCCAACAGTCATTTACAGTCAATAAATAAAATGTTAAAATTTCATCCATATTGACCATTTTGGGAACGTTCGACAGGTCCGGAGTCATCGTTTTTCATCAGAAAATTGATTTTTTTGGACTGTACCAAAAATGATTCAAAATATAAATTGGATCGTGCCTCATGTTGAATAACCACTTTTTAAACCCTCACAGTGACCAAAATTGCCATTTTTACAGAGTTTTGCTTACTCAAAAGCTTCAATTTTGACCAATTTCAGGCACAGAAATAACTTTAAACACACTTATTTTAGTTGAAAAAGTCATCATTCACATCCAACTGTCATTTACAGTCAAAAAATAAAATGTTAAAATTTCATCCATATTGACAATTTTGGAATCGTTCGACTGGTCCGGAGTCATCGTTTTTCATCAGAAAATTGATTTTTTGGACTGTACCAAAAATGATTCAAAATGTCAATTGTATCGTGCCTCATGTTGAATAACCACTTTTTAAACCCTCACAGTGACCAAAATTGCCATTTTTACAGAGTTGTCCTTACTCAAAAGCTTCAATTTTGACCAATTTCAGGCACAGAAATGACTTCAAACACTCTTATTTTAGTTGAAAAAGTCATAATTCGCATCCAACAGTCATTTACAGTCAAAAAATAAAATGTTAACATTTCATCGATATTGACCATATTGGGAACGTTCGACAGGTCCGGAGTCATCGTTTTTCATCAGAGAATTGATGTTTAGGACTGTACCAAAAATGATTCAAAATGTAAATTTATCGTGCCTCATGTTGAATAACCACTTTTTAAACCCTCACAGTGACCAAAATTGCCATTTTTACAGAGATTTGCTTACTCAAAAGCTTCAATTTTGACCAATTTCAGGCACAGAAATGACTTTAAACACACTTATTTTAGTTGAAAAATTCATAATTCACAGCCAACAGTCATTTACAGTCCAAAAATTAAATGTTAAAATTTCATCCATATTGACCATTTTGGGAACGTTCGACAGGTCCAAAGTCATCGTTTTTCATCAGAAAATTGATTTTTTGGACTGTACCAAAAATGATTCAAAATGTAAATTGGATCGTGCCTCATGTTGAATAACCACTTTTTAAACCCTCACAGTAACCGATATTGCCATTTTTACAGAGTTTTGCTTACTCAAAAGCGTCAATTTTGAACAATTTCAGGCACAGTAATGACTTTAAACACAGTTATTGTAGTTGAAAAAGTCTTAATTCACATCCACCAGTCATTTACAGTGCAAAAATTAAATGTTAAAATTTCATCCATATTGACCATTTTGGGAACTTCGACAGGTCCGGAGTCATCGTTTTTAATCAGAAAATTGATTTTTTTGGACTGTACCAAAAATGATTCAAAATGTCAAATGGATTGTGCCTCATGTTGTATAACCACTTTTTAAACCCTCACGTGACCAAAATTGCCATTTTTACAGAGTTTTCCTTATTCAAAAGATTCAATTTTGACCAATTTCAGGCACAGAAATGACTTCAAACACTCTTATTTTAGTTGAAAAAGTCATAATTCGCATCCAACAGTCATTTACAGTCAAAAAATAAAATGCTAAAATTTCATCCATATTGACCATTTTGGGAACGTTCGACAGGTCCGGAGTCATCGTTTTTCATCAGAAAATTGACTTTTTTGGACTGTAACAAAAATGATTCAAAATGTCAATTGGATCGTGCCTCATGTTGAATAACCACTTTTTAAACCCTCACAGTGACCAAAATTGCCATTTTTACAGAGTTCTGCTTACTCAAAAGCTTCAATTTTGACCAATTTCAGGCACAGAAAAGAATTCATACACACTTATTTTAGTTGAAAAAGTCATAATTCACACCCAACAGTCATTTAGAGTAAAAAGATTAAAAGTTAAAATTTCATCCATATTGACCATTTTGGGAACGTTTGACAGGTCCGGAGTCATCGTTTTTCATCAGAAAATTTATTTTTTGGGACTGTACCAAAAATGATTCAAAATATAAATTGGATCGTGCCTCATGTTGAATAACCACTTTTTAAACCCTCACAGTGACCATAATTGCCATTTTTACAGAGTTTTGCTTACTCAAAAGCTTCAATTTTGACCAATTTCAGGCACAGAAATAACTTTAAACACACTTATTTTAGTTGAAAAAGTCATAATTCACATCCAACTGTCATTTACAGTCAAAAAATAAAATGTTAAAATTTCATCCATATTGACCATTTTGGGAACGTTCGACAGGTCCGGAGTCATCGTTTTTCATCAGAAAATTGATTTTTTTGGACTGTACCGAAAATGATTCAAAATATAAATTGGATCGTGCCTCATGTTGAATAACCACTTTTTAAACCCTCACAGTGACCATAATTGCCATTTTTACAGAGTTTTGCTTACTCAAAAGCTTCAATTTTGACCAATTTCAGGCACAGAAATAACTTTAAACACACTTATTTTAGTTGAAAAAGTCATAATTCACATCCAACTGTCATTTACAGTCAAAAAATAAAATGTTAAAATTTCATCCATATTGACCATTTTGGGAACGTTCGACAGGTCCGGAGTCATCGTTTTTCATCAGAAAATTGATTTTTTTGGACTGTACCGAAAATGATTCAAAATATAAATTGGATCGTGCCTCATGTTGAATAACCACTTTTTAAACCCTCACAGTGACCATAATTGCCATTTTTACAGAGTTTTGCTTACTCAAAAGCTTCAATTTTGACCAATTTCAGGCACAGAAATGAATTTTAACACACTTATTCTTGTTGAAAAAGTCATAATTCACATCCAACTGTCATTTAGAGTCAAAAAATTAAATGTTAAAATTTCATCCATATTGACCATTTTGGGAACGTTCGACAGATCCGGAGTCATCGTTTTTCATCAGAAAATTGATTTTTTGGACAGTACCAAAAATGATTCAACATGTAAATTGGATCGTTCCTCATGTTGAATAACCACTTTTTAAACCCTCACAGTGACCAAATTTGCCATTTTTACAGAGTTTTGCTTACTCAAAAGCTTCAATTTTGACCAATTTCAGGCACAGAAATTACTTTAAACACAATTATTTTAGTTGAAAAACTCATAAGTCACATCCAACTGTCATTTACAGTCAAAAAATAAAATGTTAAAATTTCATCCATATTGACAATTTTGGAATCGTTCGACTGGTCCGGAGTCATCGTTTTTCATCAGAAAATTGATTTTTTGGACTGTACCAAAAATGATTCAAAATGTCAATTGTATCGTGCCTCATGTTGAATAACCACTTTTTAAACCCTCACAGTGACCAAAATTGCCATTTTTACAGAGTTCTGCTTACTCAAAAGCTTCAATTTTGACCAATTTCAGGCACAGAAAAGAATTTAAACACACTTATTTTAGTTGAAAAAGTCATAATTCACACCCAACAGTCATTTAGAGTAAAAAGATTAAAAGTTAAAATTTCATCCATATTGACCATTTTGGGAACGTTTGACAGGTCCGGAGTCATCGTTTTTCATCAGAAAATTGATTTTTTGGACAGTACCAAAAATGATTCAAAATGTCAATTGGATCGTGCCTCATGTTGAATAACCACTTTTTAAACCATCACAGTGACCAAAATTGCCATTTTTACAGAGTTTTGCTTACTCAAAAGCTTCAATTTTGACCAATTTCATGCACAGAAATGACTTTAAACACACTTATTTTAGTTGAAAAACTCATAATTCACATCCAACAGTCATTTATAGTCAAAAAATAAAATGTTAAAATTTCATCCATATTGACAATTTTGGAATCGTTCGACTGGTCCGGAGTCATCGTTTTTCATCAGAAAATTGATTTTTTGGACTGTACCAAAAATGATTCAAAATGTCAATTGTATCGTGCCTCATGTTGAATAACCACTTTTTAAACCCTCACAGTGACCAAAATTGCCATTTTTACAGAGTTCTGCTTACTCAAAAGCTTCAATTTTGACCAATTTCAGGCACAGAAAAGAATTTAAACACACTTATTTTAGTTGAAAAAGTCATAATTCACACCCAACAGTCATTTAGAGTAAAAAGATTAAAAGTTAAAATTTCATCCATATTGACCATTTTGGGAACGTTTGACAGGTCCGGAGTCATCGTTTTTCATCAGAAAATTGATTTTTTGGACAGTACCAAAAATGATTCAAAATGTCAATTGGATCGTGCCTCATGTTGAATAACCACTTTTTAAACCATCACAGTGACCAAAATTGCCATTTTTACAGAGTTTTGCTTACTGAAAAGCTTCAATTTTGACCAATTTCAGGCACAGAAATGACTTTAAACACATTTATTTTAGTTGAAAAACTCATAAGTCACATCCAACTGTCATTTATAGTCAAAAAATAAAATGTTAAAATTTCATCCATATTGACCATTTTGGGAACGTTCCACAAGTCCGGAGTCATTGTTTTTCATCAGAAAATTGATTTTTTTGAACTGTACCAAAAATGATTCAAAATATAAATTGGATCGTGCCTCATGTTGAATAACCACTTTTTAAACCCTCACAGTGACCAAAATTGCCATTTTTACAGAGTTCTGCTTACTCAAAAGCTTCAATTTTGACCAATTTCAGGCACAGAAAAGAATTTAAACACACTTATTTTAGTTGAAAAAGTCATAATTCACACCCAACAGTCATTTAGAGTAAAAAGATTAAATGTTAAAATTTCATCCATATTGACCATTTTGGGAACGTTTGACAGGTCCGGAGTCATCGTTTTTCATCAGAAAATTTATTTTTGGGGACTCTACCAACAATGATTCAAAATGTCAATTGGATCGTGCCTCATGTTGAATAACCACTTTTTAAACCCTCACAGTGACCAAAATTGCAATTTTTAAAGAGTTTTGCTTACTCAAAAGCTTCAATTTTGACCAATTTCAGGCACAGAAATGACTTTAAACACACTTATTTTAGTTGAAAAAGTCATAATTCACATCCAACAGTCATTTATAGTCAAAAAATAAAATGTTAAAATTTCATCTATATTGACCATTTTGGGAACGTTCGACAGGTCCGGAGTCATCGTTTTTCATCAGAAAATTGACTTTTTTGGACTGTAACAAAAATGATTCAAAATGTCAATTGGATCGTGCCTCATGTTGAATAACCACTTTTTAAACCCTCACAGTGACCAAAATTGCCATTTTTACAGAGTTTTGCTTACTCAAAAGCTTCAATTTTGACCAATTTCAGGCACAGAAATGACTTTAAACACACTTATTTTAGTTGAAAAACTCATAATTCACATCCAACAGTCATTTACAGTCAATAAATAAAATGTTAAAATTTCATCCATATTGACCATTTTGGGAACGTTCGACAGGTCCGGAGTCATCGTTTTTCATCAGAAAATTGATTTTTTTGGACTGTACCAAAAATGATTCAAAATATAAATTGGATCGTGCCTCATGTTGAATAACCACTTTTTAAACCCTCACAGTGACCAAAATTGCCATTTTTACAGAGTTATGCTTACTCAAAAGCTTCAATTTTGACCAATTTCAGGCACAGAAATAACTTTAAACACACTTATTTTAGTTGAAAAAGTCATCATTCACATCCAACTGTCATTTACAGTCAAAAAATAAAATGTTAAAATTTCATCCATATTGACAATTTTGGAATCGTTCGACTGGTCCGGAGTCATCGTTTTTCATCAGAAAATTGATTTTTTGGACTGTACCAAAAATGATTCAAAATGTCAATTGTATCGTGCCTCATGTTGAATAACCACTTTTTAAACCCTCACAGTGACCAAAATTGCCATTTTTACAGAGTTGTCCTTACTCAAAAGCTTCAATTTTGACCAATTTCAGGCACAGAAATGACTTCAAACACTCTTATTTTAGTTGAAAAAGTCATAATTCGCATCCAACAGTCATTTACAGTCAAAAAATAAAATGTTAACATTTCATCGATATTGACCATATTGGGAACGTTCGACAGGTCCGGAGTCATCGTTTTTCATCAGAGAATTGATGTTTAGGACTGTACCAAAAATGATTCAAAATGTAAATTTATCGTGCCTCATGTTGAATAACCACTTTTTAAACCCTCACAGTGACCAAAATTGCCATTTTTACAGAGATTTGCTTACTCAAAAGCTTCAATTTTGACCAATTTCAGGCACAGAAATGACTTTAAACACACTTATTTTAGTTGAAAAATTCATAATTCACAGCCAACAGTCATTTACAGTCCAAAAATTAAATGTTAAAATTTCATCCATATTGACCATTTTGGGAACGTTCGACAGGTCCAAAGTCATCGTTTTTCATCAGAAAATTGATTTTTTGGACTGTACCAAAAATGATTCAAAATGTAAATTGGATCGTGCCTCATGTTGAATAACCACTTTTTAAACCCTCACAGTAACCGATATTGCCATTTTTACAGAGTTTTGCTTACTCAAAAGCGTCAATTTTGAACAATTTCAGGCACAGTAATGACTTTAAACACAGTTATTGTAGTTGAAAAAGTCTTAATTCACATCCACCAGTCATTTACAGTGCAAAAATTAAATGTTAAAATTTCATCCATATTGACCATTTTGGGAACTTCGACAGGTCCGGAGTCATCGTTTTTAATCAGAAAATTGATTTTTTTGGACTGTACCAAAAATGATTCAAAATGTCAAATGGATTGTGCCTCATGTTGTATAACCACTTTTTAAACCCTCACGTGACCAAAATTGCCATTTTTACAGAGTTTTCCTTATTCAAAAGATTCAATTTTGACCAATTTCAGGCATAGAAATGACTTCAAACACTCTTATTTTAGTTGAAAAAGTCATAATTCGCATCCAACAGTCATTTACAGTCAAAAAATAAAATGCTAAAATTTCATCCATATTGACCATTTTGGGAACGTTCGACAGGTCCGGAGTCATCGTTTTTCATCAGAAAATTGACTTTTTTGGACTGTACCAAAAATGATTCAAAATGTCAATTGGATCGTGCCTCATGTTGAATAACCACTTTTTAAACCCTCACAGTGACCAAAATTGCCATTTTTACAGAGTTCTGCTTACTCAAAAGCTTCAATTTTGACCAATTTCAGGCACAGAAAAGAATTTAAACACACTTATTTTAGTTGAAAAAGTCATAATTCACACCCAACAGTCATTTAGAGTAAAAAGATTAAATGTTAAAATTTCATCCATATTGACCATTTTGGGAACGTTTGACAGGTCCGGAGTCATCGTTTTTCATCAGAAAATTTATTTTTGGGGACTCTACCAACAATGATTCAAAATGTCAATTGGATTGTGCCTCATGTTGAATAACCACTTTTTAAACCCTCACAGTGACCAAAATTGCAATTTTTAAAGAGTTTTGCTTACTCAAAAGCTTCAATTTTGACCAATTTCAGGCACAGAAATGACTTTAAACACACTTATTTTAGTTGAAAAAGTCATAATTCACATCCAACAGTCATTTATAGTCAAAAAATAAAATGTTAAAATTTCATCTATATTGACCATTTTGGGAACGTTCGACAGGTCCGGAGTCATCGTTTTTCATCAGAAAATTGACTTTTTTGGACTGTAACAAAAATGATTCAAAATGTCAATTGGATCGTGCCTCATGTTGAATAACCACTTTTTAAACCCTCACAGTGACCAAAATTGCCATTTTTACAGAGTTTTGCTTACTCAAAAGCTTCAATTTTGACCAATTTCAGGCACAGAAATGACTTTAAACACACTTATTTTAGTTGAAAAACTCATAATTCACATCCAACAGTCATTTACAGTCAATAAATAAAATGTTAAAATTTCATCCATATTGACCATTTTGGGAACGTTCGACAGGTCCGGAGTCATCGTTTTTCATCAGAAAATTGATTTTTTTGGACTGTACCAAAAATGATTCAAAATATAAATTGGATCGTGCCTCATGTTGAATAACCACTTTTTAAACCCTCACAGTGACCAAAATTGCCATTTTTACAGAGTTATGCTTACTCAAAAGCTTCAATTTTGACCAATTTCAGGCACAGAAATAACTTTAAACACACTTATTTTAGTTGAAAAAGTCATCATTCACATCCAACTGTCATTTACAGTCAAAAAATAAAATGTTAAAATTTCATCCATATTGACAATTTTGGAATCGTTCGACTGGTCCGGAGTCATCGTTTTTCATCAGAAAATTGATTTTTTGGACTGTACCAAAAATGATTCAAAATGTCAATTGTATCGTGCCTCATGTTGAATAACCACTTTTTAAACCCTCACAGTGACCAAAATTGCCATTTTTACAGAGTTGTCCTTACTCAAAAGCTTCAATTTTGACCAATTTCAGGCACAGAAATGACTTCAAACACTCTTATTTTAGTTGAAAAAGTCATAATTCGCATCCAACAGTCATTTACAGTCAAAAAATAAAATGTTAACATTTCATCGATATTGACCATATTGGGAACGTTCGACAGGTCCGGAGTCATCGTTTTTCATCAGAGAATTGATGTTTAGGACTGTACCAAAAATGATTCAAAATGTAAATTTATCGTGCCTCATGTTGAATAACCACTTTTTAAACCCTCACAGTGACCAAAATTGCCATTTTTACAGAGATTTGCTTACTCAAAAGCTTCAATTTTGACCAATTTCAGGCACAGAAATGACTTTAAACACACTTATTTTAGTTGAAAAATTCATAATTCACAGCCAACAGTCATTTACAGTCCAAAAATTAAATGTTAAAATTTCATCCATATTGACCATTTTGGGAACGTTCGACAGGTCCAAAGTCATCGTTTTTCATCAGAAAATTGATTTTTTGGACTGTACCAAAAATGATTCAAAATGTAAATTGGATCGTGCCTCATGTTGAATAACCACTTTTTAAACCCTCACAGTAACCGATATTGCCATTTTTACAGAGTTTTGCTTACTCAAAAGCGTCAATTTTGAACAATTTCAGGCACAGTAATGACTTTAAACACAGTTATTGTAGTTGAAAAAGTCTTAATTCACATCCACCAGTCATTTACAGTGCAAAAATTAAATGTTAAAATTTCATCCATATTGACCATTTTGGGAACTTCGACAGGTCCGGAGTCATCGTTTTTAATCAGAAAATTGATTTTTTTGGACTGTACCAAAAATGATTCAAAATGTCAAATGGATTGTGCCTCATGTTGTATAACCACTTTTTAAACCCTCACGTGACCAAAATTGCCATTTTTACAGAGTTTTCCTTATTCAAAAGATTCAATTTTGACCAATTTCAGGCATAGAAATGACTTCAAACACTCTTATTTTAGTTGAAAAAGTCATAATTCGCATCCAACAGTCATTTACAGTCAAAAAATAAAATGCTAAAATTTCATCCATATTGACCATTTTGGGAACGTTCGACAGGTCCGGAGTCATCGTTTTTCATCAGAAAATTGACTTTTTTGGACTGTACCAAAAATGATTCAAAATGTCAATTGGATCGTGCCTCATGTTGAATAACCACTTTTTAAACCCTCACAGTGACCAAAATTGCCATTTTTACAGAGTTCTGCTTACTCAAAAGCTTCAATTTTGACCAATTTCAGGCACAGAAAAGAATTTAAACACACTTATTTTAGTTGAAAAAGTCATAATTCACACCCAACAGTCATTTAGAGTAAAAAGATTAAATGTTAAAATTTCATCCATATTGACCATTTTGGGAACGTTTGACAGGTCCGGAGTCATCGTTTTTCATCAGAAAATTTATTTTTTGGGACTCTACCAACAATGATTCAAAATGTCAATTGGATTGTGCCTCATGTTGAATAACCACTTTTTAAACCCTCACAGTGACCAAAATTGCAATTTTTAAAGAGTTTTGCTTACTCAAAAGCTTCAATTTTGACCAATTTCAGGCACAGAAATGACTTTAAACACACTTATTTTAGTTGAAAAAGTCATAATTCACATCCAACAGTCATTTATAGTCAAAAAATAAAATGTTAAAATTTCATCTATATTGACCATTTTGGGAACGTTCGACAGGTCCGGAGTCATCGTTTTTCATCAGAAAATTGACTTTTTTGGACTGTAACAAAAATGATTCAAAATGTCAATTGGATCGTGCCTCATGTTGAATAACCACTTTTTAAACCCTCACAGTGACCAAAATTGCCATTTTTACAGAGTTTTGCTTACTCAAAAGCTTCAATTTTGACCAATTTCAGGCACAGAAATGACTTTAAACACACTTATTTTAGTTGAAAAACTCATAATTCACATCCAACAGTCATTTACAGTCAATAAATAAAATGTTAAAATTTCATCCATATTGACCATTTTGGGAACGTTCGACAGGTCCGGAGTCATCGTTTTTCATCAGAAAATTGATTTTTTTGGACTGTACCAAAAATGATTCAAAATATAAATTGGATCGTGCCTCATGTTGAATAACCACTTTTTAAACCCTCACAGTGACCAAAATTGCCATTTTTACAGAGTTATGCTTACTCAAAAGCTTCAATTTTGACCAATTTCAGGCACAGAAATAACTTTAAACACACTTATTTTAGTTGAAAAAGTCATCATTCACATCCAACTGTCATTTACAGTCAAAAAATAAAATGTTAAAATTTCATCCATATTGACAATTTTGGAATCGTTCGACTGGTCCGGAGTCATCGTTTTTCATCAGAAAATTGATTTTTTGGACTGTACCAAAAATGATTCAAAATGTCAATTGTATCGTGCCTCATGTTGAATAACCACTTTTTAAACCCTCACAGTGACCAAAATTGCCATTTTTACAGAGTTGTCCTTACTCAAAAGCTTCAATTTTGACCAATTTCAGGCACAGAAATGACTTCAAACACTCTTATTTTAGTTGAAAAAGTCATAATTCGCATCCAACAGTCATTTACAGTCAAAAAATAAAATGTTAACATTTCATCGATATTGACCATATTGGGAACGTTCGACAGGTCCGGAGTCATCGTTTTTCATCAGAGAATTGATGTTTAGGACTGTACCAAAAATGATTCAAAATGTAAATTTATCGTGCCTCATGTTGAATAACCACTTTTTAAACCCTCACAGTGACCAAAATTGCCATTTTTACAGAGATTTGCTTACTCAAAAGCTTCAATTTTGACCAATTTCAGGCACAGAAATGACTTTAAACACACTTATTTTAGTTGAAAAATTCATAATTCACAGCCAACAGTCATTTACAGTCCAAAAATTAAATGTTAAAATTTCATCCATATTGACCATTTTGGGAACGTTCGACAGGTCCAAAGTCATCGTTTTTCATCAGAAAATTGATTTTTTGGACTGTACCAAAAATGATTCAAAATGTAAATTGGATCGTGCCTCATGTTGAATAACCACTTTTTAAACCCTCACAGTAACCGATATTGCCATTTTTACAGAGTTTTGCTTACTCAAAAGCGTCAATTTTGAACAATTTCAGGCACAGTAATGACTTTAAACACAGTTATTGTAGTTGAAAAAGTCTTAATTCACATCCACCAGTCATTTACAGTGCAAAAATTAAATGTTAAAATTTCATCCATATTGACCATTTTGGGAACTTCGACAGGTCCGGAGTCATCGTTTTTAATCAGAAAATTGATTTTTTTGGACTGTACCAAAAATGATTCAAAATGTCAAATGGATTGTGCCTCATGTTGTATAACCACTTTTTAAACCCTCACGTGACCAAAATTGCCATTTTTACAGAGTTTTCCTTATTCAAAAGATTCAATTTTGACCAATTTCAGGCACAGAAATGACTTCAAACACTCTTATTTTAGTTGAAAAAGTCATAATTCGCATCCAACAGTCATTTACAGTCAAAAAATAAAATGCTAAAATTTCATCCATATTGACCATTTTGGGAACGTTTGACAGGTCCGGAGTCATCGTTTTTCATCAGAAAATTGACTTTTTTGGACTGTAACAAAAATGATTCAAAATGTCAATTGCATCGTGCCTCATGTTGAATAACCACTTTTTAAACCCTCACAGTGACCAAAATTGCCATTTTTACAGAGTTCTGCTTACTCAAAAGCTTCAATTTTGACCAATTTCAGGCACAGAAAAGAATTTAAACACACTTATTTTAGTTGAAAAAGTCATAATTCACACCCAACAGTCATTTAGAGTAAAAAGATTAAAAGTTAAAATTTCATCCATATTGACCATTTTGGGAACGTTTGACAGGTCCGGAGTCATCGTTTTTCATCAGAAAATTTATTTTTTGGGACTGTACCAAAAATGATTCAAAATATAAATTGGATCGTGCCTCATGTTGAATAACCACTTTTTAAACCCTCACAGTGACCATAATTGCCATTTTTACAGAGTTTTGCTTACTCAAAAGCTTCAATTTTGACCAATTTCAGGCACAGAAATAACTTTAAACACACTTATTTTAGTTGAAAAAGTCATAATTCACATCCAACTGTCATTTACAGTCAAAAAATAAAATGTTAAAATTTCATCCATATTGACCATTTTGGGAACGTTCGACAGGTCCGGAGTCATCGTTTTTCATCAGAAAATTGATTTTTTTGGACTGTACCGAAAATGATTCAAAATATAAATTGGATCGTGCCTCATGTTGAATAACCACTTTTTAAACCCTCACAGTGACCATAATTGCCATTTTTACAGAGTTTTGCTTACTCAAAAGCTTCAATTTTGACCAATTTCAGGCACAGAAATGAATTTTAACACACGTATTCTTGTTGAAAAAGTCATAATTCACATCCAACTGTCATTTAGAGTCAAAAAATTAAATGTTAAAATTTCATCCATATTGACCATTTTGGGAACGTTCGACAGATCCGGAGTCATCGTTTTTCATCAGAAAATTGATTTTTTGGACAGTACCAAAAATGATTCAACATGTAAATTGGATCGTTCCTCATGTTGAATAACCACTTTTTAAACCCTCACAGTGACCAAATTTGCCATTTTTACAGAGTTTTGCTTACTCAAAAGCTTCAATTTTGACCAATTTCAGGCACAGAAATTACTTTAAACACAATTATTTTAGTTGAAAAACTCATAATTCACATCCAACAGTCATTTACAGTCAAAAAATTAAATGTTAAAATTTCATCCATATTGACCTTTTTGGGAACGTTCGACAGGTCCGGAGTCATCGTTTTCCATCAGAAAATGTATTTTTTGGGACTGTACCAAAAATGATTCAAAATGTCTATTGGATCGTGCCTCATGTTTGAATAACCGCTTTTTAAACCCTCACAGTGACCAAAATTGCCATTTTTACGGAGTTTTGCTTACTGAAAAGCTTCCATTTTGTCCAATTTCAGGCACAGAAATGACTTTAAACACATTTATTTTAGTTGAAAAACTCATAAGTCACATCCAACTGTCATTTACAGTCAAAAAATAAAATGTTAAAATTTCATCCATATTGACAATTTTGGAATCGTTCGACTGGTCCGGAGTCATCGTTTTTCATCAGAAAATTGATTTTTTGGACTGTACCAAAAATGATTCAAAATGTCAATTGTATCGTGCCTCATGTTGAATAACCACTTTTTAAACCCTCACAGTGACCAAAATTGCCATTTTTACAGAGTTCTGCTTACTCAAAAGCTTCAATTTTGACCAATTTCAGGCACAGAAAAGAATTTAAACACACTTATTTTAGTTGAAAAAGTCATAATTCACACCCAACAGTCATTTAGAGTAAAAAGATTAAAAGTTAAAATTTCATCCATATTGACCATTTTGGGAACGTTTGACAGGTCCGGAGTCATCGTTTTTCATCAGAAAATTGATTTTTTGGACAGTACCAAAAATGATTCAAAATGTCAATTGGATTGTGCCTCATGTTGAATAACCACTTTTTAAACCATCACAGTGACCAAAATTGCCATTTTTACAGAGTTTTGCTTACTCAAAAGCTTCAATTTTGACCAATTTCATGCACAGAAATGACTTTAAACACACTTATTTTAGTTGAAAAACTCATAATTCACATCCAACAGTCATTTATAGTCAAAAAATAAAATGTTAAAATTTCATCCATATTGACCATTTTGGGAACGTTCGAGCGGTCCAGAGTCATCGTTTTTCATCAGAAAATTGATTTTTTTTGGACTGTACCAAAAATAATTCAACATGTAAATTGGATCGTTCCTCATGTTGAATAACCACTTTTTAAACCCTCACAGTGACCAAATTTGCCATTTTTACAGAGTTTTGCTTACTCAAAAGCTTCAATTTTGACCAATTTCAGGCACAGAAATTACTTTAAACACAATTATTTTAGTTGAAAAACTCATAATTCACATCCAACAGTCATTTACAGTCAAAAAATTAAATGTTAAAATTTCATCCATATTGACCTTTTTGGGAACGTTCGACAGGTCCGGAGTCATCGTTTTCCATCAGAAAATGTATTTTTTGGGACTGTACCAAAAATGATTCAAAATGTCTATTGGATCGTGCCTCATGTTTGAATAACCGCTTTTTAAACCCTCACAGTGACCAAAATTGCCATTTTTACGGAGTTTTGCTTACTGAAAAGCTTCAATTTTGACCAATTTCAGGCACAGAAATGACTTTAAACACATTTATTTTAGTTGAAAAACTCATAAGTCACATCCAACTGTCATTTATAGTCAAAAAATAAAATGTTAAAATTTCATCCATATTGACCATTTTGGGAACGTTCGACAGATCCGGAGTCATCGTTTTTCATCAGAAAATTGATTTTTTGGACTGTACCAAAAATTATTCAAAATGTCAATTGGATCGTGCCTCATGTTAAATAACCACTTTTTTAACCCTCACAGTGACCAAAATTGCCATTTTTACAGAGTTGTGCTTACTCAAAAGCTTCAATTTTGACCAATTTCAGGCACAGAAATGACTTTAAACACACTTATTTTAGTTGAAAAAGTCATAATTCGCATCCAACAGTCATTTAGAGTCAAAAGATTAAATGTTAAAATTTCACCCATATTGACCATTTTGGGAACTCTCGACAGGTCCGGAGTCATCGTTTTTCATCAGAAAATAGATTTTTTGGACTGTACCAAAAATTATTAAAAATGTAAATTGGATCGTGCCTCATGTTGAATAACCACTTTTTAAACCCTCACAGTGACCAAAATTGCCATTTTTACAGAGTTGTGCTTACTCAAAAGCTTCAATTTTGACCAATTTCAGGCACAGAAATGAATTTTAACACACTTATTCTAGTTGAAAACGTCATAATTCACATCCAACTGTCATTTAGAGTCAAAAAATTAAATGTTAAAATTTCATCCATATTGACCATTTTGGGAACGTTCGACAGATCCGGAGTCATCGTTTTTCATCAGAAAATTGATTTTTTGGACTGTACCAAAAATTATTCAAAATGTCAATTGGATCGTGCCTCATGTTAAATAACCACTTTTTTAACCCTCACAGTGACCAAAATTGCCATTTTTACAGAGTTGTGCTTACTCAAAAGCTTCAATTTTGACCAATTTCAGGCACAGAAATGACTTTAAACACACTTATTTTAGTTGAAAAAGTCATAATTCGCATCCAACAGTCATTTAGAGTCAAAAGATTAAATGTTAAAATTTCACCCATATTGACCATTTTGGGAACGTTCGACAGGTCCGGAGTCATTGTTTTTCATCAGAAAATTTATTTTTTTGGACTGTACCAAAAATGATTCAAAATGTTAATTGGATCGTGCCTCATGTTGAATAACCACTTTTTAAACCCTCACCCTGACCAAAATTGCCATTTTTACAGAGTTATGCTTACTCAAAAGCTTCAATTTTGACCAATTTCAGGCACCGAAATGACTTTAAACACACTTATTTTAGTTGAAAAATTCATAATTCACACCCAACAGTCATTTACAGTCCAAAAATTAAATGTTAAAATTTCATCCATATTGACCATTTGGGAACGTTCGACGGGTCCAAAGTCATCGTTTTTCATCAGAAAATTGATTTTTTTGGACTGTACCAAAAATGATTCAAAATGTAAATTGGATTGTGCCTCATGTTGAATAACCACTTTTTAAACCCTCACAGTGACAAAAATTACCATTTTACAGGGTTGTGCTTACTCAAAAGCTTCAATTTTGACCAATTTCAGACACAGAAATGACTTTAAACACACTTATTTTAGTTGAAAAAGTCATAATTCACAGCCAACAGTCATTTACAGTCCAAAAATTAATTGTTAAAATTTTATCCATATTGACCATTTTGGGAACGTTCGACAGGTCAGGAGTCATCGTTTTTCATCAGAAAATTGATTTTTTTGGACTGTACGAAAAATGATTCAAAAGGTAAATTGGATCGTGCCTCATGTTGAATAACCACTTTTTAAACGCTCACAGTGACCAAAATTGCCATTTTTACAGAGTTTTACTTACTCAAAAGCTACAATTTTGACCTATTTCAGGCACTGAAATCACTTTAAGCACACTTATTTTAGTTGAAAAAGTTATAATTCGGATCCAACAGTCATTTACAGTCAAAAAATTAAATGTTAAAATTTCATCCATATTGACCATTTTGGGAACGTTCGACAGGTCCGGAGTCATCGTTTTTCATCAGAAAAATGATTTTTTGGACTGTTAAAAAATGATTCAAAATGTGAATTGGATCGTGCCTCATGTTGAATAACCACTTTTTAAACCCTCACAGTGACCAAAATTGCCAATTTTTACAGAGTTGTCCTTACTCAAAAGCTTCAATTTTGACCAATTTCAGGCACAGAAATGACTTTTAACACACTTATTTTAGTTGAAAAAGTCATAATTCACATCCAACAGTCATTTACATTCAAAAAATTAAATGTTAACATTTCATCCATATTGACAATTTTGGGAACGTTCGACAGATCCGGAGTCATCGTTTTTCATCAGAAAATTGATTTTTTTTGGACTGTACCAAAAATTATTCAAAATGTCAATTGGATCGTGCCTCATGTTAAATAACCACTTTTTTAACCCTCACATTGACCAAAATTGCCATTTTTACCTGAGTTGTGCTTACTCAAAAGCTTCAATTTTGACCAATTTAAGGCACAGAAATGACTTTAAAACACTTTTTGTAGTTGAAAAAGTCATAATTCACATCCAACAGTCATTTATAGTCAAAAAATAAAATGTTACAATTTCATCTATATTGACCATTTTGGGAACGTTCGACAGGTCCGGAGTCATCGTTTTTCATCAGAAAATTGACTTTTTTGGACTGTAACAAAAATGATTCAAAATGTCAATTGGATCATGCCTCATGTTGAATAACCACTTTTTAAACCCTCACAGTGACCAAAATTGCCATTTTTATAGAGTTTTGCTTACTCAAAAGCTTCAATTTTGACCAATTTTAGGCACAGAAATGACTTTAAACACACTTATTTTGGTTGAAAAACTCATAATTCACATCCAACAGTCATTTACAGTCAATAAATAAAATGTTAAAATTTCATCCATATTGACCATTTTGGGAACGTTCGACAGGTCCGGAGTCATCGTTTTTCATCTGAAAAATTATTTTTTGGACTTGTACCAAAAAGGATTCAAAATGTCAATTGGATCGTGCCTCATGTTGAATAACCACCTTTTAAACCCTCACAGTGACCAAAATTGACATTTTTATAGAGTTTTGCTTACTCAAAAGCTTCAATTTTGACCAATTTCATTCACAGAAATGACTTTAAACACACGTATTTTAGTTGAAAAACTCATAATTCACATCCAACAGTCATTTATAGTCAAAAAATAAAATGTTAACATTTCATCTATATTGACCATTTTGGGAACGTTCGACAGGTCCGGAGTCATCGTTTTTCATCAGAAAATTGACTTTTTTGGACTGTAACAAAAATGATTCAAAATGTCAATTGGATTGTGCCTCATGTTGAATAACCACTTTTTAAACCCTCACAGTGACCAAAATTGCCATTTTTACAGAGTTTTGCTTACTCAAAAGCTTCAATTTTGACCAATTTCAGGCACAGAAATGACTTTAAACACACTTATTTTAGTTGAAAAACTCATAATTCACATCCAACAGTCATTTACAGTCAATAAATAAAATGTTAAAATTTCATCCATATTGACCATTTTGGGAACGTTCGACAGGTCCGGAGTCATCGTTTTTCATCAGAAAATTGATTTTTTTGGACTGTACCAAAAATGATTCAAAAAATAAATTGGATCGTGCCTCATGTTGAATAACCACTTTTTAAACCCTCACAGTGACCATAATTGCCATTTTTACAGAGTTTTGCTTACTCAAAAGCTTCAATTTTGACCAATTTCAGGCACAGAAATAACTTTAAACACACTTATTTTAGTTGAAAAAGTCATAATTCACATCCAACTGTCATTTACAGTCAAAAAATAAAATGTTAAAATTTCATCCATATTGACAATTTTGGAATCGTTCGACTGGTCCGGAGTCATCGTTTTTCATCAGAAAATTGATTTTTTGGACTGTACCAAAAATGATTCAAAATGTCAATTGTATCGTGCCTCATGTTGAATAACCACTTTTTAAACCCTCACAGTGACCAAAATTGCCATTTTTACAGAGTTCTGCTTACTCAAAAGCTTCAATTTTGACCAATTTCAGGCACAGAAAAGAATTTAAACACACTTATTTTAGTTGAAAAAGTCATAATTCACACCCAACAGTCATTTAGAGTAAAAAGATTAAAAGTTAAAATTTCATCCATATTGACCATTTTGGGAACGTTTGACAGGTCCGGAGTCATTGTTTTTCATCAGAAAATTGATTTTTTGGACAGTACCAAAAATGATTCAAAATGTCAATTGGATCGTGCCTCATGTTGAATAACCACTTTTTAAACCATCACAGTGACCAAAATTGCCATTTTTACAGAGTTTTGCTTACTCAAAAGCTTCAATTTTGACCAATTTCATGCACAGAAATGACTTTAAACACACTTATTTTAGTTGAAAAACTCATAATTCACATCCAACAGTCATTTATAGTCAAAAAATAAAATGTTAAAATTTCATCCATATTGACCATTTTGGGAACGTTCGAGCGGTCCAGAGTTATCGTTTTTCATCAGAAAATTGATTTTTTGGACTGTAACAAAAATGATTCAAAATGTCAATTGGATCGTTCCTCATGTTGAATAACCACTTTTTAAACCCTCACAGTGACCAAAATTGCCATTTTTACAGAGTTGTCCTTACTCAAAAGCTTCAATTTTGACCAATTTCAGGCACAGAAATGACTTCAAACACTCTTATTTTAGTTGAAAAAGTCATAATTCGCATCCAACAGTCATTTACAGTCAAAAAATAAAATGTTAACATTTCATCGATATTGACCATATTGGGAACGTTCGACAGGTCCGGAGTCATCGTTTTTCATCAGAGAATTGATGTTTAGGACTGTACCAAAAATGATTCAAAATGTAAATTTATCGTGCCTCATGTTGAATAACCACTTTTTAAACCCTCACAGTGACCAAAATTGCCATTTTTACAGAGATTTGCTTACTCAAAAGCTTCAATTTTGACCAATTTCAGGCACAGAAATGACTTTAAACACACTTATTTTAGTTGAAAAATTCATAATTCACAGCCAACAGTCATTTACAGTCCAAAAATTAAATGTTAAAATTTCATCCATATTGACCATTTTGGGAACGTTCGACAGGTCCAAAGTCATCGTTTTTCATCAGAAAATTGATTTTTTGGACTGTACCAAAAATGATTCAAAATGTAAATTGGATCGTGCCTCATGTTGAATAACCACTTTTTAAACCCTCACAGTAACCGATATTGCCATTTTTACAGAGTTTTGCTTACTCAAAAGCGTCAATTTTGAACAATTTCAGGCACAGTAATGACTTTAAACACAGTTATTGTAGTTGAAAAAGTCTTAATTCACATCCACCAGTCATTTACAGTGCAAAAATTAAATGTTAAAATTTCATCCATATTGACCATTTTGGGAACTTCGACAGGTCCGGAGTCATCGTTTTTAATCAGAAAATTGATTTTTTTGGACTGTACCAAAAATGATTCAAAATGTCAAATGGATTGTGCCTCATGTTGTATAACCACTTTTTAAACCCTCACGTGACCAAAATTGCCATTTTTACAGAGTTTTCCTTATTCAAAAGATTCAATTTTGACCAATTTCAGGCACAGAAATGACTTCAAACACTCTTATTTTAGTTGAAAAAGTCATAATTCGCATCCAACAGTCATTTACAGTCAAAAAATAAAATGCTAAAATTTCATCCATATTGACCATTTTGGGAACGTTTGACAGGTCCGGAGTCATCGTTTTTCATCAGAAAATTGACTTTTTTGGACTGTAACAAAAATGATTCAAAATGTCAATTGGATCGTGCCTCATGTTGAATAACCACTTTTTAAACCCTCACAGTGACCAAAATTGCCATTTTTACAGAGTTCTGCTTACTCAAAAGCTTCAATTTTGACCAATTTCAGGCACAGAAAAGAATTTAAACACACTTATTTTAGTTGAAAAAGTCATAATTCACACCCAACAGTCATTTAGAGTAAAAAGATTAAAAGTTAAAATTTCATCCATATTGACCATTTTGGGAACGTTTGACAGGTCCGGAGTCATCGTTTTTCATCAGAAAATTTATTTTTTGGGACTGTACCAAAAATGATTCAAAATATAAATTGGATCGTGCCTCATGTTGAATAACCACTTTTTAAACCCTCACAGTGACCATAATTGCCATTTTTACAGAGTTTTGCTTACTCAAAAGCTTCAATTTTGACCAATTTCAGGCACAGAAATAACTTTAAACACACTTATTTTAGTTGAAAAAGTCATAATTCACATCCAACTGTCATTTACAGTCAAAAAATAAAATGTTAAAATTTCATCCATATTGACCATTTTGGGAACGTTCGACAGGTCCGGAGTCATCGTTTTTCATCAGAAAATTGATTTTTTTGGACTGTACCGAAAATGATTCAAAATATAAATTGGATCGTGCCTCATGTTGAATAACCACTTTTTAAACCCTCACAGTGACCATAATTGCCATTTTTACAGAGTTTTGCTTACTCAAAAGCTTCAATTTTGACCAATTTCAGGCACAGAAATGAATTTTAACACACGTATTCTTGTTGAAAAAGTCATAATTCACATCCAACTGTCATTTAGAGTCAAAAAATTAAATGTTAAAATTTCATCCATATTGACCATTTTGGGAACGTTCGACAGATCCGGAGTCATCGTTTTTCATCAGAAAATTGATTTTTTGGACAGTACCAAAAATGATTCAACATGTAAATTGGATCGTTCCTCATGTTGAATAACCACTTTTTAAACCCTCACAGTGACCAAATTTGCCATTTTTACAGAGTTTTGCTTACTCAAAAGCTTCAATTTTGACCAATTTCAGGCACAGAAATTACTTTAAACACAATTATTTTAGTTGAAAAACTCATAATTCACATCCAACAGTCATTTACAGTCAAAAAATTAAATGTTAAAATTTCATCCATATTGACCTTTTTGGGAACGTTCGACAGGTCCGGAGTCATCGTTTTCCATCAGAAAATGTATTTTTTGGGACTGTACCAAAAATGATTCAAAATGTCTATTGGATCGTGCCTCATGTTTGAATAACCACTTTTTAAACCCTCACAGTGACCAAAATTGCCATTTTTACGGAGTTTTGCTTACTGAAAAGCTTCCATTTTGTCCAATTTCAGGCACAGAAATGACTTTAAACACATTTATTTTAGTTGAAAAACTCATAAGTCACATCCAACTGTCATTTACAGTCAAAAAATAAAATGTTAAAATTTCATCCATATTGACAATTTTGGAATCGTTCGACTGGTCCGGAGTCATCGTTTTTCATCAGAAAATTGATTTTTTGGACTGTACCAAAAATGATTCAAAATGTCAATTGTATCGTGCCTCATGTTGAATAACCACTTTTTAAACCCTCACAGTGACCAAAATTGCCATTTTTACAGAGTTCTGCTTACTCAAAAGCTTCAATTTTGACCAATTTCAGGCACAGAAAAGAATTTAAACACACTTATTTTAGTTGAAAAAGTCATAATTCACACCCAACAGTCATTTAGAGTAAAAAGATTAAAAGTTAAAATTTCATCCATATTGACCATTTTGGGAACGTTTGACAGGTCCGGAGTCATCGTTTTTCATCAGAAAATTGATTTTTTGGACAGTACCAAAAATGATTCAAAATGTCAATTGGATTGTGCCTCATGTTGAATAACCACTTTTTAAACCATCACAGTGACCAAAATTGCCATTTTTACAGAGTTTTGCTTACTCAAAAGCTTCAATTTTGACCAATTTCATGCACAGAAATGACTTTAAACACACTTATTTTAGTTGAAAAACTCATAATTCACATCCAACAGTCATTTATAGTCAAAAAATAAAATGTTAAAATTTCATCCATATTGACCATTTTGGGAACGTTCGAGCGGTCCAGAGTCATCGTTTTTCATCAGAAAATTGATTTTTTTTGGACTGTACCAAAAATAATTCAACATGTAAATTGGATCGTTCCTCATGTTGAATAACCACTTTTTAAACCCTCACAGTGACCAAATTTGCCATTTTTACAGAGTTTTGCTTACTCAAAAGCTTCAATTTTGACCAATTTCAGGCACAGAAATTACTTTAAACACAATTATTTTAGTTGAAAAACTCATAATTCACATCCAACAGTCATTTACAGTCAAAAAATTAAATGTTAAAATTTCATCCATATTGACCTTTTTGGGAACGTTCGACAGGTCCGGAGTCATCGTTTTCCATCAGAAAATGTATTTTTTGGGACTGTACCAAAAATGATTCAAAATGTCTATTGGATCGTGCCTCATGTTTGAATAACCGCTTTTTAAACCCTCACAGTGACCAAAATTGCCATTTTTACGGAGTTTTGCTTACTGAAAAGCTTCAATTTTGACCAATTTCAGGCACAGAAATGACTTTAAACACATTTATTTTAGTTGAAAAACTCATAAGTCACATCCAACTGTCATTTATAGTCAAAAAATAAAATGTTAAAATTTCATCCATATTGACCATTTTGGGAACGTTCGACAGATCCGGAGTCATCGTTTTTCATCAGAAAATTGATTTTTTGGACTGTACCAAAAATTATTCAAAATGTCAATTGGATCGTGCCTCATGTTAAATAACCACTTTTTTAACCCTCACAGTGACCAAAATTGCCATTTTTACAGAGTTGTGCTTACTCAAAAGCTTCAATTTTGACCAATTTCAGGCACAGAAATGAATTTTAACACACTTATTCTAGTTGAAAACGTCATAATTCACATCCAACTGTCATTTAGAGTCAAAAAATTAAATGTTAAAATTTCATCCATATTGACCATTTTGGGAACGTTCGACAGATCCGGAGTCATCGTTTTTCATCAGAAAATTGATTTTTTGGACTGTACCAAAAATTATTCAAAATGTCAATTGGATCGTGCCTCATGTTAAATAACCACTTTTTTAACCCTCACAGTGACCAAAATTGCCATTTTTACAGAGTTGTGCTTACTCAAAAGCTTCAATTTTGACCAATTTCAGGCACAGAAATGACTTTAAACACACTTATTTTAGTTGAAAAAGTCATAATTCGCATCCAACAGTCATTTAGAGTCAAAAGATTAAATGTTAAAATTTCACCCATATTGACCATTTTGGGAACGTTCGACAGGTCCGGAGTCATTGTTTTTCATCAGAAAATTTATTTTTTTGGACTGTACCAAAAATGATTCAAAATGTTAATTGGATCGTGCCTCATGTTGAATAACCACTTTTTAAACCCTCACCCTGACCAAAATTGCCATTTTTACAGAGTTATGCTTACTCAAAAGCTTCAATTTTGACCAATTTCAGGCACCGAAATGACTTTAAACACACTTATTTTAGTTGAAAAATTCATAATTCACACCCAACAGTCATTTACAGTCCAAAAATTAAATGTTAAAATTTCATCCATATTGACCATTTGGGAACGTTCGACGGGTCCAAAGTCATCGTTTTTCATCAGAAAATTGATTTTTTTGGACTGTACCAAAAATGATTCAAAATGTAAATTGGATTGTGCCTCATGTTGAATAACCACTTTTTAAACCCTCACAGTGACAAAAATTACCATTTTACAGGGTTGTGCTTACTCAAAAGCTTCAATTTTGACCAATTTCAGACACAGAAATGACTTTAAACACACTTATTTTAGTTGAAAAAGTCATAATTCACAGCCAACAGTCATTTACAGTCCAAAAATTAATTGTTAAAATTTTATCCATATTGACCATTTTGGGAACGTTCGACAGGTCAGGAGTCATCGTTTTTCATCAGAAAATTGATTTTTTTGGACTGTACGAAAAATGATTCAAAAGGTAAATTGGATCGTGCCTCATGTTGAATAACCACTTTTTAAACGCTCACAGTGACCAAAATTGCCATTTTTACAGAGTTTTACTTACTCAAAAGCTACAATTTTGACCTATTTCAGGCACTGAAATCACTTTAAGCACACTTATTTTAGTTGAAAAAGTTATAATTCGGATCCAACAGTCATTTACAGTCAAAAAATTAAATGTTAAAATTTCATCCATATTGACCATTTTGGGAACGTTCGACAGGTCCGGAGTCATCGTTTTTCATCAGAAAAATGATTTTTTGGACTGTTAAAAAATGATTCAAAATGTGAATTGGATCGTGCCTCATGTTGAATAACCACTTTTTAAACCCTCACAGTGACCAAAATTGCCAATTTTTACAGAGTTGTCCTTACTCAAAAGCTTCAATTTTGACCAATTTCAGGCACAGAAATGACTTTTAACACACTTATTTTAGTTGAAAAAGTCATAATTCACATCCAACAGTCATTTACATTCAAAAAATTAAATGTTAACATTTCATCCATATTGACAATTTTGGGAACGTTCGACAGATCCGGAGTCATCGTTTTTCATCAGAAAATTGATTTTTTTTGGACTGTACCAAAAATTATTCAAAATGTCAATTGGATCGTGCCTCATGTTAAATAACCACTTTTTTAACCCTCACATTGACCAAAATTGCCATTTTTACCTGAGTTGTGCTTACTCAAAAGCTTCAATTTTGACCAATTTAAGGCACAGAAATGACTTTAAAACACTTTTTGTAGTTGAAAAAGTCATAATTCACATCCAACAGTCATTTATAGTCAAAAAATAAAATGTTACAATTTCATCTATATTGACCATTTTGGGAACGTTCGACAGGTCCGGAGTCATCGTTTTTCATCAGAAAATTGACTTTTTTGGACTGTAACAAAAATGATTCAAAATGTCAATTGGATCATGCCTCATGTTGAATAACCACTTTTTAAACCCTCACAGTGACCAAAATTGCCATTTTTATAGAGTTTTGCTTACTCAAAAGCTTCAATTTTGACCAATTTTAGGCACAGAAATGACTTTAAACACACTTATTTTGGTTGAAAAACTCATAATTCACATCCAACAGTCATTTACAGTCAATAAATAAAATGTTAAAATTTCATCCATATTGACCATTTTGGGAACGTTCGACAGGTCCGGAGTCATCGTTTTTCATCTGAAAAATTATTTTTTGGACTTGTACCAAAAAGGATTCAAAATGTCAATTGGATCGTGCCTCATGTTGAATAACCACCTTTTAAACCCTCACAGTGACCAAAATTGACATTTTTATAGAGTTTTGCTTACTCAAAAGCTTCAATTTTGACCAATTTCATTCACAGAAATGACTTTAAACACACGTATTTTAGTTGAAAAACTCATAATTCACATCCAACAGTCATTTATAGTCAAAAAATAAAATGTTAACATTTCATCTATATTGACCATTTTGGGAACGTTCGACAGGTCCGGAGTCATCGTTTTTCATCAGAAAATTGACTTTTTTGGACTGTAACAAAAATGATTCAAAATGTCAATTGGATTGTGCCTCATGTTGAATAACCACTTTTTAAACCCTCACAGTGACCAAAATTGCCATTTTTACAGAGTTTTGCTTACTCAAAAGCTTCAATTTTGACCAATTTCAGGCACAGAAATGACTTTAAACACACTTATTTTAGTTGAAAAACTCATAATTCACATCCAACAGTCATTTACAGTCAATAAATAAAATGTTAAAATTTCATCCATATTGACCATTTTGGGAACGTTCGACAGGTCCGGAGTCATCGTTTTTTATCAGAAAATTGATTTTTTTGGACTGTACCAAAAATGATTCAAAAAATAAATTGGATCGTGCCTCATGTTGAATAACCACTTTTTAAACCCTCACAGTGACCATAATTGCCATTTTTACAGAGTTTTGCTTACTCAAAAGCTTCAATTTTGACCAATTTCAGGCACAGAAATAACTTTAAACACACTTATTTTAGTTGAAAAAGTCATAATTCACATCCAACTGTCATTTACAGTCAAAAAATAAAATGTTAAAATTTCATCCATATTGACAATTTTGGAATCGTTCGACTGGTCCGGAGTCATCGTTTTTCATCAGAAAATTGATTTTTTGGACTGTACCAAAAATGATTCAAAATGTCAATTGTATCGTGCCTCATGTTGAATAACCACTTTTTAAACCCTCACAGTGACCAAAATTGCCATTTTTACAGAGTTCTGCTTACTCAAAAGCTTCAATTTTGACCAATTTCAGGCACAGAAAAGAATTTAAACACACTTATTTTAGTTGAAAAAGTCATAATTCACACCCAACAGTCATTTAGAGTAAAAAGATTAAAAGTTAAAATTTCATCCATATTGACCATTTTGGGAACGTTTGACAGGTCCGGAGTCATTGTTTTTCATCAGAAAATTGATTTTTTGGACAGTACCAAAAATGATTCAAAATGTCAATTGGATCGTGCCTCATGTTGAATAACCACTTTTTAAACCATCACAGTGACCAAAATTGCCATTTTTACAGAGTTTTGCTTACTCAAAAGCTTCAATTTTGACCAATTTCATGCACAGAAATGACTTTAAACACACTTATTTTAGTTGAAAAACTCATAATTCACATCCAACAGTCATTTATAGTCAAAAAATAAAATGTTAAAATTTCATCCATATTGACCATTTTGGGAACGTTCGAGCGGTCCAGAGTTATCGTTTTTCATCAGAAAATTGATTTTTTGGACTGTAACAAAAATGATTCAAAATGTCAATTGGATCGTTCCTCATGTTGAATAACCACTTTTTAAACCCTCACAGTGACCAAAATTGCCATTTTTACAGAGTTTTGCTTACTCAAAAGCTTCAATTTTGACCAATTTCAGGCACAGAAATGACTTTAAACACACTTATTTTAGTTGAAAAACTAATAATTCACATCCAACAGTCATTTACAGTCAAAAAATTCAATGTTAAAATTTCATCCATATTGACCATTTTAGGAACGTTCGACAGGTCCGGAGTCATCGTTTTTCATCAGAAAATTGATTTTTTTTGGACTGTACCAAAAATAATTCAACATGTAAATTGGATCGTTCCTCATGTTGAATAACCACTTTTTAAACCCTCACAGTGACCAAATTTGCCATTTTTACAGAGTTTTGCTTACTCAAAAGCTTCAATTTTGACCAATTTCAGGCACAGAAATTACTTTAAACACAATTATTTTAGTTGAAAAACTCATAATTCACATCCAACAGTCATTTACAGTCAAAAAATTAAATGTTAAAATTTCATCCATATTGACCTTTTTGGGAACGTTCGACAGGTCCGGAGTCATCGTTTATCATCAGAAAATGTATTTTTTGGGACTGTACCAAAAATGATTCAAAATGTCTATTGGATCGTGCCTCATGTTTGAATAACCGCTTTTTAAACCCTCACAGTGACCAAAATTGCCATTTTTACGGAGTTTTGCTTACTGAAAAGCTTCAATTTTGACCAATTTCAGGCACAGAAATGACTTTAAACACATTTATTTTAGTTGAAAAACTCATAAGTCACATCCAACAGTCATTTATAGTCAAAAAATAAAATGTTAAAATTTCATCCATATTGACCATTTTGGGAACGTTCCACAAGTCCGGAGTCATCGTTTTTCATCAGAAAATTGATTTTTTTTGGACTGTACCAAAAATAATTCAACATGTAAATTGGATAGTTCCTCATGTTGAATAACCACTTTTTAAACCCTCACAGTGACCAAATTTGCCATTTTTACAGAGTTTTGCTTACTCAAAAGCTTCAATTTTGACCAATTTCAGGCACAGAAATTACTTTAAACACAATTATTTTAGTTGAAAAACTCATAATTCACATCCAACAGTCATTTACAGTCAAAAAATTAAATGTTAAAATTTCATCCATATTGACCTTTTTGGGAACGTTCGACAGGTCCGGAGTCATCGTTTATCATCAGAAAATGTATTTTTTGGGACTGTACCAAAAATGATTCAAAATGTCTATTGGATCGTGCCTCATGTTGAATAACCACTTTTTAAACCCTCACAGTGACTAAAATTGCCACTTTTTACAGAGTTCTGCTTACTCAAAAGCTTCAATTTTGACCAATTTCAGGCACAGAAATGACTTTAAACACACTTATTTTAGTTGAAAAAGTCATAATTCACACCCAACAGTCATTTAGAGTAAAAAGATTAAAAGTTAAAATTTCATCCATATTGACCATTTTGGGAACGTTCGACAGGTCCGGAATCATCGTTTTCCATCAGAAAATGTATTTTTTTGGACTGTACCAAAAATGATTCAAAATGTCTATTGGATCGTGCCTCATGTTTGAATAACCACTTTTTAAACCCTCACAGTGACCAAAATTGCCATTTTTACAGAGTTTTGCTTACTCAAAAGCTTCAATTTTGACCAATTTCATGCACAGAAATGACTTTAAACACACTTATTTTAGTTGAAAAACTCATAATTCACATCCAACAGTCATTTATAGTCAAAAAATAAAATGTTAAAATGTCATCCATATTGACCATTTTGGGAACGTTCGAGCGGTCCAGAGTCATCGTTTTTCATCAGAAAATTGATTTTTTGGACTGTAACAAAAATTATTCAAAATGTCAATTGGATCGTTCCTCATGTTGAATAACCACTTTTTAAACCCTCACAGTGACCAAAATTGCCATTTTTACAGAGTTTTGCTTACTCAAAAGCTTCAATTTTGACCAATTTCAGGCACAGAAATGACTTTAAACACACTTATTTTAGTTGAAAAACTAATAATTCACATCCAACAGTCATTTACAGTCAAAAAATTCAATGTTAAAATTTGATCCATATTGACCATTTTAGGAACGTTCGACAGGTCCGGAGTCATCGTTTTTCATCAGAAAATTGATTTTTTTTGGACTGTACCAAAAATTATTCAAAATGTCAATTAGATCGTGCCTCATGTTAAATAACCACTTTTTTAACCCTCACATTGACCAAAATTGCCATTTTTACCTGAGTTGTGCTTACTCAAAAGCTTCAATTTTGACCAATTTAAGGCACAGAAATGACTTTAAAAAACTTTTTGTAGTTGAAAAAGTCATAATTCACATCCAACAGTCATTTATAGTCAAAAAATAAAATGTTAAAATTTCATCTATATTGACCATTTTGGGAACGTTCGACAGGTCCGGAGTCATCGTTTTTCATCAGAAAATTGACTTTTTTGGACTGTAACAAAAATGATTCAAAATGTCAATTGGATCATGCCTCATGTTGAATAACCACTTTTTAAACCCTCACAGTGACCAAAATTGCCATTTTTATAGAGTTTTGCTTACTCAAAAGCTTCAATTTTGACCAATTTTAGGCACAGAAATGACTTTAAACACACTTATTTTGGTTGAAAAACTCATAATTCACATCCAACAGTCATTTACAGTCAATAAATAAAATGTTAAAATTTCATCCATATTGACCATTTTGGGAACGTTCAACAGGTCCGGAGTCATCGTTTTTCATCTGAAAAATTATTTTTTGGACTTGTACCAAAAAGGATTCAAAATGTCAATTGGATCGTGCCTCATGTTGAATAACCACCTTTTAAACCCTCACAGTGACCAAAATTGACATTTTTATAGAGTTTTGCTTACTCAAAAGCTTCAATTTTGACCAATTTCATTCACAGAAATGACTTTAAACACACGTATTTTAGTTGAAAAACTCATAATTCACATCCAACAGTCATTTATAGTCAAAAAATAAAATGTTAACATTTCATCTATATTGACCATTTTGGGAACGTTCGACAGGTCCGGAGTCATCGTTTTTCATCAGAAAATTGACTTTTTTAGACTGTAACAAAAATGATTCAAAATGTCAATTGGATCGTGCCTCATGTTGAATAACCACTTTTTAAACCCTCACAGTGACCAAAATTGCCATTTTTACAGAGTTTTGCTTACTCAAAAGCTTCAATTTTGACCAATTTCAGGCACAGAAATGACTTTAAACACACTTATTTTAGTTGAAAAACTCATAATTCACATCCAACAGTCATTTACAGTCAATAAATAAAATGTTAAAATTTCATCCATATTGACCATTTTGGGAACGTTCGACAGGTCCGGAGTCATCGTTTTTCATCAGAAAATTGATTTTTTTGGACTGTACCAAAAATGATTCAAAATATAAATTGGATCGTGCCTCATGTTGAATAACCACTTTTTAAACCCTCACAGTGACCATAATTGCCATTTTTACAGAGTTTTGCTTACTCAAAAGCTTCAATTTTGACCAATTTCAGGCACAGAAATAACTTTAAACACACTTATTTTAGTTGAAAAAGTCATAATTCACATCCAACTGTCATTTACAGTCAAAAAATAAAATGTTAAAATTTCATCCATATTGACAATTTTGGAATCGTTCGACTGGTCCGGAGTCATCGTTTTTCATCAGAAAATTGATTTTTTGGACTGTACCAAAAATGATTCAAAATGTCAATTGTATCGTGCCTCATGTTGAATAACCACTTTTTAAACCCTCACAGTGACCAAAATTGCCATTTTTACAGAGTTCTGCTTACTCAAAAGCTTCAATTTTGACCAATTTCAGGCACAGAAAAGAATTTAAACACACTTATTTTAGTTGAAAAAGTCATAATTCACACCCAACAGTCATTTAGAGTAAAAAGATTAAAAGTTAAAATTTCATCCATATTGACCATTTTGGGAACGTTTGACAGGTCCGGAGTCATTGTTTTTCATCAGAAAATTGATTTTTTGGACTGTACCAAAAATGATTCAAAATGTCAATTGGATCGTGCCTCATGTTGAATAACCACTTTTTAAACCATCACAGTGACCAAAATTGCCATTTTTACAGAGTTTTGCTTACTCAAAAGCTTCAATTTTGACCAATTTCATGCACAGAAATGACTTTAAACACACTTATTTTAGTTGAAAAACTCATAATTCACATCCAACAGTCATTTATAGTCAAAAAATAAAATGTTAAAATTTCATCCATATTGACCATTTTGGGAACGTTCGAGCGGTCCAGAGTTATCGTTTTTCATCAGAAAATTGATTTTTTGGACTGTAACAAAAATGATTCAAAATGTCAATTGGATCGTTCCTCATGTTGAATAACCACTTTTTAAACCCTCACAGTGACCAAAATTGCCATTTTTACAGAGTTTTGCTTACTCAAAAGCTTTAATTTTGACCAATTTCAGGCACAGAAATGACTTTAAACACACTTATTTTAGTTGAAAAACTAATAATTCACATCCAACAGTCATTTACAGTCAAAAAATTCAATGTTAAAATTTCATCCATATTGACCATTTTAGGAACGTTCGACAGGTCCGGAGTCATCGTTTTTCATCAGAAAATTTTTTTTTTTTGGACTGTACCAAAAATAATTCAACATGTAAATTGGATCGTTCCTCATGTTGAATAACCACTTTTTAAACCCTCACAGTGACCAAATTTGCCATTTTTACAGAGTTTTGCTTACTCAAAAGCTTCAATTTTGACCAATTTCAGGCACAGAAATTACTTTAAACACAATTATTTTAGTTGAAAAACTCATAATTCACATCCAACAGTCATTTACAGTCAAAAAATTAAATGTTAAAATTTCATCCATATTGACCTTTTTGGGAACGTTCGACAGGTCCGGAGTCATCGTTTATCATCAGAAAATGTATTTTTTGGGACTGTACCAAAAATGATTCAAAATGTCTATTGGATCGTGCCTCATGTTTGAATAACCGCTTTTTAAACCCTCACAGTGACCAAAATTGCCATTTTTACGGAGTTTTGCTTACTGAAAAGCTTCAATTTTGACCAATTTCAGGCACAGAAATGACTTTAAACACATTTATTTTAGTTGAAAAACTCATAAGTCACATCCAACAGTCATTTATAGTCAAAAAATAAAATGTTAAAATTTCATCCATATTGACCATTTTGGGAACGTTCCACAAGTCCGGAGTCATCGTTTTTCATCAGAAAATTGATTTTTTTGGACTGTAACAAAAATGATTCAAAATGTCAATTGGATCGTGCCTCATGTTGAATAACCACTTTTTAAACCCTCACAGTGACCAAAATTGCAATTTTTACAGAGTTTTGCTTACTCAAAAGCTTCAATTTTGACCAATTTCATGCACAGAAATGACTTTAAACACACTTATTTTAGTTGAAAAACTCATAATTCACATCCAACAGTCATTTATAGTCAAAAAATAAAATGTTAAAATTTCATCCATATTGACCATTTTGGGAACGTTCGAGCGGTCCAGAGTCATCGTTTTTCATCAGAAAATTGATTTTTTGGACTGTAACAAAAATTATTCAAAATGTCAATTGGATCGTTCCTCATGTTGAATAACCACTTTTTAAACCCTCACAGTGACCAAATTTGCCATTTTTACAGAGTTTTGCTTACTCAAAAGCTTCAATTTTGACCAATTTCAGGCACAGAAATTACTGTAAACACAATTATTTTAGTTGAAAAACTCATAATTCACATCCAACAGTCATTTACAGTCAAAAAATTCAATGTTAAAATTTCATCCATATTGACCATTTTGGGAACGTTCGACAGGTCCGGAGTCATCGTTTTTCATCAGAAAATTGATTTTTTTTGGACTGTACCAAAAATAATTCAACATGTAAATTGGATCGTTCCTCATGTTGAATAACCACTTTTTAAACCCTCACAGTGACCAAAATTGCCATTTTTACAGAGTTTTGCTTACTCAAAAGCTTCAATTTTGACCAATTTCAGGCACAGAAATTACTTTAAACACACTTATTTTAGTTGAAAAACTCATAATTCACATCCAACAGTCATTTACAGTCAAAAAATTAAATGTTAAAATTTCATCCATATTGACCATTTTGGGAACGTTCGACAGGTCCGGAGTCATCGTTTTCCATCAGAAAATGTATTTTTTTGGACTGTACCAAAAATGATTCAAAATGTCTATTGGATCGTGCCTCATGTTTGAATAACCACTTTTTAAACCCTCACAGTGACCAAAATTGCCATTTTTACAGAGTTTTGCTTACTCAAAAGCTTCAATTTTGACCAATTTCAGGCACAGAAATGACTTTAAACACATTTATTTTAGTTGAAAAACTCATAAGTCACATCCAACAGTCATTTATAGTCAAAAAATAAAATGTTAAAATTTCATCCATATTGACCATTTTGGGAACGTTCCACAAGTCCGGAGTCATCGTTTTTCATCAGAAAATTGATTTTTTTGGACTGTACCAAAAATGATTCAAAATATAAATTGGATCGTGCCTCATGTTGAATAACCACTTTTTAAACCCTCACAGTGACTAAAATTGCCATTTTTACAGAGTTCTGCTTACTCAAAAGCTTCAATTTTGACCAATTTCAGGCACAGAAAAGAATTTAGACACACTTATTTTAGTTGAAAAAGTCATAATTCACACCCAACAGTCATTTAGAGTAAAAAGATTAAATGTTAACATTTCATCCATATTGACCATTTTGGGAACGTTCGACAGGTCCAGAGTCATTGTTTTTCATCAGAAAATTGAGTTTTTGGACTGTACCAAAAATGATTCAAAATGTCAATTGGATCGTGCCTCATGTTGAATAACCACTTTTTAAACCATCACAGTGACCAAAATTGCCATTTTTACAGAGTTTTGCTTACTCAAAAGCTTCAATTTTGACCAATTTCAGGCACAGAAATGACTTTAAACACACTTATTTTAGTTGAAAAACTAATAATTCACATCCAACAGTCATTTACAGTCAAAAAATTAAATGTTAAAATTTCATCCATATTGACCAATTTGGGAACGTTCAACAGGTCCGGAGTCATCGTTTTTCATCCGAAAATTGATGTTTTTTGGACTGTACCAAAAATGATTCAAAATGTCAATTGGATCGTGCCTCATGTTGAATAACCACTTTTAAACCCTCCCAGTGACAAACATTGCAATTTTTAAAGAGTTTTGCTTACTCAAAAGCTTCAATTTTGACCAATTTCAGGCACAGAAATGACTTTAAACACATTTATTTTAGATGAAAAACTCATAATTCACATCCAACAGTCATTTACAATCAAAAAATTAAATGTTAAAATTTCATCCATATTGACCATTTTGGGAACGTTCCACAAGTCCGGAGTCATCGTTTTTCATCAGAAAATTGATTTTTTTGGACTGTACCAAAAATGATTCAAAATGTCAATTGGATCATGCCTCATGTTTGAATAACCACTTTTTAAACCCTCACAGTAACCAAAATTGCCATTTTTACTGAGTTTTGCTTATTCAAAAGCTTCAATTTTGACCAATTTCAGGCACAGAACTGACTTTAAACACACTTATTTTAGTTGAAAAAGTCATAATTCACACTCAACAGTCATTTAGAGTAAAAAGATTAAATGTTAAAATTTCATCCATATTGACCATTTTGGGAACGTTCGACATGTCCGGAGTCATCGTTTTTCATCAGAAAATTAATTTTTGGGACTGTACCAAAAATGATTCAAAATGTCAATTGGATCGTGCATCATGTTGAATAACCACTTTTTAAACCATCACAGTGACCAAAATTGCCATTTTTACAGAGTTTTGCTTACTCAAAAGCTTCAATTATGACCAATTTCAGGCACAGAAATGACTTTAAACACACTTATTTTAGTTGAAAAACTAATAATTCACATCCAACAGTCATTTACAGTCACAAAATTCAATGTTAAAATGTCATCCATATTGACCATTTTGGGAACGTTCGACTGGTCAGGAGTCATCGTTTTTCATCAGAAAATTGATTTTTGGGACTGTAACAAAAATGATTCAAAATGTCAATTGGATCGTTCCTCATGTTGAATAACCACGTTTTAAACCCTCACAGTGACCAAAATTGCCATTTTTACAGAGTTTTGCTTACTCAAAAGCTTCAATTATGACCAATTTCAGGCACCGAAATGACTTTAAACACACTTATTTTAGTTGAAAAACTAATAATTCACATCCAACAGTCATTTACAGTCACAAAATTCAATGTTAAAATTTCATCCATATTGACCATTTTGGGAACGTTCGAAAGGTCCGGAGTCATCGTTTTTCATCAGAAAATTGATTTTTTGGACTTGTACCAAAAACGATTCAAAATGTCAATTGGATCGTGCCTCATGTTGAATAACCACCTTTTAAACCCTCACAGTGACCAAAATTGCAATTTTTATAGAGTTTTGCTTACTCAAAAGCTTCAATTTTGACCAATTTCAGGCACAGAAAAGAATTTAAACATTGCCATTTTTACAGAGTTTTGCTTACTCAAAAGCTTCAATTTTGACCAATTTAAGGCACAGAAATGACTTTAAACACACTTATTTCAGTTGAAGAACTCATAATTTACATCCAACAGTCATTTACAGTCAATAAATAAAATGTTAAAATTTCATCCATATTGACCATTTTGGGAACGTTCAACAGGTCCGGAGTCATCGTTTTTCATCCGAAAATTGATGTTTTTTGGACTGTACCAAAAATGATTCAAAATGTCAATTGGATCATGCCTCATGTTGAATAACCACTTTTTAAACCCTCACAGTGACCAAAATTGCCATTTTTACAGAGTTTTGCTTATTAGAAAGCTTCAATTTTGTCCAATTTCAGGCACAGAAATGACTTTAAACACACTTATTTTAGTTGAAAAAGTCATAATTCACATCCAACAGTCATTTACAGTCAAAAAATTAAATGTTAAAATTTCATCCATATTGACCAATTTGGGAACGTTCGACAGGTCCGGAGTCATCGTTTTTCATCCGAAAATTGATGTTTTTTGGACTGTACCAAAAATGATTCAAAATGTCAATTGGATCATGCCTCATGTTGAATAACCACTTTTTAAACCCTCACAGTGACCAAAATTGCCACTTATTACAGAGTTTTGCTTACTCAAAAGCTTCAATTTTGACCAATTTCAGGGACAGAAATTACGTTAAACACACTTATTTTAGTTGAAAAACTCATAATTCACATCCAACAGTCATTTACAGTCAAAAAATTACATGTTAAAATTTCATCCATATTGACCATTTTGGGAACGTTCCACAAGTCCGGAGTCATCGTTTTTCATCAGAAAATTTATTTTTTTGGACTGTACCAAAAATGATTCGAAATGTCAATTGGATCATGCCTCATGTTGAATAACCACTTTTTAAACCCTCACAGTGACCAAAATTGCCATTTTTACAGAGTTTTGCTTACTCAAAAGCTTCAATTATGACCAATTTCAGGCACCGAAATGACTTTAAAGACACTTATTTTAGTTGAAAAACTAATAATTCACATCCAACAGTCATTTACAGTCACAAAAATCAATGTTAAAATTTCATCCATATTGACCATTTTGGGAACGTTCGAAAGGTCCGGAGTCATCGTTTTTCATCAGAAAATTGATTTTTTGGACTTGTACCAAAAAGGATTCAAAATGTCAATTGGATCGTGCCTCATGTTGAATAACCACCTTTTAAACCCTCACAGTGACCAAAATTGCAATTTTTATAGAGTTTTGCTTACTCAAAAGCTTCAATTTTGACCAATTTCATGCACAGAAGTGACTTTAAACACACTTATTTTAGTTGAAAAAGTCATAATTCACATCCAACAGTCATTTACAGTCAAAAAATTAAATGTTAAAATTTCATCCATATTGACCAATTTGGGAACGTTCGACAGGTCCGGAGTCATCGTTTTTCATCCGAAAATTGATGTTTTTTGGACTGTACCAAAAATGATTCAAAATGTCAATTGGATCATGCCTCATGTTGAATAACCACTTTTTAAACCCTCACAGTGACCAAAATTGCCACTTATTACAGAGTTTTGCTTACTCAAAAGCTTCAATTTTGATCAATTTCAGGCACAGAAATTACTTTAAACACACTTATTTTAGTTGAAAAACTCATAATTCACATCCAACAGTCATTTACAGTCAAAAAATCAAATGTTAAAATTTCATCCATATTGACCATTTTGGGAACGTTCGACATGTCCGGAGTCATCGTTTTTCATCAGAAAATTAATTTTTGGGACTGTACCAAAAATGATTCAAAATGTCAATTGGATCGTGCATCATGTTGAATAACCACTTTTTAAACCATCACAGTGACCAAAATTGCCATTTTTACAGAGTTTTGCTTACTCAAAAGCTTCAATTATGACCAATTTCAGGCACAGAAATGACTTTAAACACACTTATTTTAGTTGAAAAACTAATAATTCACATCCAACAGTCATTTACAGTCACAAAATTCAATGTTAAAATTTCATCCATATTGACCATTTTGGGAACGTTCGACTGGTCAGGAGTCATCGTTTTTCATCAGAAAATTGATTTTTTGGACTGTAACAAAAATGATTCAAAATGTCAATTGGATCGTTCCTCATGTTGAATAACCACGTTTTAAACCCTCACAGTGACCAAAATTGCAATTTTTACAGAGTTTTGCTTACTCAAAAGCTTCAATTATGACCAATTTCAGGCACCGAAATGACTTTAAACACACTTATTTTAGTTGAAAAACTAATAATTCACATCCAACAGTCATTTACAGTCACAAAATTCAATGTTAAAATTTCATCCATATTGACCATTTTGGGAACGTTCGAAAGGTCCGGAGTCATCGTTTTTCATCAGAAAATTGATTTTTTGGACTTGTACCAAAAAGGATTCAAAATGTCAATTGGATCGTGCCTCATGTTGAATAACCACCTTTTAAACCCTCACTGTGACCAAAATTGCAATTTTTATAGAGTTTTGCTTACTCAAAAGCTTCAATTTTGACCAATTTCATGCACAGAAGTGACTTTAAACACACTTATTTTAGTTGAAAAACTCATAATTCACATCCAACAGTCATTTATAGTCAAAAAATCAAATGTTAAAATTTCATCCATATTGACCATTTTGGGAACGTTCGACAGGTCCGGAGTCATCGTTTTTCATCAGAAAATTGACTTTTTTGGACTGTAACAAAAATGATTCAAAATGTCAATTGGATCGTGCCTCATGTTGAATAACCACTTTTTAAACCCTCACAGTGACCAAAATTGCCATTTTTACAGAGTTTTGCTTACTCAAAAGCTTCAATTTTGACCAATTTCAGGCACAGAAATAACTTTAAACACACTTATTTTAGTTGAAAAAGTCATAATTCACATCCAACTGTCATTTACAGTCAAAAAATTAAATTTTACAATTTCATCCATATTGACAATTTTGGAAACGTTCGACTGGTCAGGAGTCATCGTTTTTCATCAGAAAATTGATTTTTTGGACTGTACGAAAAATGATTCAAAATGTCAATTGTATCGTGCCTCATGTTGAATAACCACTTTTTAAACCCTCACAGTGACCAAAATTGCCATTTTTACAGAGTTCTTCTTACTCAAAGCTTCAATTTTGACCAATTTCAGGCACAGAAAAGAATTTAAACACACTTATTTTAGTTGAAAAATTCATAATTCACACCCAACAGTCATTTAGAGTAAAAAGATTAAATGTTAAAATTTCATCCATATTGACCATTTTGGGAATGTTCGACATGTCCGGAGTCATCGTTTTTCATCAGAAAATTAATTTTTGGGACTGTACCAAAAATGATTCAAAATGTCAATTGGATCGTGCATCATGTTGAATAACCACTTTTTAAACCATCACAGTGACCAAAATTGCCATTTTTACAGAGTTTTGCTTACTGAAAAGCTTCAATTATGACCAATTTCAGGCACAGAAATGACTTTAAACACACTTATTTTAGTTGAAAAACTAATAATTCACATCCAACAGTCATTTACAGTCACAAAATTCAATGTTAAAATTTCATCCATATTGACCATTTTGGGAACGTTCGACAGGTCCGGAGTCATCGTTTTTCATCAGAAAATTGATTTTTTGGACTGTACCAAAAATGATTCAACATGTAAATTGGATCGTTCCTCATGTTGAATAACCACTTTTTAAACCCTCACAGTGACCAAAATTGCCATTTTTACAGAGTTTTGCTTATTAGAAAGCTTCAATTTTGACCAATTTCAGGCACAGAAAAGAATTTAGACACACTTATTTTAGTTGAAAAAGTCATAATTCACACCCAACAGTCATTTAGAGTAAAAAGATTAAATGTTAACATTTCATCCATATTGACCATTTTGGGAACGTTCGACAGGTCCAGAGTCATTGTTTTTCATCAGAAAATTGAGTTTTTGGACTGTACCAAAAATGATTCAAAATGTCAATTGGATCGTGCCTCATGTTGAATAACCACTTTTTAAACCATCACAGTGACCAAAATTGCCATTTTTACAGAGTTTTGCTTACTCAAAAGCTTCAATTTTGACCAATTTCAGGCACAGAAATGACTTTAAACACACTTATTTTAGTTGAAAAACTAATAATTCACATCCAACAGTCATTTACAGTCAAAAAATTAAATGTTAAAATTTCATCCATATTGACCAATTTGGGAACGTTCGACAGGTCCGGAGTCATCGTTTTTCATCCGAAAATTGATGTTTTTTGGACTGTACCAAAAATGATTCAAAATGTCAATTGGATCGTGCCTCATGTTGAATAACCACTTTTAAACCCTCCCAGTGACAAACATTGCAATTTTTAAAGAGTTTTGCTTACTCAAAAGCTTCAATTTTGACCAATTTCAGGCACAGAAATGACTTTAAACACATTTATTTTAGATGAAAAACTCATAATTCACATCCAACAGTCATTTACAATCAAAAAATTAAATGTTAAAATTTCATCCATATTGACCATTTTGGGAACGTTCCACAAGTCCGGAGTCATCGTTTTTCATCAGAAAATTGATTTTTTTGGACTGTACCAAAAATGATTCAAAATGTCAATTGGATCATGCCTCATGTTTGAATAACCACTTTTTAAACCCTCACAGTAACCAAAATTGCCATTTTTACTGAGTTTTGCTTATTCAAAAGCTTCAATTTTGACCAATTTCAGGCACAGAACTGACTTTAAACACACTTATTTTAGTTGAAAAAGTCATAATTCACACCCAACAGTCATTTAGAGTAAAAAGATTAAATGTTAAAATTTCATCCATATTGACCATTTTGGGAACGTTCGACATGTCCGGAGTCATCGTTTTTCATCAGAAAATTTATTTTTGGGACTGTACCAAAAATGATTCAAAATGTCAATTGGATCGTGCATCATGTTGAATAACCACTTTTTAAACCATCACAGTGACCAAAATTGCCATTTTTACAGAGTTTTGCTTACTCAAAAGCTTCAATTATGACCAATTTCAGGCACAGAAATGACTTTAAACACACTTATTTTAGTTGAAAAACTAATAATTCACATCCAACAGTCATTTACAGTCACAAAATTCAATGTTAAAATGTCATCCATATTGACCATTTTGGGAACGTTCGACTGGTCAGGAGTCATCGTTTTTCATCAGAAAATTGATTTTTGGGACTGTAACAAAAATGATTCAAAATGTCAATTGGATCGTTCCTCATGTTGAATAACCACGTTTTAAACCCTCACAGTGACCAAAATTGCCATTTTTACAGAGTTTTGCTTACTCAAAAGCTTCAATTATGACCAATTTCAGGCACCGAAATGACTTTAAACACACTTATTTTAGTTGAAAAACTAATAATTCACATCCAACAGTCATTTACAGTCACAAAATTCAATGTTAAAATTTCATCCATATTGACCATTTTGGGAACGTTCGAAAGGTCCGGAGTCATCGTTTTTCATCAGAAAATTGATTTTTTGGACTTGTACCAAAAACGATTCAAAATGTCAATTGGATCGTGCCTCATGTTGAATAACCACCTTTTAAACCCTCACAGTGACCAAAATTGCAATTTTTATAGAGTTTTGCTTACTCAAAAGCTTCAATTTTGACCAATTTCAGGCACAGAAAAGAATTTAAACATTGCCATTTTTACAGAGTTTTGCTTACTCAAAAGCTTCAATTTTGACCAATTTAAGGCACAGAAATGACTTTAAACACACTTATTTTAGTTGAAGAACTCATAATTTACATCCAACAGTCATTTACAGTCAATAAATAAAATGTTAAAATTTCATCCATATTGACCATTTTGGGAACGTTCAACAGGTCCGGAGTCATCGTTTTTCATCAGAAAATTGATTTTTTTGGACTGTACCAAAAATGATTCAACATGTAAATTGGATCGTTCCTCATGTTGAATAACCACTTTTTAAACCCTCACAGTGACCAAAATTGCCATTTTTACAGAGTTATGCTTATTAGAAAGCTTCAATTTTGTCCAATTTCAGGCACAGAAATGACTTTAAACACACTTATTTTAGTTGAAAAAGTCATAATTCACATCCAACAGTCATTTACAGTCAAAAAATTAAATGTTAAAATTTCATCCATATTGACCAATTTGGGAACGTTCGACAGGTCCGGAGTCATCGTTTTTCATCCGAAAATTGATGTTTTTTGGACTGTACCAAAAATGATTCAAAATGTCAATTGGATCATGCCTCATGTTGAATAACCACTTTTGAAACCCTCACAGTGACCAAAATTGCCACTTATTACAGAGTTTTGCTTACTCAAAAGCTTCAATTTTGACCAATTTCAGGGACAGAAATTACGTTAAACACACTTATTTTAGTTGAAAAACTCATAATTCACATCCAACAGTCATTTACAGTCAAAAAATTACATGTTAAAATTTCATCCATATTGACCATTTTGGGAACGTTCCACAAGTCCGGAGTCATCGTTTTTCATCAGAAAATTTATTTTTTTGGAATGTACCAAAAATGATTCGAAATGTCAATTGGATCATGCCTCATGTTGAATAACCACTTTTTAAACCCTCACAGTGACCAAAATTGCCATTTTTACAGAGTTTTGCTTACTCAAAAGCTTCAATTTTGATCAATTTCAGGCACAGAAATGACTTTAAACACACTTATTTTAGTTGAAAAACTAATAATTCACATCCAACAGTCATTTACAGTCACAAAATTCAATGTTAAAATTTCATCCATATTGACCATTTTGGGAACGTTCGACTGGTCAGGAGTCATCGTTTTTCATCAGAAAATTGATTTTTTGGACTGTAACAAAAATGATTCAAAATGTCAATTGGATCGTTCCTCATGTTGAATAACCACGTTTTAAACCCTCACAGTGACCAAAATTGCCATTTTTACAGAGTTTTGCTTACTCAAAAGCTTCAATTATGACCAATTTCAGGCACCGAAATGACTTTAAACACACTTATTTTAGTTGAAAAACTAATAATTCACATCCAACAGTCATTTACAGTCACAAAATTCAATGTTAAAATTTCATCCATATTGACCATTTTGGGAACGTTCGAAAGGTCCGGAGTCATCGTTTTTCATCAGAAAATTGATTTTTTGGACTTGTACCAAAAAGGATTCAAAATGTCAATTGGATCGTGCCTCATGTTGAATAACCACCTTTTAAACCCTCACTGTGACCAAAATTGCAATTTTTATAGAGTTTTGCTTACTCAAAAGCTTCAATTTTGACCAATTTCATGCACAGAAGTGACTTTAAACACACTTATTTTAGTTGAAAAACTCATAATTCACATCCAACAGTCATTTATAGTCAAAAAATCAAATGTTAAAATTTCATCCATATTGACCATTTTGGGAACGTTCGACAGGTCCGGAGTCATCGTTTTTCATCAGAAAATTGACTTTTTTGGACTGTAACAAAAATGATTCAAAATGTCAATTGGATCGTGCCTCATGTTGAATAACCACTTTTTAAACCCTCACAGTGACCAAAATTGCCATTTTTACAGAGTTTTGCTTACTCAAAAGCTTCAATTTTGACCAATTTCAGGCACAGAAATAACTTTAAACACACTTATTTTAGTTGAAAAAGTCATAATTCACATCCAACTGTCATTTACAGTCAAAAAATTAAATTTTACAATTTCATCCATATTGACAATTTTGGAAACGTTCGACTGGTCAGGAGTCATCGTTTTTCATCAGAAAATTGATTTTTTGGACTGTACGAAAAATGATTCAAAATGTCAATTGTATCGTGCCTCATGTTGAATAACCACTTTTTAAACCCTCACAGTGACCAAAATTGCCATTTTTACAGAGTTCTTCTTACTCAAAGCTTCAATTTTGACCAATTTCAGGCACAGAAAAGAATTTAAACACACTTATTTTAGTTGAAAAATTCATAATTCACACCCAACAGTCATTTAGAGTAAAAAGATTAAATGTTAAAATTTCATCCATATTGACCATTTTGGGAATGTTCGACATGTCCGGAGTCATCGTTTTTCATCAGAAAATTAATTTTTGGGACTGTACCAAAAATGATTCAAAATGTCAATTGGATCGTGCATCATGTTGAATAACCACTTTTTAAACCATCACAGTGACCAAAATTGCCATTTTTACAGAGTTTTGCTTACTGAAAAGCTTCAATTATGACCAATTTCAGGCACAGAAATGACTTTAAACACACTTATTTTAGTTGAAAAACTAATAATTCACATCCAACAGTCATTTACAGTCACAAAATTCAATGTTAAAATTTCATCCATATTGACCATTTTGGGAACGTTCGACAGGTCCGGAGTCATCGTTTTTCATCAGAAAATTGATGTTTTTTGGACTGTACCAAAAATGATTCAAAATGTCAATTGGATCATGCCTCATGTTGAATAACCACTTTTTAAACCCTCACAGTGACCAAAATTGCAATTTTTAAAGAGTTTTGCTTACTCAAAAGCTTCAATTTTGACCAATTTCAGGCACAGAAATTACTTTAAACACACTTATTTTAGTTGAAAAACTCATAATTCACATCCAACAGTCATTTACAGTCAAAAAATTAAATGTTAAAATTTCATCCATATTGACCATTTTGGGAACGTTCGACAGGTCCGGAATCATCGTTTTCCATCAGAAAATGTATTTTTTTGGACTGTACCAAAAATGATTCAAAATGTCTATTGGATCGTGCCTCATGTTTGAATAACCACTTTTTAAACCCTCACAGTGACCAAAATTGCCATTTTTACGGAGTTTTGCTTACTCAAAAGCTTCAATTTTGACCAATTTCAGGCACAGAAATGACTTTAAACACATTTATTTAAGTTGAAAAACTCATAAGTCACATCCAACAGTCATTTACAGTCAACAATTTAAATGTTAAAATTTCATCCATATTGACCATTTTGGGAACGTTCCACAAGTCCGGAGTCATCGTTTTTCATCAGAAAATTGATTTTTTTGGACTGTACCAAAAATGATTCAAAATGTCAATTGGATCATGCCTCATGTTGAATAACCACTTTTTAAACCCTCACAGTGACCAAAATTGCCATTTTTACAGAGTTTTGCTTACTCAAAAGCTTCAATTTTGATCAATTTCAGGCACAGAAATTACTTTAAACACACTTATTTTAGTTGAAAAACTCATAATTCACATCCAACAGTCATTTACAGTCAAAAAATCAAATGTTAAAATTTCATCCATATTGACCATTTTGGGAACGTTCGACATGTCCGGAGTCATCGTTTTTCATCAGAAAATTGATTTTTTGGCCTGTACCAAAATGATTTAAAATGTAAATTGGATCATGCCTCATGTTGAATAACCACTTTTTAAACCCTCACAGTGACCAAAATTGCCATTTTTACAGAGTTTTGCTTACTCAAAAGCTTCAAGTTGAAAAAGTCATAATTCACATCCAACAGTCATTTAGAGTAAAAAGATTAAATGTTAACATTTCATCCATATTGACCTGTTTGGGAACGTTCGACAGGTCCGGAGTTATCGTTTTTCATCAGCAAATTGATTTTTTGGACTGTACCAAAAATGATTCAAAATGTCAATTGGATCGTGCCTCATGTTGAATAACCACTTTTTAAACTGTCACAGTGACCAAAATTGCCATTTTTACAGAGTTTTGCTTACTCAAAAGCTTCAATTTTGACCAATTTCATGCACAGAAATGACTTTAAACACACTTATTTTAGTTGAAAAACTCATAATTCACATCCAACAGTCATTTATAGTCAAAAAATAAAATGTTAAAATATCATCCATATTGACCATTTTGGGAACGTTCGACAGGTCCGGAGTTATCGTTTTTCATCAGAAAATTGATTTTTTGGACTGTACCAAAAATGATTCAACATGTAAATTGGATCGTTCCTCATGTTGAATAACCACTTTTTAAACCCTCACAGTGACCAAAATTGCCATTTTTACAGAGTTTTGCTTATTAGAAAGCTTCAATTTTGTCCAATTTCAGGCACAGAAATGACTTTAAACACACTTATTTTAGTTGAAAAAGTCATAATTCACATCCAACAGTCATTTACAGTCAAAAAATTAAATGTTAAAATTTCATCCATATTGACCAATTTGGGAACGTTCGACAGGTCCGGAGTCATCGTTTTTCATCCGAAAATTGATGTTTTTTGGACTGTACCAAAAATGATTCAAAATGTCAATTGGATCATGCCTCATGTTGAATAACCACTTTTTAAACCCTCACAGTGACCAAAATTGCCACTTATTACAGAGTTTTGCTTACTCAAAAGCTTCAATTTTGACCAATTTCAGGGACAGAAATTACGTTAAACACACTTATTTTAGTTGAAAAACTCATAATTCACATCCAACAGTCATTTACAGTCAAAAAATTACATGTTAAAATTTCATCCATATTGACCATTTTGGGAACGTTCCACAAGTCCGGAGTCATCGTTTTTCATCAGAAAATTGATTTTTTTGGACTGTACCAAAAATGATTCGAAATGTCAATTGGATCATGCCTCATGTTGAATAACCACTTTTTAAACCCTCACAGTGACCAAAATTGCCATTTTTGCAGAGTTTTGCTTACTCAAAAGCTTCAATTTTGATCAATTTCAGGCACAGAAATTACTTTAAACACACTTATTTTAGTTGAAAAACTCATAATTCACATCCAACAGTCATTTACAGTCAAAAAATCAAATGTTAAAATTTCATCCATATTGACCATTTTGGGAACGTTCGACATGTCCGGAGTCATCGTTTTTCATCAGAAAATTGATTTTTTGGCCTGTACCAAAATGATTCAAAATGTAAATTGGATCATGCCTCATGTTGAATAACCACTTTTTAAACCCTCACAGTGACCAAAATTGCCATTTTTACAGAGTTTTGCTTACTCAAAAGCTTCAAGTTGAAAAAGTCATAATTCACATCCAACAGTCATTTAGAGTAAAAAGATTAAATGTTAACATTTCATCCATATTGACCTGTTTGGGAACAATCGACAGGTCCGGAGTTATGGTTTTTCATCAGAAAATTGATTTTTTGGACTGTACCAAAAATGATTCAAAATGTCAATTGGATCGTGCCTCATGTTGAATAACCACTTTTTAAACTGTCACAGTGACCAAAATTGCCATTTTTACAGAGTTTTGCTTACTCAAAAGCTTCAATTTTGACCAATTTCATGCACAGAAATGACTTTAAACACACTTATTTTAGTTGAAAAACTCATAATTCACATCCAACAGTCATTTATAGTCAAAAAATAAAATGTTAAAATATCATCCATATTGACCATTTTGGGAACGTTCGACAGGTCCGGAGTTATCGTTTTTCATCAGAAAATTGATTTTTTGGACTGTACCAAAAATGATTCAACATGTAAATTGGATCGTTCATCATGTTGAATAACCACTTTTTAAACCCTCACAGTGACCAAAATTGCCATTTTTACAGAGTTTTGCTTACTCAAAAGCTTCAATTTTGATCAATTTCAGGCACAGAAATTACTTTAAACACACTTATTTTAGTTGAAAAACTCATAATTCACATCCAACAGTCATTTACAGTCAAAAAATCAAATGTTAAAATTTCATCCATATTGACCATTTTGGGAACGTTCGACATGTCCGGAGTCATCGTTTTTCATCAGAAAATTGATTTTTTGGCCTGTACCAAAATGATTCAAAATGTAAATTGGATCATGCCTCATGTTGAATAACCACTTTTTAAACCCTCACAGTGACCAAAATTGCCATTTTTACAGAGTTTTGCTTACTCAAAAGCTTCAAGTTGAAAAAGTCATAATTCACATCCAACAGTCATTTAGAGTAAAAAGATTAAATGTTAACATTTCATCCATATTGACCTGTTTGGGAACGTTCGACAGGTCCGGAGTTATCGTTTTTCATCAGAAAATTGATTTTTTGGACTGTACCAAAAATGATTCAAAATGTCAATTGGATCGTGCCTCATGTTGAATAACCACTTTTTAAACTGTCACAGTGACCAAAATTGCCATTTTTACAGAGTTTTGCTTATTAGAAAGCTTCAATTTTGTCCAATTTCAGGCACAGAAATGACTTTAAACACACTTATTTTAGTTGAAAAAGTCATAATTCACATCCAACAGTCATTTACAGTCAAAAAATTTAATGTTAACATTTCATCCATATTGACCAATTTGGAAACGTTCGACAGGTCCGGAGTTATCGTTTTTCATCAGAAAATTGATTTTTTGGACTGTACCAAAAATGATTCAACATGTAAATTGGATCGTTCCTCATGTTGAATAACCACTTTTTAAACCCTCACAGTGACCAAAATTGCCATTTTTACAGAGTTTTGCTTATTAGAAAGCTTCAATTTTGTCCAATTTCAGGCACAGAAATGACTTTAAACACACTTATTTTAGTTGAAAAAGTCATAATTCACATCCAACAGTCATTTACAGTCAAAAAATTAAATGTTAAAATTTCATCCATATTGACCATTTTGGGAACGTTCCACAAGTCCGGAGTCATCGTTTTTCATCAGAAAATTGATTTTTTTGGACTGTACCAAAAATGATTCAAAATGTCAATTGGATCATGCCTCATGTTGAATAACCACTTTTTAAACCCTCACAGTGACCAAAATTGCCATTTTTACAGAGTTTTGCTTACTCAAAAGCTTCAATTTTGATCAATTTCAGGCACAGAAATTACTTTAAACACACTTATTTTAGTTGAAAAACTCATAATTCACATCCAACAGTCATTTACAGTCAAAAAATCAAATGTTAAAATTTCATCCATATTGACCATTTTGGGAACGTTCGACATGTCCGGAGTCATCGTTTTTCATCAGAAAATTGATTTTTTGGCCTGTACCAAAATGATTTAAAATGTAAATTGGATCATGCCTCATGTTGAATAACCACTTTTTAAACCCTCACAGTGACCAAAATTGCCATTTTTACAGAGTTTTGCTTACTCAAAAGCTTCAAGTTGAAAAAGTCATAATTCACATCCAACAGTCATTTAGAGTAAAAAGATTAAATGTTAACATTTCATCCATATTGACCTGTTTGGGAACGTTCGACAGGTCCGGAGTTATCGTTTTTCATCAGCAAATTGATTTTTTGGACTGTACCAAAAATGATTCAAAATGTCAATTGGATCATGCCTCATGTTGAATAACCACTTTTTAAACCCTCACAGTGACCAAAATTGCAATTTTTAAAGAGTTTTGCTTACTCAAAAGCTTCAATTTTGACCAATTTCAGGCACAGAAATTACTTTAAACACACTTATTTTAGTTGAAAAACTCATAATTCACATCCAACAGTCATTTACAGTCAAAAAATCAAATGTTAAAATTTCATCCATATTGACCATTTTGGGAACGTTCGACATGTCCGGAGTCATCGTTTTTCATCAGAAAATTGATTTTTTGGCCTGTACCAAAATGATTTAAAATGTAAATTGGATCATGCCTCATGTTGAATAACCACTTTTTAAACCCTCACAGTGACCAAAATTGCCATTTTTACAGAGTTTTGCTTACTCAAAAGCTTCAAGTTGAAAAAGTCATAATTCACATCCAACAGTCATTTAGAGTAAAAAGATTAAATGTTAACATTTCATCCATATTGACCTGTTTGGGAACGTTCGACAGGTCCGGAGTTATCGTTTTTCATCAGCAAATTGATTTTTTGGACTGTACCAAAAATGATTCAAAATGTCAATTGGATCGTGCCTCATGTTGAATAACCACTTTTTAAACTGTCACAGTGACCAAAATTGCCATTTTTACAGAGTTTTGCTTACTCAAAAGCTTCAATTTTGACCAATTTCATGCACAGAAATGACTTTAAACACACTTATTTTAGTTGAAAAACTCATAATTCACATCCAACAGTCATTTATAGTCAAAAAATAAAATGTTAAAATATCATCCATATTGACCATTTTGGGAACGTTCGACAGGTCCGGAGTTATCGTTTTTCATCAGAAAATTGATTTTTTGGACTGTACCAAAAATGATTCAACATGTAAATTGGATCGTTCCTCATGTTGAATAACCACTTTTTAAACCCTCACAGTGACCAAAATTGCCATTTTTACAGAGTTTTGCTTATTAGAAAGCTTCAATTTTGTCCAATTTCAGGCACAGAAATGACTTTAAACACACTTATTTTAGTTGAAAAAGTCATAATTCACATCCAACAGTCATTTACAGTCAAAAAATTAAATGTTAAAATTTCATCCATATTGACCAATTTGGGAACGTTCGACAGGTCCGGAGTCATCGTTTTTCATCCGAAAATTGATGTTTTTTGGACTGTACCAAAAATGATTCAAAATGTCAATTGGATCATGCCTCATGTTGAATAACCACTTTTTAAACCCTCACAGTGACCAAAATTGCCACTTATTACAGAGTTTTGCTTACTCAAAAGCTTCAATTTTGACCAATTTCAGGGACAGAAATTACGTTAAACACACTTATTTTAGTTGAAAAACTCATAATTCACATCCAACAGTCATTTACAGTCAAAAAATTACATGTTAAAATTTCATCCATATTGACCATTTTGGGAACGTTCCACAAGTCCGGAGTCATCGTTTTTCATCAGAAAATTGATTTTTTTGGACTGTACCAAAAATGATTCGAAATGTCAATTGGATCATGCCTCATGTTGAATAACCACTTTTTAAACCCTCACAGTGACCAAAATTGCCGTTTTTGCAGAGTTTTGCTTACTCAAAAGCTTCAATTTTGATCAATTTCAGGCACAGAAATTACTTTAAACACACTTATTTTAGTTGAAAAACTCATAATTCACATCCAACAGTCATTTACAGTCAAAAAATCAAATGTTAAAATTTCATCCATATTGACCATTTTGGGAACGTTCGACATGTCCGGAGTCATCGTTTTTCATCAGAAAATTGATTTTTTGGCCTGTACCAAAATGATTCAAAATGTAAATTGGATCATGCCTCATGTTGAATAACCACTTTTTAAACCCTCACAGTGACCAAAATTGCCATTTTTACAGAGTTTTGCTTACTCAAAAGCTTCAAGTTGAAAAAGTCATAATTCACATCCAACAGTCATTTAGAGTAAAAAGATTAAATGTTAACATTTCATCCATATTGACCTGTTTGGGAACGTTCGACAGGTCCGGAGTTATAGTTTTTCATCAGAAAATTGATTTTTTGGACTGTACCAAAAATGATTCAAAATGTCAATTGGATCGTGCCTCATGTTGAATAACCACTTTTTAAACTGTCACAGTGACCAAAATTGCCATTTTTACAGAGTTTTGCTTACTCAAAAGCTTCAATTTTGACCAATTTCATGCACAGAAATGACTTTAAACACACTTATTTTAGTTGAAAAACTCATAATTCACATCCAACAGTCATTTATAGTCAAAAAATAAAATGTTAAAATATCATCCATATTGACCATTTTGGGAACGTTCGACAGGTCCGGAGTTATCGTTTTTCATCAGAAAATTGATTTTTTGGACTGTACCAAAAATGATTCAACATGTAAATTGGATCGTTCATCATGTTGAATAACCACTTTTTAAACCCTCACAGTGACCAAAATTGCCATTTTTACAGAGTTTTGCTTACTCAAAAGCTTCAATTTTGATCAATTTCAGGCACAGAAATTACTTTAAACACACTTATTTTAGTTGAAAAACTCATAATTCACATCCAACAGTCATTTACAGTCAAAAAATCAAATGTTAAAATTTCATCCATATTGACCATTTTGGGAACGTTCGACATGTCCGGAGTCATCGTTTTTCATCAGAAAATTGATTTTTTGGCCTGTACCAAAATGATTCAAAATGTAAATTGGATCATGCCTCATGTTGAATAACCACTTTTTAAACCCTCACAGTGACCAAAATTGCCATTTTTACAGAGTTTTGCTTACTCAAAAGCTTCAAGTTGAAAAAGTCATAATTCACATCCAACAGTCATTTAGAGTAAAAAGATTAAATGTTAACATTTCATCCATATTGACCTGTTTGGGAACGTTCGACAGGTCCGGAGTTATCGTTTTTCATCAGAAAATTGATTTTTTGGACTGTACCAAAAATGATTCAAAATGTCAATTGGATCGTGCCTCATGTTGAATAACCACTTTTTAAACTGTCACAGTGACCAAAATTGCCATTTTTACAGAGTTTTGCTTATTAGAAAGCTTCAATTTTGTCCAATTTCAGGCACAGAAATGACTTTAAACACACTTATTTTAGTTGAAAAAGTCATAATTCACATCCAACAGTCATTTACAGTCAAAAAATGTAATGTTAACATTTCATCCATATTGACCAATTTGGAAATGTTCGACAGGTCCGGAGTTATCGTTTTTCATCAGAAAATTGATTTTTTGGACTGTACCAAAAATGATTCAACATGTAAATTGGATCGTTCCTCATGTTGAATAACCACTTTTTAAACCCTCACAGTGACCAAAATTGCCATTTTTACAGAGTTTTGCTTATTAGAAAGCTTCAATTTTGTCCAATTTCAGGCACAGAAATGACTTTAAACACACTTATTTTAGTTGAAAAAGTCATAATTCACATCCAACAGTCATTTACAGTCAAAAAATTAAATGTTAAAATTTCATCCATATTGACCAATTTGGGAACGTTCGACAGGTCCGGAGTCATCGTTTTTCATCCGAAAATTGATGTTTTTTGGACTGTACCAAAAATGATTCAAAATGTCAATTGGATCATGCCTCATGTTGAATAACCACTTTTTAAACCCTCACAGTGACCAAAATTGCCACTTATTACAGAGTTTTGCTTACTCAAAAGCTTCAATTTTGACCAATTTCAGGGACAGAAATTACGTTAAACACACTTATTTTAGTTGAAAAACTCATAATTCACATCCAACAGTCATTTACAGTCAAAAAATTACATGTTAAAATTTCATCCATATTGACCATTTTGGGAACGTTCCACAAGTCCGGAGTCATCGTTTTTCATCAGAAAATTGATTTTTTTGGACTGTACCAAAAATGATTCAAAATATAAATTGGATCGTGCCTCATGTTGAATAACCACTTTTTAAACCCTCACAGTGACTAAAATTGCCATTTTTACAGAGTTCTGCTTACTCAAAAGCTTCAATTTTGACCAATTTCAGGCACAGAAAAGAATTTAGACACACTTATTTTAGTTGAAAAAGTCATAATTCACACCCAACAGTCATTTAGAGTAAAAAGATTAAATGTTAACATTTCATCCATATTGACCATTTTGGGAACGTTCGACAGGTCCAGAGTCATTGTTTTTCATCAGAAAATTGAGTTTTTGGACTGTACCAAAAATGATTCAAAATGTCAATTGGATTGTGCCTCATGTTGAATAACCACTTTTTAAACCATCACAGTGACCAAAATTGCCATTTTTACAGAGTTTTGCTTACTCAAAAGCTTCCATTTTGACCAATTTCAGGCACAGAAATGACTTTAAACACACTTATTTTAGTTGAAAAACTAATAATTCACATCCAACAGTCATTTACAGTCAAAAAATCAAATGTTAAAATTTCATCCATATTGACCATTTTGGGAACGTTCGACATGTCCGGAGTCATCATTTTTCATCAGAAAATTGATTTTTTGGCCTGTACCAAAATGATTTAAAATGTAAATTGGATCATGCCTCATGTTGAATAACCACTTTTTAAACCCTCACAGTGACCAAAATTGCCATTTTTACAGAGTTTTGCTTACTCAAAAGCTTCAAGTTGAAAAAGTCATAATTCACATCCAACAGTCATTTAGAGTAAAAAGATTAAATGTTAACATTTCATCCATATTGACCTGTTTGGGAACGTTCGACAGGTCCGGAGTTATCGTTTTTCATCAGCAAATTGATTTTTTGGACTGTACCAAAAATGATTCAAAATGTCAATTGGATCGTGCCTCATGTTGAATAACCACTTTTTAAACTGTCACAGTGACCAAAATTGCCATTTTTACAGAGTTTTGCTTACTCAAAAGCTTCAATTTTGACCAATTTCATGCACAGAAATGACTTTAAACACACTTATTTTAGTTGAAAAACTCATAATTCACATCCAACAGTCATTTATAGTCAAAAAATAAAATGTTAAAATATCATCCATATTGACCATTTTGGGAACGTTCGACAGGTCCGGAGTTATCGTTTTTCATCAGAAAATTGATTTTTTGGACTGTACCAAAAATGATTCAACAAGTAAATTGGATCGTTCCTCATGTTGAATAACCACTTTTTAAACCCTCACAGTGACCAAAATTGCCATTTTTACAGAGTTTTGCTTATTAGAAAGCTTCAATTTTGTCCAATTTCAGGCACAGAAATGACTTTAAACACACTTATTTTAGTTGAAAAAGTCATAATTCACATCCAACAGTCATTTACAGTCAAAAAATTAAATGTTAAAATTTCATCCATATTGACCAATTTGGGAACGTTCGACAGGTCCGGAGTCATCGTTTTTCATCCGAAAATTGATGTTTTTTGGACTGTACCAAAAATGATTCAAAATGTCAATTGGATCATGCCTCATGTTGAATAACCACTTTTTAAACCCTCACAGTGACCAAAATTGCCACTTATTACAGAGTTTTGCTTACTCAAAAGCTTCAATTTTGATCAATTTCAGGCACAGAAATTACTTTAAACACACTTATTTTAGTTGAAAAACTCATAATTCACATCCAACAGTCATTTACAGTCAAAAAATCAAATGTTAAAATTTCATCCATATTGACCATTTTGGGAACGTTCGACATGTCCGGAGTCATCGTTTTTCATCAGAAAATTGATTTTTTGGCCTGTACCAAAATGATTCAAAATGTAAATTGGATCATGCCTCATGTTGAATAACCACTTTTTAAACCCTCACAGTGACCAAAATTGCCATTTTTACAGAGTTTTGCTTACTCAAAAGCTTCAAGTTGAAAAAGTCATAATTCACATCCAACAGTCATTTAGAGTAAAAAGATTAAATGTTAACATTTCATCCATATTGACCTGTTTGGGAACGTTCGACAGGTCCGGAGTTATGGTTTTTCATCAGAAAATTGATTTTTTGGACTGTACCAAAAATGATTCAAAATGTCAATTGGATCGTGCCTCATGTTGAATAACCACTTTTTAAACTGTCACAGTGACCAAAATTGCCATTTTTACAGAGTTTTGCTTACTCAAAAGCTTCAATTTTGACCAATTTCATGCACAGAAATGACTTTAAACACACTTATTTTAGTTGAAAAACTCATAATTCACATCCAACAGTCATTTATAGTCAAAAAATAAAATGTTAAAATATCATCCATATTGACCATTTTGGGAACGTTCGACAGGTCCGGAGTTATCGTTTTTCATCAGAAAATTGATTTTTTGGACTGTACCAAAAATGATTCAACATGTAAATTGGATCGTTCATCATGTTGAATAACCACTTTTTAAACCCTCACAGTGACCAAAATTGCCATTTTTACAGAGTTTTGCTTACTCAAAAGCTTCAATTTTGATCAATTTCAGGCACAGAAATTACTTTAAACACACTTATTTTAGTTGAAAAACTCATAATTCACATCCAACAGTCATTTACAGTCAAAAAATCAAATGTTAAAATTTCATCCATATTGACCATTTTGGGAACGTTCGACATGTCCGGAGTCATCGTTTTTCATCAGAAAATTGATTTTTTGGCCTGTACCAAAATGATTCAAAATGTAAATTTGATCATGCCTCATGTTGAATAACCACTTTTTAAACCCTCACAGTGACCAAAATTGCCATTTTTACAGAGTTTTGCTTACTCAAAAGCTTCAAGTTGAAAAAGTCATAATTCACATCCAACAGTCATTTAGAGTAAAAAGATTAAATGTTAACATTTCATCCATATTGACCTGTTTGGGAACGTTCGACAGGTCCGGAGTTATCGTTTTTCATCAGAAAATTGATTTTTTGGACTGTACCAAAAATGATTCAAAATGTCAATTGGATCGTGCCTCATGTTGAATAACCACTTTTTAAACTGTCACAGTGACCAAAATTGCCATTTTTACAGAGTTTTGCTTATTAGAAAGCTTCAATTTTGTCCAATTTCAGGCACAGAAATGACTTTAAACACACTTATTTTAGTTGAAAAAGTCATAATTCACATCCAACAGTCATTTACAGTCAAAAAATTTAATGTTAACATTTCATCCATATTGACCAATTTGGAAACGTTCGACAGGTCCGGAGTTATCGTTTTTCATCAGAAAATTGATTTTTTGGACTGTACCAAAAATGATTCAACATGTAAATTGGATCGTTCCTCATGTTGAATAACCACTTTTTAAACCCTCACAGTGACCAAAATTGCCATTTTTACAGAGTTTTGCTTATTAGAAAGCTTCAATTTTGTCCAATTTCAGGCACAGAAATGACTTTAAACACACTTATTTTAGTTGAAAAAGTCATAATTCACATCCAACAGTCATTTACAGTCAAAAAATTAAATGTTAAAATTTCATCCATATTGACCAATTTGGGAACGTTCGACAGGTCCGGAGTCATCGTTTTTCATCCGAAAATTGATGTTTTTTGGACTGTACCAAAAATGATTCAAAATGTCAATTGGATCATGCCTCATGTTGAATAACCACTTTTTAAACCCTCACAGTGACCAAAATTGCCACTTATTACAGAGTTTTGCTTACTCAAAAGCTTCAATTTTGACCAATTTCAGGGACAGAAATTACGTTAAACACACTTATTTTAGTTGAAAAACTCATAATTCACATCCAACAGTCATTTACAGTCAAAAAATTACATGTTAAAATTTCATCCATATTGACCATTTTGGGAACGTTCCACAAGTCCGGAGTCATCGTTTTTCATCAGAAAATTGATTTTTTTGGACTGTACCAAAAATGATTCGAAATGTCAATTGGATCATGCCTCATGTTGAATAACCACTTTTTAAACCCTCACAGTGACCAAAATTGCCATTTTTACAGAGTTTTGCTTACTCAAAAGCTTCAATTTTGATCAATTTCAGGCACAGAAATTACTTTAAACACACTTATTTTAGTTGAAAAACTCATAATTCACATCAAACAGTCATTTACAGTCAAAAAATCAAATGTTAAAATTTCATCCATATTGACCATTTTGGGAATGTTCGACAGGTCCGGAGTCATCGTTTTCCATCAGAAAATTGTTTTTTTTGGACTGTACCAAAAATGATTCAAAATGTCAATTGGATCGTGCCTCATGTTGAATAACCACTTTTTAAACCCTCACAGTAACCAAAATTGCCATTTTTACTGAGTTTTGCTTATTCAAAAGCTTCAATTTTGACCAATTTCAGGCACAGAAATGACTTTAAACACACTTATTTTAGTTGAAAAAGTCATAATTCACTTCCAACAGTCATTTAGAGTCAAAAGATTAAATGTTAAAATTTCATCCATATTGACCATTTTGGGAACGTTCGACAGGTCCGGAGTCATCGTTTTTCATCTGAAATATGATTTTTTTGGACTTGTACCAAAAAGGATTCAAAATGTCAATTGGATCGTGCCTCATGTTGAATAACCACCTTTTAAACCCTCACAGTGACCAAAATTGCCATTTTTATAGAGTTTTGCTTACTCAAAAGCTTCAATTTTGACCAATTTAATGCACAGAAATGACTTTAAACACACTAATTTTAGTTGAAAAACTCATAATTCACATCCAACAGTCATTTATAGTCAAAAAATAAAATGTTAAAATTTCATCCATATTGACCATTTTGGGAACGTTCGACAGGTCCGGAGTCATCGTTTTTCATCAGAAAATTGACTTTTTTGGACTGTAACAAAAATGATTCAAAATGTCAATTGGATCGTGCCTCATGTTGAATAACCACTTTTTAAACCCTCACAGTGACCAAAATTGCAATTTTTACATAGTTTTGCTTACTCAAAAGCTTCAATTTTGACCAATTTCAGGCACAGAAATGACTTTAAACACACTTATTTTAGTTGAAAAAGTCATAATTCACACCCAACAGTCATTTACAGTCAAAAAATTAAATGTTAAAATTTCATCCATATTGACCATTTTGGGAACGTTCGACAGGTCCGGAGTCATCGTTTTCCATCAGAAAATTGTTTTTTTTTGGACTGTACCAAAAATGATTCAAAATGTCAATTGGATCATGCCTAATGTTGAATAACCACTTTTTAAACCCTCACAGTAACCAAAATTGCCATTTTTACAGAGTTTTGCTTACTCAAAAGCCTCAATTTTGACCAATTTCAGGCACAGAAATGACTTTAAACACACTTATTTTAGTTGTAAAAGTCATAATTCACATCCAACAGTTAATTAGAGTCAAACGATTAAATGTTAAAATTTCATCCATATTGACCATTTTGGGGACGTTCGACAGGTCCGGAGTCATCGTTTTTCATCAGAAAATTGATTTTTTGGACTGTACCAAAAATGATTCAAAATGTCAATTAGATCATGCCTCATGTTGAATAACCACTTTTTAAACCCTCACAGTGACCAAAATTGCCATTTTTACAGAGTTTTGCTTACTCAAAAGCTTCAATTGTGACCAATTTCAGGCACAGAAATGACTTTAAACACACTTATTTTAGTTGAAAAAGTCACAATTCATTTCCAACAGTCATTTACAGTTAAAAAATAAAATGTTAAAATTTCATCCATATTGACCATTTTGGGAACGTTCGACAGGTCTGGAGTCATCGTTTTTCATCAGAAAATTTATGTTTTTTGGACTGTACCAAAAATGATTCAAAATGTCAATTGGATCATGCCTCATGTTGAATAACCACTTTTTAAACCCTCACAGTGACCAAAATTGCCATTTTTACAGAGTTTTGCTTACTCGAAAGCTTCAATTTTGACCAATTTCAGGCACAGAAATTACTTTAAACACACTTATTTTAGTTGAAAAACTCATAATTCACATCCAACAGTCATTTACAGTCAAAAAATTAAATGTTAAAATTTCATCCATATTGACCATTTTGGGAACGTTGGACAGGTCCGGAGTCATCATTTTCCATCAGAAAATGTATTTTTTTGGACTGTACCAAAAATGATTCAAAATGTCTATTGGATTGTGCCTCATGTTGAATAACCACTTTTTAAAACCTCACATTGACCAAAATTGCCATTTTTACAGAGTTTTGCTTACTCAAAAGCTTCAATTTTGACCAATTTCAGGCACAGAAATGACTTTAAACACATTTATTTTAGTTGAAAAACTCATAATTCACATCCAACAGTCATTTACAGTCAAAAAACTTAAATGTTAAAATTTCATCCATATTGACCATTTTGGGAACGTTCCACAAGTCCGGAGTCATCGTTTTTCATCAGAAAATTGAATTTTTTTGGACTGTACCAAAAATGATTCAAAATGTCAATTGGATCATGCCTCATGTTGAATAACCACTTTTTAAACCCTCACAGTGACCAAAATTGCCATTTTTACAGAGTTTTGATTACTCAAAAGCTTCAAGTTGAAAAAGTCATAATTCACATCCAACAGTCATTTAGAGTAAAAAGATTAAATGTTAACATTTCATCCATATTGACCATTTTGGGAACGTTCGACAGGTCCGGAGTTATCGTTTTTCATCAGAAAATTGATTTTTTGGACTGTACCAAAAATGATTCAAAATGTCAATTGGATCGTGCCTCATGTTGAATAACCACTTTTTAAACTGTCACAGTGACCACAATTGCCATTTTTACAGAGTTTTGCTTACTCAAAAGCTTCAATTTTGACAAATTTCATGCACAGAAATGACTTTAAACACACTTATTTTAGTTGAAAAACTCATAATTCACATCCAACAGTCATTTATAGTCAAAAAATAAAATGTTAAAATATCATCCATATTGACCATTTTGGGAACGTTCGACAGGTCCGGAGTTATCGTTTTTCATCAGAAAATTGATTTTTTGGACTGTACCAAAAATGATTCAACATGTAAATTGGATCGTGCCTCATGTTGAATAACCACTTTTTAAACCCTCACAGTGACCAAAATTGCCATTTTTACAGAGTTTTGCTTATTAGAAAGCTTCAATTTTGTCCAATTTCAGGCACAGAAATGACTTTAAACACACTTATTTTAGTTGAAAAAGTCATAATTCACATCCAACAGTCATTTACAGTCAAAAAATTAAATGTTAAAATTTCATCCATATTGACCAATTTGGGAACGTTCGACAGGTCCGGAGTCATCGTTTTTCATCAGAAAATTGATGTTTTTTGGACTGTACCAAAAATTATTCAAAATGTCAATTGGATCATGGGGATCATTTTGAATAACCACTTTTTAAACCCTCACAGCGACCAAAATTGCCACTTATTACAGAGTTTTGCTTACTCAAAAGCTTCAATTTTGACCAATTTCAGGGACAGAAATTACGTTAAACACACTTATTTTAGTTGAAAAACTCATAATTCACATCCAACAGTCATTTACAGTCAAAAAATTACATGTTAAAATTTCATCCATATTGACCATTTTGGGAACGTTCCACAAGTCCGGAGTCATCGTTTTTCATCAGAAAATTGATTTTTTTGGACTGTACCAAAAATGATTCAAAATGTCAATTGGATCATGCCTCATGTTGAATAACCACTTTTTAAACCCTCACAGTGACCAAAATTGCCATTTTTACAGAGTTCTGCTTACTCAAAAGCTTCAATTTTGATCAATTTCAGGCACAGAAATTACTTTAAACACACTTATTTTAGTTGAAAAACTCATAGTTCACATCCAACAGTCATTTACAGTCAAAAAATCAAATGTTAAAATTTCATCCATATTGACCATTTTGGGAATGTTCGACAGGTCCGGAGTCATCGTTTTCCATCAGAAAATTGATTTTTTTGGACTGTACCAAAAATGATTCAAAATGTCAATTGGATCGTGCCTCATGTTGAATAACCACTTTTTAAACCCTCACAGTAACCAAAATTGCCATTTTTACTGAGTTTTGCTTATTCAAAAGCTTCAATTTTGACCAATTTCAGGCACAGAAATGACTTTAAACACACTTATTTTAGTTGAAAAATTCATAATTCACATCCAACAGTCATTTAGAGTCAAAAGATTAAATGTTAAAATTTCATCCATATTGACCATTTTGGGAACGTTCGACAGGTCCGGAGTCGTCGTTTTTCATCTGAAAAATGATTTTTTGGACTTGTACCAAAAAGGATTCAAAATGTCAATTGGATCGTGCCTCATGTTGAATAACCACCTTGTGGAAAAGTAAATTTTGCCATGTTATATGTGCCTACGTGTTCCCCATGTTATGTCATATGTGCATGATCGATATGCATGTATTCCCCTCTGATCGATTAAAGACGCAATTACAGTTGTGTCCATCTCTAGTATGCCAGTTTCCAGTCCTCGTGAATACAACGAATATTACGCCTATGTGAGGCTACGTTGCCACGTTTTACAGTGTGCACGTTAATTCATTGAATTATCCCCGTTTCTAGGCCTCAAAAGGGCCCGGACTCAGATTCAGCTCCTGTTTCCTGAACCCTCTCCGAGGAGCGATACAGCCCCCACCTGTATCCCTGACCCTTAGCTTACTTCATGCCTCGCAGTGCCCGGCTCGGCCTGGCTCTGCCTCCCAGTCTGCCAAGAGTATGTTATGTTTCTAGTTATCAGTCCAACCCTCCTTCTCTGCATTCCTAAGCTACTGAATCGCATCAATAGTTTCCGTCATGGTCTAGCCTTTATGTCTCCATGTAAGAGAAATACTGTATTAATATTCATAGAATATTCCTCACACACGCAATACAAGTAGAATAATGCATGCACCAGTCTTAATGTCTGTTAGCCTTTGCCCTGATAACTTTTGGATTCTATCAACATGTACTCTAAACACCAGATACTAGATATGCCTAGGTACATGTCGCTCTGACCCTCCAGACTTTCGTCTCCTCTTCTAGTGCAGAAGTCATAGCCCCCAGTTCTCCCTAGTAACACGTCATTGTCAGTTTGCGCGCACCACTAGGTTAAAGGTCCCAGCTGCTCAGGTAGCCCCCTCCATGTTTCCGCCCCATTTATGACATATTCTGTTACGTTTACATCACATGTCTATGTATACGCCCTGTACACACCTCTTGTTACACCCACTTTATGCCTTATCTTTCGCGACTGCTACAAACTCCGCCTACTGCTACGCCTACTGTATTGAATACAATGTATTTGTTTAACTATAAATATTGTGCACTGTTATTAAAAGTTACCCCTTATGCTCCCAGATCCTGCCCCCGGCAGCTGCCATCCCATTCCCGTACAGGCTGTCCTGTTCCAGTCCTTTATGCTTGATTAAAGCCTGTATACTCCAGCTACCTCGTATCTTGACTCTTATTTATTGAGCTATCTGTTTATATTGTATCCAGTCAAAAATAGAACCGGTAATTAATTATTTATTTACCACATAATGGCGCCCGAATAGGGACTTGCCCTTTCCCCACGCGCCGGAGAAGCCACGCAGGCCCCCTGATCCTATGCAGCCGTGACGGAACCATACCGTGCACGTGCAGATATTTCTGCTTCAAGTATCCCTCAGGCCCACGGAGGAGACGGAGGTTGCGGTCCAGCATCCAGACGAGGCGGTGGAGGAACGCGGCGAGTCCCGACCAGAGCCCAAGCCGAGAGTCCAAGGTCCGAGGTATCCGGAGGCCCACCTGTAATGTAACTGAAGTCCGAAGTTCGTCCGTCCGTCGTCGTAGCAGTCCAGTCCAGTCCGAGGCCTTCCGTTCTTGCTGCCCGGTGAGTACCGTTGCTGGGGTAGTATCTAGACAGGGTCAAAGTAATTTGTCTCTGGTCCGTGGGTTTGGGTACACAGATCCAACACGAAGTGTCCACCTAGGTGGATGCGGGTCCTGACGTGTCTCTTTATGAGACCGGTAAGTTTCGTACTGTTTTAGCAGTGCATCTAGTCATTCCAGTAAGTTCTGTTCTGTTCTCGAGAAATTCATGTGTTCTGTTTTCAGTATTTCAGGTAGTATTCTGTTCGAACTGTTATTTTAAATGTTATTCCATGTGTTTTCAATGTCGTGGTATGAATGATTCGTTTTTCAGTTATTATTGTGTTTATCGTGTATTGTATTGTGTCCAGACTCCAGTCTAAGCCATGCCTCTGTTCTCAAAGTTACGTCAGTTCAAAACTAGAAAAGGTCTGCTCGAGGAAGCAGTTCCTGTCCCGCCTAGGGACAGTCCAGGTCATTTTATGTATCATAAGCATGGCATAAGTGCCATATTATATCTAGACTTATGGGTCGAGTATACTAAAGATCTAGAAGAGAAATATAGATGGCCTGTATCAGGTACATGGGATGCCGAGTGCATCATGCGAGTAGAAGAAGCATTATGGAAAAAGAAATCCAGACAGTCCCAGAAAGATGCCATCGAGTTATGGCGCAAAGAATCTCATAAAAGAACCGAAAAAGAAATCAGAAAGTTAGAATTAAGTAGAGAATCCTCAGAAAGAGCCCAAGAAAGGGAATTAATCGAAATAGGTGAACGAGTAAAAGCCGAACAGTCAGACAGACAGAGAAATGCCCTCATTAAGGGTATGTATCCTCTTCTTGCCGAGGGCTTGCCGAAAGCAACCCCGGAAGCACCATGTAATTTCCCGCCGCCGTTAGTTCCGATTAAGCTACGTCACAAACCGACCGCAGCTGATATTTTTCTCTCGTCCTATTTGGACGACACAGTCCCAGAATATGCAAATCCTGCTCCGCCAGCTCCTGTAAATAATGTAATTCCTGTTCTTCCAGACACCGGGGCACCTGTTACAGCACCTGTTACGGTACCCCCGGTCCAGCCCGTAGTACAAGTTCCCGCTACATCGGTCACTCTGCCAGCACGAAGAGTATCCGTCGACGATTCCAGTTTAGGGGCCGCGGGGGGAGGTCCTCCTGGTACCCCACCGCCACACAAACGTGTAACGTTAGTCGAGTTACATGAACGCGCGTTACAGCGTACGCCCAAATATCAGTCCGTTGCAGATATCAGACGAGCTCTTACCGAATGCCGTTATGATCCAGTCCCAGGCGATGATAATATGGTTATATATTCATTGCGTGTAAGACGGGTGACCGAGTATTTGGACACCCTACCGAATATGAAAGAAGATCTAGACAGAATATATCGTTTCATCCGTACAGGAAAAGACCCAGAAAGTATTGGCGAAATCATGTCTCTAAGGAAAGCTGAGACCCAGCTCATGCTATTAAAGTTTCTAGTTAATTGTTTAATAAGGGAACAAGATTGTCCGACTAAAGATCCGACCGAAATGAGAGTTCTGACAAAGTGGAGTGATCATATAGCCGAGGGAAGACACAAGACACTCTGTAGTATAGAGAGTATGTACAAGAAAATTCGTAAGGAAATAATAAGGTTACACGAGAAACGCAAAGCAGCACAAGTAAGCGAGAAAGAAGACAACACTGATACTGAAGAAGTAGAAGACGAGAATACCGCCAGAATAGCGTATGTAGGTAGATCTAGACTTCCAGACCGACATTCACGCCTAGAACACAAGAAAGTTTTTCATCTTCCAGCACCAGAACAAGGTTCTCTTGAGCAAGTATTTCAAGCTACCGATCACATTCTGAAATCACGAATCGGTTATAGTGAACTTAGTACCATGCATGAACAAGAACTAGTCCGATCAGCAGTCCGATGGGCTACTGATTCTACCACTTTTCCAGACGAAATAGTGGCACAAATGTTTCTGAAACTGCCCCCAGCCGAGCAGCGACTGGTGGGTATGTATATGATCCAGCACCTCATTACACTGTATGAGGGTCAGCATTCTGATCCAGGTCCGTTACATGATGTTCTGAACGAGTTGCTCCAGTATAAATGGAAAGGTTTAGGTACCGATTTAATTAGTGTCATTCTAGAACAGCGCCACAAATATAGAACGTTTCTGAATCCGCATTTTGTTCACGTCTCACCTCCAGAAAGTAAACCATTTTACATAGATAGACAGCATCCGTTACGAGAAGTACACCCAGTTAGGACAGCGGGTGGTGAAATGCAACGAGTATTTGTTTACACCCCTATCACCAAGATGGAACTCTTAGAGATGAAGAAATTAATTCCCTGTCACGACAAAGATCCAGCAGGGTTCCATCGAGAATTAAAAGACATGCTCCATATGGGAGAATACACGTATCCAGATATCATTAAAATGTTAAAGGTCCTGTTGCCCGCAGGGGTATATGAGAAACTCAAGGAAAAAGAATGGGAGGTGGGAGAGAAAAAGATTGATTGGACAGCTCTAGAAGCTGAAGATAAAATACGAGTACCAGGTACCGGTCTTGGGGACAAATGTAAAGAATTGCCCGAGTTATTGATTCAGGTTTTGCCAAGATTACTAGCCACGAAAAAGGAAGATTGGGATGCAATCTCAGCATGCAAACAGAAACAGGATGAAGACACTAGTGATTTTTATTCTAGATTCGAAAAATGTTTCATTATCAACAGTGGTTTGAAGACAGGTAGCGAGTCATACCCTCATCTTTTTGTTACTAAACTAGTCGAGAATTCAAGTCCACAAGTTAAAAATCGAGTTTTGAAAGTCGAAAGTACCTGGCAAGCTAGTACCCCGTCACAAATGCTTCAGATGCTCCAGTATCACCAGAATAGAATCAGGGAAGAGCAAGAACACGAAAGGAAACGTATGAAAGATACGAAAATGAAAGTACTAGTTGCACAATCTGTTCCACAAGACAGTCAGAAGAGGGGTCCGAATCAAGCCAGTCATCCTGCAGCTCCCGTTAAAGGGACATGCAATTATTGTAAACAGCCAGGTCATTTTATAAACGAGTGTGCAGTTCTGAAACACAACATAGCAACTGGTAAGACTAAAGAAAGACCACGTCCGCCTAGACAAGAACAAGTTTCACCGACTTCTCAGCCACTACAGAATGCACAACAGACAGTTCCAGCACCGCAGCCTATTGCTGCAACACAGCATGTTACACAGCAGATGTACCAGTATGCCCAGACAGAGTATCCAGAGTATCAACCGTATTCATGAAACAGCCTAGAGAGGGAGGTAGGCTTGCCTCTCATCGAGATACCTGTAGATCAAGAGGGTCCCTATGTACACAGTCAAGTATTGGGGAAAGACAGAAAGTTTTTGATTGATACAGGGGCAAGTAGGACTACTATCAGTCATGACGAGGTTCCAGGGGCTCCGCTCTCAGGCTCTAGAAATGTTTCCCTTGGATTTTCAGGAAAGCCTATTGTAAACGAGATTTCAAAGCCAGTTACTCTAGAAGTTGGTCCATTGTCCCGAACTACTGATTTGTTACTTACGAAATCGTGTCCAGAAAATTTGTTAGGTATTAAAACATTGAAAGAATTAGGTGCAGTTATTTGCTGTTCCCCAGAAGGAGTCCGATTGTTTTTGAGAGACTTTAAAGGTCACTATGTATTACGTGATTTTGATCCAAGATTACTGAATGTTCCACAGCATCTATGGGCGCAAGGTCCAACTGATGTAGGATTTATGCAAATCACACCCCATCGTGTGACTCTCAAGCAAGGTATAGTCTTGCCAAGAATCAGACAGTACAGATTGCCACCTGAGGCTGTAACAGCCTTATCCAAAATTATTGACGAGCTTATTGCTCAAGGAGTGGTTGTAGAAACTGACTCCAATGTATGTAATTCTCCTATCATTCCAGTCATGAAACGTACTGATCCAAATGCACCTCCAGTATATCGATTAGTGATTGACCTTCGAGAACTTAATAAATGTATCATACCTCAGTATCCAGTAGTCCCAGATATTTCATCCCTATTAACAGCCATTGATTCTGAAGCTACATTTTTTACTGTAATAGACCTCAAGAATGCATTTTTCAGTGTTCCCATTCATCCAGACAGCCAGTACCTTTTCGGTTTTTGTTTAAATGGAAGGAGCTATAAATTCACACGAGCTCCTCAAGGTTTCACAGAAAGTCCTAGTATTTACAGTCAAGCACTTAAGAGACAACTAGACAACATTCACATGCCAACAGACACTGCCCTGCTCCAGTATGTCGATGATCTACTGATCACAGCCCGTTCTGAACGTGACTGCGAGCGAGCGTCACTTACAGTTCTGTATTTCCTGGCCGAGCAGGGGCACAAGGTGTCCCCTTCCAAATTACAATTCTGTGTCCAGCAAGTGATCTACTTAGGCCACTTACTGTCCAAGTGGGGTAGGCAGTTGACACCAGACCGTATCCAGTTAATAGCGAGTCTTCCGCAGCCCAAGACACAGAAGGAGGTACGTGCTTTTATTGGCCTCACTTCTTACTGCAGACAATGGATTCCTCAGTATGCATTTCTAGCCAAGCCATTGATACAGTTAACGACACAGGAGGCAGCCGTATCGACTGTTCTCCCTTGGACCCAGGAACATACACTTAGTTTTAATGAATTAAAGAAAGCCTTATGCCAAGCACCTGTTCTAGCTACACCGAACTACAGTAAGCCTTTTACACTTTTTGTCACAGAACGTAATGGTACTGCATTATCTGTTCTCACACAAGATCAAGCAGGACAGTACAAGCCTTGTGCTTATTTCTCGAGCACATTAGATCCAGTAGCCCAGGCTTTGCCTGCGTGCCTCAAGTCAGTTGCAGCCACAGCTCTAGCTATCAGACAAAGTGATTCCATAGTATTAGGACACTCCTTGACAGTACAAGTTCCACACTCCGTGGAAGTTCTTTTAAACCGAACACAGACACAACACTTGACAATTGCACGTTTAACAGGTTATGAACTGACACTGTTCCAGCCACACATAGAAATCAGACGCTGCAACGTTCTAAATCCTGCTACCCTGTTACCATCAGTTACTTCAAATCCTGCCACACATGACTGTGTGGAAGTTATTAATACTATGACTAAGCCAAGACAAGACCTGACAGACATTGCATTACCTGATCCCGACCTGACACTTTATGTGGATGGTTCATGTATGAGAACTAGTACAGGAGAACTAGTAGCCGCGTATGCAGTGACTACTGACATTGAAGTTATTGAAACACACCGTATTGACACCCTGTCTGCTCAAGCAGCAGAGCTAGTTGCTCTGACCCAAGCCTGCATACGTGCCAAGAACCTGAAAGTAAACATATATACAGATTCACGTTACGCATTCGGAGTTGTACACGACTTCGGAGTGCTCTGGCAGGAGAGAGGTTTCATGACTTCTCATGGAACCAAGATTCAGCATGGTCTCCTCATTCAAGCTCTGTTAGATGCAATACATTTACCGACAGCTATCGCTATCATGAAGTGCAAGGCACATACGAAAGTTACTGACATCATTTCCCAAGGTAACGATCTAGCAGATCAAACAGCCAAGCTTACAGCTCAGACACCAGACATTCCAGTTAACAAGACACAGACATCCACTCCAGAACAGACTACATGTATGACAGTTAAGGACCCTACACAAGATGTCATAGACATACAGTTACATGCTACTCCTGAAGAAATTAAGAAATGGTCCGAACAAGGAGGGGTCCAGACAGATCAGGAATGGGTGACGAAGGGAAAAGCCACATGGTTTCTCCCCGACTCTATGGTTCAAGTCATTATCAATACCGCACATAGTCCAGCACATCTAGGAGAAAAAGCCATGTTAGATAGTATACAGAACCTTTGGTTCAACAAACACTTACAAGCTGCAGCCAAGCAGAAAGTCCGTACCTGTATGATATGTTGCCAGTTCAATCCAGGTAAAAGTGTCCCGGTGGAACAAGGTGGATTCCAACCCCCTGACCACCCTTTTGAAGTCCTCCAGATGGATTATATTCAGATGGAGCGATGTCGAGGTTTCAAGTATGTCCTCGTAGTTGTATGCGCTTTGTCCAGGTGGACAGAAGCATATCCAGTTCCAGATTACACAACAGCGACCACTGCCAAGCAGTTGGTTCGTGAATTCTTCCCCCGTTATGGACTCCCTAGGGTCGTGTATTCTGATAACGGCCAGCCATTCTCATCCGAGTTAATGAAACATGTTTCCCTTCTGTTAGGGTACCAGTGGAAGTTCCATTGTGTGCGCCATCCTGAAGCAGCCGGTCTCGTAGAGAGACATAATCAGACCCTGAAAATCCGTATTGCTAAGACATGTAAAGAGAAAGGTGTAGACTGGCTAGTTGCCCTGCCAGTTGCTTTATTCTTTATGCGCATGGTTGCACATTCCAGATCAGGTCTGTCCCCTTATGAGGTCGTATTCGGCCGTCCCCCAAATATGTGGGGTACACCTAGACCCCGCAGTATTACAGATGTTTCCAGTAATATGTTGACAGATTACCTAGCTTCCTTGATGTCTGCCCTACACTCTTGTCGTTCACAGGTTGCCGCTGCATTTCCAGATAATACCGAAGTGAAACCGCATGAGGTCATCCCAGGTGACCTAGTACTGGTCAGGAACTTTGATCGTTCAAGTCCGCTGGAGCCTCGCTGGAAGGAGCCGAGACTAGTCCTTCTGACCACCCGTACGGCCGTGAAGTTGGAAGGCCGCAAGGGTTGGGTCCATCTGTCGCTTATCAAGAAATTTCATGGAATCCGAAAAAAGACTTTTAATGACAATTCCAAAGACTGTTCCATTTCTAAAGACTGCCTGGAACAAGACTCTAAATCAGACATTAATCTCAATCCCGAACTGAAAGTTCCTCTGTTAGAGAAAACTCCGCAACAGGAGTATAAGTTAAAACTCCGGTCTAGTAAAATAAGTCAGCCAGTTTAATTGTCTAAGTCCCTCTCGGGTGAAACGGTTAGACAGGTATCTGACATGTATGAGATAGACCCCCATAGTGAGAGAGTTAGTCAAAACTCTATCAGATGTATCGTCATTCTAAGTTTTCTATTGTTTCTAAGTTTGATGGTTACCTGCACAAGTTATGCATTGCATTTATGTTTTCCAATTTCTCATGTAAATAAGTTTTCTAATGCCACAGTAGAGCACACATTTAGTGATCTGCCTCCTCACGAGCTATCCTATCGTCTTGCTATGCGTAATAATACATTCATCCGAATGTTACACTATTCACACCAGACCAGCAATGCCACTAATTGTTGGGTGTGTGGTCGACTCCCCCTTTCCAGACACCGAAGGGAGTTCTGCCACTCTTTCCTTATCCGTTTTCACATAATGGTTCGTGTGGAGCATGGTCCATGTTAACGTCATCTTCAAATGATATGTCCCTTCTGAATAGAACATGTTTCCCAAACAAGCAAGGTCTCTCCCATAGAACAGGGTTAGATCTAGAAAATGAGGTTTATAATTTAGGTAATTATTCTTCGAATTTTATGGTATTGAATGTTCAGTCTGATACTACTCCAGACTTACCTGCTATTTCAGTACTACCAGTCAAAGGCGAATTATGTGTCAGAAATAATGGTTCCGCACATGTAGGACATAGTGATTGTACTACTACTGTCGAGTATAGTGACAGTGGGAAATCTATTTTCAAAGCCTCACGTCATTCTTATTTTGTTTGTGGTCAGACCGCATATGTTCGTCTGCCCCTCGATTGGGATGGAACATGTTACATTGCCTTCCTACTGCCACCAGTTTTTCTAGCCCCATCTGATTATCATAGAAACACACATCTAGTACACGTCAGACCTAGAAGGGAGATCGAGTCCCCAATTGTCGATCAAACTGAAACTGCTCTAGAACAGTATACAGATTTCAATAAAGGTTTCTTCTTCTTTATAGGACCTGTCCAGAATAGTAAGTTAATCCGTAGGTTAACCAGAACCCTTGAAGCAGTAGTGAATGAGACTACTTCTGCTCTAGGTAACTTAACCGAAGAGCAATCTGCTATGAGATTTGTCGTGCTCCAAAATCGTCTCGTTCTTGACGTCATACTGGCCGATAGAGGAGGAGCATGTAGAGTCATCGGATCTAGTTGCTGCATTTTCATTCCTAATAACGCGCCGTCTGTTTATTCAGCTATAACCAGACTTCATAAAATTGCCCATCAGTTACACCAGAATCCAGGCACCTGGACATGGTCCGGTTGGCTCTGGAGTATCATATCTGCCTGGGGATGGAAAGTATTGTCATTTCTAGGTATTGCAGTAATGATCTTATTCAGTTGCTGCCTCTGTATACAATGTGGCCCTGCGATTTGCGGCATGTGTGCTACCTCTTGTATTCCTAGTCCTAAGTCCCGTTCCAAGACAATTCGAGACGAGCAAATGATGCTATATGAAATGATAGATGGTATCATGAATATAGATGTTTCCTGATGGAAACGTAGGGCACAAGGAGGGAATGTGGAAAAGTAAATTTTGCCATGTTATATGTGCCTACGTGTTCCCCATGTTATGTCATATGTGCATGATCGATATGCATGTATTCCCCTCTGATCGATTAAAGACGCAATTACAGTTGTGTCCATCTCTAGTATGCCAGTTTCCAGTCCTCGTGAATACAACGAATATTAGGCCTATGTGAAGCTACGTTGCCACGTTTTACAGTGTGCACGTTAATTCATTGAATTATCCCCGTTTCTAGGCCTCAAAAGGGCCCGGACTCAGATTCAGCTCCTGTTTCCTGAACCCTCTCCGAGGAGCGATACAGCCCCCACCTGTATCCCTGACCCTTAGCTTACTTCATGCCTCACAGTGCCCGGCTCGGCCTGGCTCTGCCTCCCAGTCTGCCAAGAGTATGTTATGTTTCTAGTTATCAGTCCAACCCTCCTTCTCTGCATTCCTAAGCTACTGAATCGCATCAATAGTTTCCGTCATGGTCTAGCCTTTATGTCTCCATGTAAGAGAAATACTGTATTAATATTCATAGAATATTCCTCACACACGCAATACAAGTAGAATAATGCATGCACCAGTCTTAATGTCTGTTAGCCTTTGCCCTGATAACTTTTGGATTCTATCAACATGTACTCTAAACACCAGATACTAGATATGCCTAGGTACATGTCGCTCTGACCCTCCAGACTTTCGTCTCCTCTTCTAGTGCAGAAGTCATAGCCCCCAGTTCTCCCTAGTAACACGTCATTGTCAGTTTGCGCGCACCACTAGGTTAAAGGTCCCAGCTGCTCAGGTAGCCCCCTCCATGTTTCCGCCCCATTTATGACATATTCTGTTACGTTTACATCACATGTCTATGTATACGCCCTGTACACACCTCTTGTTACACCCACTTTATGCCTTATCTTTCGCGACTGCTACAAACTCCGCCTACTGCTACGCCTACTGTATTGAATACAATGTATTTGTTTAACTATAAATATTGTGCACTGTTATTAAAAGTTACCCCTTATGCTCCCAGATCCTGCCCCCGGCAGCTGCCATCCCATTCCCGTACAGGCTGTCCTGTTCCAGTCCTTTATGCTTGATTAAAGCCTGTATACTCCAGCTACCTCGTATCTTGACTCTTAAATATTGAGCTATCTGTTTATATTGTATCCAGTCAAAAATAGAACCGGTAATTAATTATTTATTTACCACAACCTTTTAAACCCTCACAGTGACCAAAATAGCCATTTTTATAGAGTTTTGCTTACTCAAAAGCTTCAATTTTGACCAATTTCATGCACAGAAATGACTTTAAACACACTAATTTTAGTTGAAAAACTCATAATTCACATCCAACAGTCATTTATAGTCAAAAAATAAAATGTTAAAATTTCATCCATATTGACCATTTTGGGAACGTTCGACAGGTCCGGAGTCATCGTTTTTCATCAGAAAATTGACTTTTTTGGACTGTAACAAAAATGATTCAAAATGTCAATTGGATCGTGCCTCATGTTGAATAACCACTTTTTAAACCCTCACAGTGACCAAAATTGCCATTTTTACATAGTTTTGCTTACTCAAAAGCTTCAATTTTGACCAATTTCAGGCACAGAAATGACTTTAAACACACTTATTTTAGTTGAAAAAGGCATAATTCACACCCAACAGTCATTTAGAGTAAAAAGATTAAATGTTAACATTTCATCCATATTGACCATTTTGGAAACGTTCGACAGGTCCGGAGTCATTGTTTTTCATCCGAAAATTGATTTTTTGGACTGTACCAAAAATGATTCAAAATGTCAATTGGATCGTGCCTAATGTTGAATAACCACTTTTTAAACCCTCACAGTAACCAAAATTGCCATTTTTACAGAGTTTTGCTTACTCAAAAGCCTCAATTTTGACCAATTTCAGGCACAGAAATGAGTTTAAACACACTTATTTTAGTTGTAAAAGTCATAATTCACATCCAAAAGTCAATTAGAGTCAAACGATTAAATGTTAAAATTTCATCCATATTGACCATTTTGGGGACGTTCGACAGGTCCGGAGTCATCGTTTTTCATCAGAAAATTGATTTTTTGGACTGTACCAAAAATGATTCAAAATGTCAATTAGATCATGCCTCATGTTGAATAACCACTTTTTAAACCCTCACAGTGACCAAAATTGCCATTTTTACAGAGTTTTGCTTACTCAAAAGCTTCAATTGTGACCAATTTCAGGCACAGAAATGACTTTAAACACACTTATTTTAGTTGAAAAAGTCACAATTCATTTCCAACAGTCATTTACAGTTAAAAAATAAAATGTTAAAATTTCATCCATATTGACCATTTTGGGAACGTTCGACAGGTCTGGAGTCATCGTTTTTCATCAGAAAATTTATGTTTTTTGGACTGTACCAAAAATGATTCAAAATGTCAATTGGATCATGCCTCATGTTGAATAACCACTTTTTAAACCCTCACAGTGACCAAAATTGCCATTTTTACAGAGTTTTGCTTACTCGAAAGCTTCAATTTTGACCAATTTCAGGCACAGAAATTACTTTAAACACACTTATTTTAGTTGAAAAACTCATAATTCACATCCAACAGTCATTTACAGTCAAAAAATTAAATGTTAAAATTTCATCCATTTTGACCATTTTGGGAACGTTCGACAGGTCCGGAGTCATCATTTTCCATCAGAAAATGTATTCTTTTGGACTGTACCAAAAATGATTCAAAATGTCTATTGGATCGTGCCTCATGTTGAATAACCACTTTTTAAAACCTCACAGTGACCAAAATTGCCATTTTTACAGAGTTTTGCTTACTCAAAAGCTTCAATTTTGACCAATTTCAGGCACAGAAATGACTTTAAACACATTTATTTTAGTTGAAAAACTCATAATTCACATCCAACAGTCATTTACAGTCAAAAAACTTAAATGTTAAAATTTCATCCATATTGACCATTTTGGGAACGTTCCACAAGTCCGGAGTCATCGTTTTTCATCAGAAAATTGAATTTTTTGGACTGTACCAAAAATGATTCAAAATGTCAATTGGATCATGCCTCATGTTGAATAACCACTTTTTAAACCCTCACAGTGACCAAAATTGCCATTTTTACAGAGTTTTGCTTACTCAAAAGCTTCAAGTTGAAAAAGTCATAATTCACATCCAACAGTCATTTAGAGTAAAAAGATTAAATGTTAACATTTCATCCATATTGACCATTTTGGGAACGTTCGACAGGTCCGGAGTTATCGTTTTTCATCAGAAAATTGATTTTTTGGACTGTACCAAAAATGATTCAAAATGTCAATTGGATCGTGCCTCATGTTGAATAACCACTTTTTAAACTGTCACAGTGACCAAAATTGCCATTTTTACAGAGTTTTGCTTACTCAAAAGCTTCAATTTTGACAAATTTCATGCACAGAAATGACTTTAAACACACTTATTTTAGTTGAAAAACTCATAATTCACATCCAACAGTCATTTATAGTCAAAAAATAAAATGTTAAAATATCATCCATATTGACCATTTTGGGAACGTTCGACAGGTCCGGAGTCATCGTTTTTCATCAGAAAATTGATTTTTTGGACTGTACCAATATGATTCAAAATGTCAATTGGATCGTGCCTCATGTTGAATAACCACTTTTTAAACTGTCACAGTGACCAAAATTGCCATTTTTACAGAGTTTTGCTTACTCAAAAACTGCAATTTTGACCAATTTCAGGCACAGAAATGACTTTAAACACATTTATTTTAGTTGAAAAACTCATAAGTCACATCCAACAGTCATTTACAGTCAACAATTTAAATGTTAAAATTTCATCCATATTGACCATTTTGGGAACGTTCCACAAGTCCGGAGTCATCGTTTTTCATCAGAAAATTGATTTTTTTGGACTGTACCAAAAATTATTCAAAATGTCAATTGGATCATGCCTCATGTTGAATAACCACTTTTTAAACCCTCACAGTGACCAAAATTGCCATTTTTACAGAGTTTTGCTTACTCAAAAACTGCAATTTTGACCAATTTCAGGCACAGAAATGACTTTAAACACATTTATTTTAGTTGAAAAACTCATAAGTCACATCCAACAGTCATTTATAGTCAAAAAATAAAATGTTAAAATATCATCCATATTGACCATTTTGGGAACGTTCGACATGTCCGGAGTCATCGTTTTTCATCAGAAAATTGATTTTTTGGACTGTACCAAAATGATTCAAAATGTAAATTGGATCATGCCTCATGTTGAATAACCACTTTTTAAACCCTCACAGTGACCAAAATTGCCATTTTTACAGAGTTTTGCTTACTCAAAAGCTTCAAGTTGAAAAAGTCATAATTCACATCCAACAGTCATTTAGAGTAAAAAGATTAAATGTTAACATTTCATCCATATTGACCATTTTGGGAACGTTCGACAGGTCCGGAGTCATCGTTTTTCATCAGAAAATTTACTTTTTTGGACTGTAACAAAAATGATTCAAAATGTCAATTGGATCATGCCTCATGTTGAATAACCACTTTTTAAACCCTCACAGTAACCAAAATTGCCATTTTTACAGAGTTTTGCTTACTCAAAAGCTTCAATTTTGACCAATTCCAGGTACAGAAATGACTTTAAACACACTTATTTTAGTTGAAAAACTAATAATTCACATCCAACAGTCATTTACAGTCAAAAAATTAAATGTTAAAATTTCATCCATATTGACCAATTTGGGAACGTTCGACAAGTCCGGAGTCATCGTTTTTCATCCGAAAATTGATGTTTTTTGGACTGTACCAAAAATGATTCAAAATGTCAATTGGATCATGCCTCATGTTGAATAACCACTTTTTAAACCCTCACAGTGACCAAAATTGCCACTTTTTAAAGAGTTTTGCTTACTCAAAAGCTTCAATTTTGACCAATTTCAGGCACAGAAATGACTTTAAACACATTTATTTTAGTTGAAAAACTCATAATTCACATCCAACAGTCATTTACAATCAAAAAATTAAATGTTAAAATTTCATCCATATTGACCATTTTGGGAACGTTCCACAAGTCCGGAGTCATCGTTTTTCATCAGAAAATGTATTCTTTTGGACTGTACCAAAAATGATTCAAAATGTCTATTGGATCGTGCCTCATGTTGAATAACCACTTTTTAAAACCTCACAGTGACCAAAATTGCCATTTTTACAGAGTTTTGCTTACTCAAAAGCTTCAATTTTGACCAATTTCAGGCACAGAAATGACTTTAAACACATTTATTTTAGTTGAAAAACTCATAATTCACATCCAACAGTCATTTACAGTCAAAAAACTTAAATGTTAAAATTTCATCCATATTGACCATTTTGGGAACGTTCCACAAGTCCGGAGTCATCGTTTTTCATCAGAAAATTGAATTTTTTGGACTGTACCAAAAATGATTCAAAATGTCAATTGGATCATGCCTCATGTTGAATAACCACTTTTTAAACCCTCACAGTGACCAAAATTGCCATTTTTACAGAGTTTTGCTTACTCAAAAGCTTCAAGTTGAAAAAGTCATAATTCACATCCAACAGTCATTTAGAGTAAAAAGATTAAATGTTAACATTTCATCCATATTGACCATTTTGGGAACGTTCGACAGGTCCGGAGTTATCGTTTTTCATCAGAAAATTGATTTTTTGGACTGTACCAAAAATGATTCAAAATGTCAATTGGATCGTGCCTCATGTTGAATAACCACTTTTTAAACTGTCACAGTGACCAAAATTGCCATTTTTACAGAGTTTTGCTTACTCAAAAGCTTCAATTTTGACAAATTTCATGCACAGAAATGACTTTAAACACACTTATTTTAGTTGAAAAACTCATAATTCACATCCAACAGTCATTTATAGTCAAAAAATAAAATGTTAAAATATCATCCATATTGACCATTTTGGGAACGTTCGACAGGTCCGGAGTCATCGTTTTTCATCAGAAAATTGATTTTTTGGACTGTACCAATATGATTCAAAATGTCAATTGGATCGTGCCTCATGTTGAATAACCACTTTTTAAACTGTCACAGTGACCAAAATTGCCATTTTTACAGAGTTTTGCTTACTCAAAAACTGCAATTTTGACCAATTTCAGGCACAGAAATGACTTTAAACACATTTATTTTAGTTGAAAAACTCATAAGTCACATCCAACAGTCATTTACAGTCAACAATTTAAATGTTAAAATTTCATCCATATTGACCATTTTGGGAACGTTCCACAAGTCCGGAGTCATCGTTTTTCATCAGAAAATTGATTTTTTTGGACTGTACCAAAAATTATTCAAAATGTCAATTGGATCATGCCTCATGTTGAATAACCACTTTTTAAACCCTCACAGTGACCAAAATTGCCATTTTTACAGAGTTTTGCTTACTCAAAAGCTTCAATTTTGATCAACTTCAGGCACCGAAATTACTTTAAACACACTTATTTTAGTTGAAAAACTCATAATTCACATCCAACAGTCATTTATAGTCAAAAAATAAAATGTTAAAATATCATCCATATTGACCATTTTGGGAACGTTCGACATGTCCGGAGTCATCGTTTTTCATCAGAAAATTGATTTTTTGGACTGTACCAAAATGATTCAAAATGTAAATTGGATCATGCCTCATGTTGAATAACCACTTTTTAAACCCTCACAGTGACCAAAATTGCCATTTTTACAGAGTTTTGCTTACTCAAAAGCTTCAAGTTGAAAAAGTCATAATTCACATCCAACAGTCATTTAGAGTAAAAAGATTAAATGTTAACATTTCATCCATATTGACCATTTTGGGAACGTTCGACAGGTCCGGAGTCATCGTTTTTCATCAGAAAATGGACTTTTTTGGACTGTAACAAAAATGATTCAAAATGTCAATTGGATCATGCCTCATGTTGAATAACCACTTTTTAAACCCTCACAGTAACCAAAATTGTCATTTTTACAGAGTTTTGCTTACTCAAAAGCTTCAATTTTGACCAATTCCAGGTACAGAAATGACTTTAAACACACTTATTTTAGTTGAAAAACTAATAATTCACATCCAACAGTCATTTACAGTCAAAAAATTAAATGTTAAAATTTCATCCATATTGACCAATTTGGGAACGTTCGACAGGTCCGGAGTCATCGTTTTTCATCCGAAAATTGATGTTTTTTGGACTGTACCAAAAATGATTCAAAATGTCAATTGGATCATGCCTCATGTTGAATAACCACTTTTTAAACCCTCACAGTGACCAAAATTGCCACTTTTTACAGAGTTTTGCTTACTCAAAAGGTTCAATTTTGACCAATTTCAGGGACAGAAATTACGTTAAACACACTTATTTTAGTTGAAAAACTCATAATTCACATCCAACAGTCATTTACAGTCAAAAAATTAAATGTTAAAATTTCATCCATATTGACCATTTTGGGAACGTTCGACAGGTCCGGAGTCATTGTTTTCCATCAGAAAATTAATTTTTTGGGACTGTACCAAAAATGATTCAAAATGTCAATTGGATCGTGCCTCATGTTGAATAACCACTTTTAAACCCTCCCAGTGACAAAAATTGCAATTTTTAAAGAGTTTTGCTTACTCAAAAGCTTCAATTTTGACCAATTTCAGGCACAGAAATGACTTTAAACACATTTATTTTAGTTGAAAAACTCATAATTCACATCCAACAGTCATTTACAATCAAAAAATTAAATGTTAAAATTTCATCCATATTGACCATTTTGGGAACGTTCCACAAGTCCGGAGTCATCGTTTTTCATCAGAAAATTTATTTTTTTGGACTGTACCAAAAATGATTCAAAATGTCAATTGGATCGTGCCTCATGTGGAATAACCACCTTTTAAACCCTCACAGTGACCAAAATTGCCATTTTTATAGAGTTTTGCTTACTCAAAAGCTTCAATTTTGACCAATTTCATGCACAGAAATGACTTTAAACACACTTATTTTAGTTGAAAAACTCATAATTCACATCCAACAGTCATTTATAGTCAAAAAATAAAATGTTAAAATTTCATCTATATTGACCATTTTGGGAACGTTCGACAGGTCCGGAGTCATCGTTTTTCATCAGAAAATTGACTTTTTTGGACTGTAACAAAAATGATTCAAAATGTCAATTGGATCATGCCTCATGTTGAATAACCACTTTTTAAACCCTCACAGTGACCAAAATTGCCATTTTTACAGAGTTTTGCTTACTCAAAAGCTTCAATTTTGATCAATTTCAGGCACAGAAATTACTTTAAACACACTAATTTTAGTTGAAAAACTCATAATTCACATCCAACAGTCATTTACAGTCAAAAAATCAAATGTTAAAATTTCATCCATATTGACCATTTTGGGAACGTTCGACGTGTCCTGAGTCATCGTTTTTCATCAGAAAATTGATTTTTTGGCCTGTACCAAAATGATTCAAAATGTAAATTGGATCATGCCTCATGTTGAATAACCACTTTTTAAACCCTCACAGTGACCAAAATTGCCATTTTTACAGAGTTTTGCTTACTCAAAAGCTTCAAGTTGAAAAAGTCATAATTCACATCCAACAGTCATTTAGAGTAAAAAGATTAAATGTTAACATTTCATCCATATTGACCATTTTGGGAACGTTCGACAGGTCCGGAGTTATCGTTTTTCATCAGAAAATTGATTTTTTTGGACTGTACCAAAAATGATTCAAAATGTCAATTGGATCGTGCCTCATGTTGAATAACCACTTTTTAAACTGTCACAGTGACCAAAATTGCCATTTTTACAGAGTTTTGCTTACTCAAAAGCTTCAATTTTGACCAATTTCATGCACAGAAATGACTTTAAACACACTTATTTTAGTTGAAAAACTCATAATTCACATCCAACAGTCATTTATAGTCAAAAAATAAAATGTTAAAATATCATCCATATTGACCATTTTGGGAACGTTCGACAGGTCCGGAGTCATCGTTTTTCATCAGAAAATTGATTTTTTGGACTGTACCAAAAATGATTCAAAATGTCAATTGGATCGTTCCTCATGTTGAATAACCACGTTTTAAACCCTCACAGTGACCAAAATTGCCATTTTTACAGAGTTTTGCTTACTCAAAAGCTTCAATTATGACCAATCTCAGGCACAGAAATGACTTTAAACACACTTATTTTAGTTGAAAAACTAATAATTCACATCCAACAGTCATTTACAGTCACAAAATTCAATGTTAAAATTTCATCCATATTGACCATTTTGGGAACGTTCGAAAGGTCCGGAGTCATCGTTTTTCATCAGAAAATTGATTTTTTGGACTGTACCAAAAATGATTCAAAATGTCAATTGGATCGTGCCTCATGTTGAATAACCACTTTTTAAACCCTCACAGTAACCAAAATTGCCATTTTTACTGAGTTTTGCTTATTCAAAAGCTTCAATTTTGACCAATTTCAGGCACAGAAATGACTTTAAACACACTTATTTTAGTTGAAAAAGTCATAATTCACATCCAACAGTCATTTAGAGTAAAAAGATTAAATGTTAACATTTCATCCATATTGACCATTTTGGGAACGTTCGACAGGTCCGGAGTTATCGTTTTTCATCAGAAAATTGATTTTTTGGACTGTACCAAAAATGATTCAAAATGTCAATTGGATCGTGCCTCATGTTGAATAACCACTTTTTAAACTGTCACAGTGACCAAAATTGCCATTTTTACAGAGTTTTGCTTACTCAAAAGCTTCAATTTTGACAAATTTCATGCACAGAAATGACTTTAAACACACTTATTTTAGTTGAAAAACTCATAATTCACATCCAACAGTCATTTATAGTCAAAAAATAAAATGTTAAAATATCATCCATATTGACCATTTTGGGAACGTTCGACAGGTCCGGAGTCATCGTTTTTCATCAGAAAATTGATTTTTTGGACTGTACCAATATGATTCAAAATGTCAATTGGATCGTGCCTCATGTTGAATAACCACTTTTTAAACTGTCACAGTGACCAAAATTGCCATTTTTACAGAGTTTTGCTTACTCAAAAACTGCAATTTTGACAAATTTCAGGCACAGAAATGACTTTAAACACATTTATTTTAGTTGAAAAACTCATAAGTCACATCCAACAGTCATTTACAGTCAACAATTTAAATGTTAAAATTTCATCCATATTGACCATTTTGGGAACGTTCCACAAGTCCGGAGTCATCGTTTTTCATCAGAAAATTGATTTTTTTGGACTGTACCAAAAATGATTCAAAATGTCAATTGGATCGTGCCTCATGTTGAATAACCACTTTTTAAACCCTCACAGTGACCAAAATTGCCATTTTTATAGAGTTTTGCTTACTCAAAAGCTTCAATTTTGACCAATTTCAGGCACAGAAATGACTTTAAACACACTTATTTTAGTTGAAAAACTAATAATTCACATCCAACAGTCATTTACAGTCAAAAAATTAAATGTTAAAATTTCATCCATATTGACCAATTTGGGAACGTTCAACAGGTCCGGAGTCATCGTTTTTCATCCGAAAATTGATGTTTTTTGGACTGTACCAAAAATGATTCAAAATGTCAATTGGATCATGCCTCATGTTGAATAACCACTTTTTAAACCCTCACAGTGACCAAAATTGCCACTTTTTACAGAGTTTTGCTTACTCAAAAGGTTCAATTTTGACCAATTTCAGGGACAGAAATTACGTTAAACACACTTATTTTAGTTGAAAAACTCATAATTCACATCCAACAGTCATTTACAGTCAAAAAATTAAATGTTAAAATTTCATCCATATTGACCATTTTGGGAACGTTCGACAGGTCCGGAGTCATTGTTTTCCATCAGAAAATTTATTTTTTGGGACTGTACCAAAAATGATTCAAAATGTCAATTGGATCGTGCCTCATGTTGAATAACCACTTTTAAACCCTCCCAGTGACAAAAATTGCAATTTTTAAAGAGTTTTGCTTACTCAAAAGCTTCAATTTTGACCAATTTCAGGCACAGAAATGACTTTAAACACATTTATTTTAGTTGAAAAACTAATAATTCACATCCAACAGTCATTTACAGTCAAAAAATTAAATGTTAAAATTTCATCCATATTGACCAATTTGGGAACGTTCGACAGGTCCGGAGTCATCGTTTTTCATCAGAAAATTGATGTTTTTTGGACTGTACCAAAAATGATTCAAAATGTCAATTGGATCATGCCTCATGTTGAATAACCACTTTTTAAAGCCTCACAGTGACCAAAATTGCCACTTTTTACAGAGTTTTGCTTATTCAAAAGCTTCAATTTTGACCAATTTCAGGCACAGAACTGACTTTAAACACACTTATTTTAGTTGAAAAAGTCATAATTCACATCCAAAAGTCATTTAGAGTCAAAAGATTAAATGTTAAAATTTCATCCATATTGACCATTTTGGGAACGTTCCACAAGTCCGGAGTCATCGTTTTTCATCAGAAAATTGATTTTTTTGGACTGTACCAAAAATGATTCAAAATGTCAATTGGATCGTGCTTCATGTTGAATAACCACCTTTTAAACCCTCACAGTGACCAAAATTGCCATTTTTATAGAGTTTTGCTTACTCAAAAGCTTCAATTTTGACCAATTTCATGCACAGAAATGACTTTAAACACACTTATTTTAGTTGAAAAACTCATAATTCACATCCAACAGTCATTTATAGTCAACAAATAAAATGTTAAAATTTCATCTATATTGACCATTTTGGGAACGTTCGACAGGTCCGGAGTCATCGTTTTTCATCAGAAAATTGACTTTTTTGGACTGTACCAAAAATGATTCAAAATGTCAATCGGATCATGCCTCATGTTGAATAACCACTTTTTAAACCCTCACAGTGACCAAAATTGCCATTTTTACAGAGTTTTGCTTACTCAAAAGCTTCAATTTTGATCAATTTCAGGCACAGAAATTACTTTAAACACACTTATTTTAGTTGAAAAACTCATAATTCACATCCAACAGTCATTTACAGTCAAAAAATCAAATGTTAAAATTTCATCCATATTGACCATTTTGGGAACGTTCGACAGGTCCGGAGTCATCGTTTTCCATCAAAAAATTGATTTTTTGGACTGTACCAAAAATGATTCAAAATGTCAATTGGATCGTGCCTCATGTTGAATAACCACTTTTTAAACCCTCACAGTGACCAAAATTGCCATTTTTATAGAGTTTTGCTTACTCAAAAGCTTCAATTTTGACCAATTTCAGGCACAGAAATGACTTTAAACACACTTATTTTAGTTGAAAAACTAATAATTCACATCCAACAGTCATTTACAGTCAAAAAATTAAATGTTAAAATTTCATCCATATTGACCAATTTGGGAACGTTCGACAGGTCCGGAGTCATCGTTTTTCATCCGAAAATTTATGTTTTTTGGACTGTACCAAAAATGATTCAAAATGTCAATTGGATCATGCCTCATGTTGAATAACCACTTTTTAAACCCTCACAGTGACCAAAATTGCCACTTTTTACAGAGTTTTGCTTACTCAAAAGGTTCAATTTTGACCAATTTCAGGGACAGAAATTACGTTAAACACACTTATTTTAGTTGAAAAACTCATAATTCACATCCAACAGTCATTTACAGTCAAAAAATTAAATGTTAAAATTTCATCCATATTGACCATTTTGGGAACGTTCGACAGGTCCGGAGTCATTGTTTTCCATCAGAAAATTTATTTTTTGGGACTGTACCAAAAATGATTCAAAATGTCAATTGGATCGTGCCTCATGTTGAATAACCACTTTTAAACCCTCCCAGTGACAAAAATTGCAATTTTTAAAGAGTTTTGCTTACTCAAAAGCTTCAATTTTGACCAATTTCAGGCACAGAAATGACTTTAAACACATTTATTTTAGTTGAAAAACTATTAATTCACATCCAACAGTCATTTACAGTCACAAAATTCAATGTTAAAATTTCATCCATATTGACCATTTTGGGAACGTTCGAAAGGTCCGGAGTCATCGTTTTTCATCAGAAAATTGATTTTTTGGACTGTACCAAAAATGATTCAAAATGTCAATTGGATCGTGCCTCATGTTGAATAACCACTTTTTAAACCCTCACAGTAACCAAAATTGCCATTTTTACTGAGTTTTGCTTATTCAAAAGCTTCAATTTTGACCAATTTCAGGCACAGAAATGACTTTAAACACACTTATTTTAGTTGAAAAAGTCATAATTCACATCCAACAGTCATTTAGAGTAAAAAGATTAAATGTTAACATTTCATCCATATTGACCATTTTGGGAACGTTCGACAGGTCCGGAGTTATCGTTTTTCATCAGAAAATTGATTTTTTGGACTGTACCAAAAATGATTCAAAATGTCAATTGGATCGTGCCTCATGTTGAATAACCACTTTTTAAACTGTCACAGTGACCAAAATTGCCATTTTTACAGAGTTTTGCTTACTCAAAAGCTTCAATTTTGACAAATTTCATGCACAGAAATGACTTTAAACACACTTATTTTAGTTGAAAAACTCATAATTCACATCCAACAGTCATTTATAGTCAAAAAATAAAATGTTAAAATATCATCCATATTGACCATTTTGGGAACGTTCGACAGGTCCGGAGTCATCGTTTTTCATCAGAAAATTGATTTTTTGGACTGTACCAATATGATTCAAAATGTCAATTGGATCGTGCCTCATGTTGAATAACCACTTTTTAAACTGTCACAGTGACCAAAATTGCCATTTTTACAGAGTTTTGCTTACTCAAAAACTGCAATTTTGACAAATTTCAGGCACAGAAATGACTTTAAACACATTTATTTTAGTTGAAAAACTCATAAGTCACATCCAACAGTCATTTACAGTCAACAATTTAAATGTTAAAATTTCATCCATATTGACCATTTTGGGAACGTTCCACAAGTCCGGAGTCATCGTTTTTCATCAGAAAATTGATTTTTTTGGACTGTACCAAAAATGATTCAAAATGTCAATTGGATCGTGCCTCATGTTGAATAACCACTTTTTAAACCCTCACAGTGACCAAAATTGCCATTTTTATAGAGTTTTGCTTACTCAAAAGCTTCAATTTTGACCAATTTCAGGCACAGAAATGACTTTAAACACACTTATTTTAGTTGAAAAACTAATAATTCACATCCAACAGTCATTTACAGTCAAAAAATTAAATGTTAAAATTTCATCCATATTGACCAATTTGGGAACGTTCAACAGGTCCGGAGTCATCGTTTTTCATCCGAAAATTGATGTTTTTTGGACTGTACCAAAAATGATTCAAAATGTCAATTGGATCATGCCTCATGTTGAATAACCACTTTTTAAACCCTCACAGTGACCAAAATTGCCACTTTTTACAGAGTTTTGCTTACTCAAAAGGTTCAATTTTGACCAAGTTCAGGGACAGAAATTACGTTAAACACACTTATTTTAGTTGAAAAACTCATAATTCACATCCAACAGTCATTTACAGTCAAAAAATTAAATGTTAAAATTTCATCCATATTGACCATTTTGGGAACGTTCGACAGGTCCGGAGTCATTGTTTTCCATCAGAAAATTTATTTTTTGGGACTGTACCAAAAATGATTCAAAATGTCAATTGGATCGTGCCTCATGTTGAATAACCACTTTTAAACCCTCCCAGTGACAAAAATTGCAATTTTTAAAGAGTTTTGCTTACTCAAAAGCTTCAATTTTGACCAATTTCAGGCACAGAAATGACTTTAAACACATTTATTTTAGTTGAAAAACTAATAATTCACATCCAACAGTCATTTACAGTCAAAAAATTAAATGTTAAAATTTCATCCATATTGACCAATTTGGGAACGTTCGACAGGTCCGGAGTCATCGTTTTTCATCAGAAAATTGATGTTTTTTGGACTGTACCAAAAATGATTCAAAATGTCAATTGGATCATGCCTCATGTTGAATAACCACTTTTTAAAGCCTCACAGTGACCAAAATTGCCACTTTTTACAGAGTTTTGCTTATTCAAAAGCTTCAATTTTGACCAATTTCAGGCACAGAACTGACTTTAAACACACTTATTTTAGTTGAAAAAGTCATAATTCACATCCAAAAGTCATTTAGAGTCAAAAGATTAAATGTTAAAATTTCATCCATATTGACCATTTTGGGAACGTTCCACAAGTCCGGAGTCATCGTTTTTCATCAGAAAATTGATTTTTTTGGACTGTACCAAAAATGATTCAAAATGTCAATTGGATCGTGCTTCATGTTGAATAACCACCTTTTAAACCCTCACAGTGACCAAAATTGCCATTTTTATAGAGTTTTGCTTACTCAAAAGCTTCAATTTTGACCAATTTCATGCACAGAAATGACTTTAAACACACTTATTTTAGTTGAAAAACTCATAATTCACATCCAACAGTCATTTATAGTCAAAAAATAAAATGTTAACATTTCATCTATATTGACCATTTTGGGAACGTTCGACAGGTCCGGAGTCATAGTTTTTCATCAGAAAATTGACTTTTTTGGACTGTACCAAAAATGATTCAAAATGTCAATTGGATCATGCCTCATGTTGAATAACCACTTTTTAAACCCTCACAGTGACCAAAATTGCCATTTTTACAGAGTTTTGCTTACTCAAAAGCTTCAATTTTGATCAATTTCAGGCACAGAAATTACTTTAAACACACTTATTTTAGTTGAAAAACTCATAATTCACATCCAAACTCATTTACAGTCAAAAAATCAAATGTTAAAATTTCATCCATATTGACCATTTTGGGAACGTTCGACAGGTCCGGAGTCATCGTTTTCCATCAAAAAATTGATTTTTTGGACTGTACCAAAAATGATTCAAAATGTCAATTGGATCGTGCCTCATGTTGAATAACCACTTTTTAAACCCTCACAGTGACCAAAATTGCCATTTTTATAGAGTTTTGCTTACTCAAAAGCTTCAATTTTGACCAATTTCAGGCACAGAAATGACTTTAAACACACTTATTTTAGTTGAAAAACTAATAATTCACATCCAACAGTCATTTACAGTCAAAAAATTAAATGTTAAAATTTCATCCATATTGACCAATTTGGGAACGTTCGACAGGTCCGGAGTCATCGTTTTTCATCCGAAAATTTATGTTTTTTGGACTGTACCAAAAATGATTCAAAATGTCAATTGGATCATGCCTCATGTTGAATAACCACTTTTTAAACCCTCACAGTGACCAAAATTGCCACTTTTTACAGAGTTTTGCTTACTCAAAAGGTTCAATTTTGACCAATTTCAGGGACAGAAATTACGTTAAACACACTTATTTTAGTTGAAAAACTCATAATTCACATCCAACAGTCATTTACAGTCAAAAAATTAAATGTTAAAATTTCATCCATATTGACCATTTTGGGAACGTTCGACAGGTCCGGAGTCATTGTTTTCCATCAGAAAATTTATTTTTTGGGACTGTACCAAAAATGATTCAAAATGTCAATTGGATCGTGCCTCATGTTGAATAACCACTTTTAAACCCTCCCAGTGACAAAAATTGCAATTTTTAAAGAGTTTTGCTTACTCAAAAGCTTCAATTTTGACCAATTTCAGGCACAGAAATGACTTTAAACACATTTATTTTAGTTGAAAAACTATTAATTCACATCCAACAGTCATTTACAGTCAAAAAATTAAATGTTAAAATTTCATCCATATTGACCAATTTGGGAACGTTCGACAGGTCCGGAGTCATCGTTTTTCATCAGAAAATTGATGTTTTTTGGACTGTACCAAAAATGATTCAAAATGTCAATTGGATCATGCCTCATGTTGAATAACCACTTTTTAAAGCCTCACAGTGACCAAAATTGCCACTTTTTACAGAGTTTTGCTTATTCAAAAGCTTCAATTTTGACCAATTTCAGGCACAGAACTGACTTTAAACACACTTATTTTAGTTGAAAAAGTCATAATTCACATCCAAAAGTTATTTAGAGTCAAAAGATTAAATGTTAAAATTTCATCCATATTGACCATTTTGGGAACGTTCCACAAGTCCGGAGTCATCGTTTTTCATCAGAAAATTGATTTTTTTGGACTGTACCAAAAATGATTCAAAATGTCAATTGGATCGTGCCTCATGTTGAATAACCACCTTTTAAACCCTCACAGTGACCAAAATTGCCATTTTTATAGAGTTTTGCTTACTCAAAAGCTTCAATTTTGACCAATTTCATGCACAGAAATGACTTTAAACACACTTATTTTAGTTGAAAAACTCATAATTCACATCCAACAGTCATTTATAGTCAAAAAATAAAATGTTAAAATTTCATCTATATTGACCATTTTGGGAACGTTCGACAGGTCCGGAGTCATCGTTTTTCATCAGAAAATTGACTTTTTTGGACTGTAACAAAAATGATTCAAAATGTCAATTGGATCATGCCTCATGTTGAATAACCACTTTTTAAACCCTCACAGTGACCAAAATTGCCATTTTTACAGAGTTTTGCTTACTCAAAAGCTTCAATTTTGATCAATTTCAGGCAGAGAAATTACTTTAAACATACTAATTTTAGTTGAAAAACTCATAATTCACATCCAACAGTCATTTACAGTCAAAAAATCAAATGTTAAAATTTCATCCATATTGACCATTTTGGGAACGTTCGACGTGTCCGGAGTCATCGTTTTTCATCAGAAAATTGATTTTTTGGCCTGTACCAAAATGATTCAAAATGTAAATTGGATCATGCCTCATGTTGAATAACCACTTTTTAAACCCTCACAGTGACCAAAATTGCCATTTTTACAGAGTTTTGCTTACTCAAAAGCTTCAAGTTGAAAAAGTCATAATTCACATCCAACAGTCATTTAGAGTAAAAAGATTAAATGTTAACATTTCATCCATATTGACCATTTTGGGAACGTTCGACAGGTCCGGAGTTATCGTTTTTCATCAGAAAATTGATTTTTTTGGACTGTACCAAAAATGATTCAAAATGTCAATTGGATCGTGCCTCATGTTGAATAACCACTTTTTAAACTGTCACAGTGACCAAAATTGCCATTTTTACAGAGTTTTGCTTACTCAAAAGCTTCAATTTTGACCAATTTCATGCACAGAAATGACTTTAAACACACTTATTTTAGTTGAAAAACTCATAATTCACATCCAACAGTCATTTATAGTCACAAAATTCAATGTTAAAATTTCATCCATATTGACCATTTTGGGAACGTTCGAAAGGTCCGGAGTCATCGTTTTTCATCAGAAAATTGATTTTTTGGACTGTACCAAAAATGATTCAAAATGTCAATTGGATCGTGCCTCATGTTGAATAACCACTTTTTAAACCCTCACAGTAACCAAAATTGCCATTTTTACTGAGTTTTGCTTATTCAAAAGCTTCAATTTTGACCAATTTCAGGCACAGAAATGACTTTAAACACACTTATTTTAGTTGAAAAAGTCATAATTCACATCCAACAGTCATTTAGAGTAAAAAGATTAAATGTTAACATTTCATCCATATTGACCATTTTGGGAACGTTCGACAGGTCCGGAGTTATCATTTTTCATCAGAAAATTGATTTTTTGGACTGTACCAAAAATGATTCAAAATGTCAATTGGATCGTGCCTCATGTTGAATAACCACTTTTTAAACTGTCACAGTGACCAAAATTGCCATTTTTACAGAGTTTTGCTTACTCAAAAGCTTCAATTTTGACAAATTTCATGCACAGAAATGACTTTAAACACACTTATTTTAGTTGAAAAACTCATAATTCACATCCAACAGTCATTTATAGTCAAAAAATAAAATGTTAAAATATCATCCATATTGACCATTTTGGGAACGTTCGACAGGTCCGGAGTCCTCGTTTTTCATCAGAAAATTGATTTTTTTGGACTGTACCAAAAATGATTCAAAATGTCAATTGGATCATGCCTCATGTTGAATAACCACTTTTTAAACCCTCACAGTGACCAAAATTGCCATTTTTATAGAGTTTTGCTTACTCAAAAGCTTCAATTTTGACCAATTTCAGGCACAGAAATGACTTTAAACACATTTATTTTAGTTGAAAAACTCATAAGTCACATCCAACAGTCATTTACAGTCAACAATTTAAATGTTAAAATTTCTTCCATATTGACCATTTTGGGAACGTTCCACAAGTCCGGAGTCATCGTTTTTCATCAGAAAATTGATTTTTTTGGACTGTACCAAAAATGATTCAAAATGTCAATTGGATCATGCCTCATGTTGAATAACCACTTTTTAAACCCTCACAGTGACCAAAATTGCCATTTTTACAGAGTTTTGCTTACTCAAAAGCTTCAATTTTGATCAATTTCAGGCACAGAAATTACTTTAAACACACTTATTTTAGTTGAAAAACTCATAATTCACATCCAACAGTCATTTGCAGTCAAAAAATCAAATGTTAAAATTTCATCCATATTGACCATTTTGGGAACGTTCGACAGGTCCGGAGTCATCGTTTTCCATCAAAAAATTGATTTTTTGGACTGTACCAAAAATGATTCAAAATGTCAATTGGATCGTGCCTCATGTTGAATAACCACTTTTTAAACCCTCACAGTGACCAAAATTGCCATTTTTATAGAGTTTTGCTTACTCAAAAGCTTCAATTTTGACCAATTTCAGGCACAGAAATGACTTTAAACACACTTATTTTAGTTGAAAAACTAATAATTCACATCCAACAGTCATTTACAGTCAAAAAATTAAATGTTAAAATTTCATCCATATTGACCAATTTGGGAACGTTCGACAGGTCCGGAGTCATCGTTTTTCATCCGAAAATTGATGTTTTTTGGACTGTACCAAAAATGATTCAAAATGTCAATTGGATCATGCCTCATGTTGAATAACCACTTTTTAAACCCTCACAGTGACCAAAATTGCCACTTTTTACAGAGTTTTGCTTACTCAAAAGGTTCAATTTTGACCAATTTCAGGGACAGAAATTACGTTAAACACACTTATTTTAGTTGAAAAACTCATAATTCACATCCAAAAGTTATTTAGAGTCAAAAGATTAAATGTTAAAATTTCATCCATATTGACCATTTTGGGAACGTTCCACAAGTCCGGAGTCATCGTTTTTCATCAGAAAATTGATTTTTTTGGACTGTACCAAAAATGATTCAAAATGTCAATTGGATCGTGCCTCATGTTGAATAACCACCTTTTAAACCCTCACAGTGACCAAAATTGCCATTTTTATAGAGTTTTGCTTACTCAAAAGCTTCAATTTTGACCAATTTCATGCACAGAAATGACTTTAAACACACTTATTTTAGTTGAAAAACTCATAATTCACATCCAACAGTCATTTATAGTCAAAAAATAAAATGTTAAAATTTCATCTATATTGACCATTTTGGGAACGTTCGACAGGTCCGGAGTCATCGTTTTTCATCAGAAAATTGACTTTTTTGGACTGTAACAAAAATGATTCAAAATGTCAATTGGATCATGCCTCATGTTGAATAACCACTTTTTAAACCCTCACAGTGACCAAAATTGCCATTTTTACAGAGTTTTGCTTACTCAAAAGCTTCAATTTTGATCAATTTCAGGCAGAGAAATTACTTTAAACATACTAATTTTAGTTGAAAAACTCATAATTCACATCCAACAGTCATTTACAGTCAAAAAATCAAATGTTAAAATTTCATCCATATTGACCATTTTGGGAACGTTCGACGTGTCCGGAGTCATCGTTTTTCATCAGAAAATTGATTTTTTGGCCTGTACCAAAATGATTCAAAATGTAAATTGGATCATGCCTCATGTTGAATAACCACTTTTTAAACCCTCACAGTGACCAAAATTGCCATTTTTACAGAGTTTTGCTTACTCAAAAGCTTCAAGTTGAAAAAGTCATAATTCACATCCAACAGTCATTTAGAGTAAAAAGATTAAATGTTAACATTTCATCCATATTGACCATTTTGGGAACGTTCGACAGGTCCGGAGTTATCGTTTTTCATCAGAAAATTGATTTTTTTGGACTGTACCAAAAATGATTCAAAATGTCAATTGGATCGTGCCTCATGTTGAATAACCACTTTTTAAACTGTCACAGTGACCAAAATTGCCATTTTTACAGAGTTTTGCTTACTCAAAAGCTTCAATTTTGACCAATTTCATGCACAGAAATGACTTTAAACACACTTATTTTAGTTGAAAAACTCATAATTCACATCCAACAGTCATTTATAGTCACAAAATTCAATGTTAAAATTTCATCCATATTGACCATTTTGGGAACGTTCGAAAGGTCCGGAGTCATCGTTTTTCATCAGAAAATTGATTTTTTGGACTGTACCAAAAATGATTCAAAATGTCAATTGGATCGTGCCTCATGTTGAATAACCACTTTTTAAACCCTCACAGTAACCAAAATTGCCATTTTTACTGAGTTTTGCTTATTCAAAAGCTTCAATTTTGACCAATTTCAGGCACAGAAATGACTTTAAACACACTTATTTTAGTTGAAAAAGTCATAATTCACATCCAACAGTCATTTAGAGTAAAAAGATTAAATGTTAACATTTCATCCATATTGACCATTTTGGGAACGTTCGACAGGTCCGGAGTTATCATTTTTCATCAGAAAATTGATTTTTTGGACTGTACCAAAAATGATTCAAAATGTCAATTGGATCGTGCCTCATGTTGAATAACCACTTTTTAAACTGTCACAGTGACCAAAATTGCCATTTTTACAGAGTTTTGCTTACTCAAAAGCTTCAATTTTGACAAATTTCATGCACAGAAATGACTTTAAACACACTTATTTTAGTTGAAAAACTCATAATTCACATCCAACAGTCATTTATAGTCAAAAAATAAAATGTTAAAATATCATCCATATTGACCATTTTGGGAACGTTCGACAGGTCCGGAGTCCTCGTTTTTCATCAGAAAATTGATTTTTTTGGACTGTACCAAAAATGATTCAAAATGTCAATTGGATCATGCCTCATGTTGAATAACCACTTTTTAAACCCTCACAGTGACCAAAATTGCCATTTTTATAGAGTTTTGCTTACTCAAAAGCTTCAATTTTGACCAATTTCAGGCACAGAAATGACTTTAAACACATTTATTTTAGTTGAAAAACTCATAAGTCACATCCAACAGTCATTTACAGTCAACAATTTAAATGTTAAAATTTCTTCCATATTGACCATTTTGGGAACGTTCCACAAGTCCGGAGTCATCGTTTTTCATCAGAAAATTGATTTTTTTGGACTGTACCAAAAATGATTCAAAATGTCAATTGGATCATGCCTCATGTTGAATAACCACTTTTTAAACCCTCACAGTGACCAAAATTGCCATTTTTACAGAGTTTTGCTTACTCAAAAGCTTCAATTTTGATCAATTTCAGGCACAGAAATTACTTTAAACACACTTATTTTAGTTGAAAAACTCATAATTCACATCCAACAGTCATTTGCAGTCAAAAAATCAAATGTTAAAATTTCATCCATATTGACCATTTTGGGAACGTTCGACAGGTCCGGAGTCATCGTTTTCCATCAAAAAATTGATTTTTTGGACTGTACCAAAAATGATTCAAAATGTCAATTGGATCGTGCCTCATGTTGAATAACCACTTTTTAAACCCTCACAGTGACCAAAATTGCCATTTTTATAGAGTTTTGCTTACTCAAAAGCTTCAATTTTGACCAATTTCAGGCACAGAAATGACTTTAAACACACTTATTTTAGTTGAAAAACTAATAATTCACATCCAACAGTCATTTACAGTCAAAAAATTAAATGTTAAAATTTCATCCATATTGACCAATTTGGGAACGTTCGACAGGTCCGGAGTCATCGTTTTTCATCCGAAAATTGATGTTTTTTGGACTGTACCAAAAATGATTCAAAATGTCAATTGGATCATGCCTCATGTTGAATAACCACTTTTTAAACCCTCACAGTGACCAAAATTGCCACTTTTTACAGAGTTTTGCTTACTCAAAAGGTTCAATTTTGACCAATTTCAGGGACAGAAATTACGTTAAACACACTTATTTTAGTTGAAAAACTCATAATTCACATCCAAAAGTCATTTACAGTCAAAAAATTAAATGTTAAAATTTCATCCATATTGACCATTTTGGGAACGTTCGACAGGTCCGGAGTCATTGTTTTCCATCAGAAAATTTATTTTTTGGGACTGTACCAAAAATGATTCAAAATGTCAATTGGATCGTGCCTCATGTTGAATAACCACTTTTAAACCCTCCCAGTGACAAAAATTGCAATTTTTAAAGAGTTTTGCTTACTCAAAAGCTTCAATTTTGACCAATTTCAGGCACAGAAATGACTTTAAACACATTTATTTTAGTTGAAAAACTAATAATTCACATCCAACAGTCATTTACAGTCAAAAAATTAAATGTTAAAATTTCATCCATATTGACCAATTTGGGAACGTTCGACAGGTCCGGAGTCATCGTTTTTCATCAGAAAATTGATGTTTTTTGGACTGTACCAAAAATGATTCAAAATGTCAATTGGATCATGCCTCATGTTGAATAACCACTTTTTAAAGCCTCACAGTGACCAAAATTGCCACTTTTTACAGAGTTTTGCTTATTCAAAAGCTTCAATTTTGACCAATTTCAGGCACAGAACTGACTTTAAACACACTTATTTTAGTTGAAAAAGTCATAATTCACATCCAAAAGTCATTTAGAGTCAAAAGATTAAATGTTAAAATTTCATCCATATTGACCATTTTGGGAACGTTCGACAGGTCCGGAGTCATCGTTTTTCATCTGAAAAATGATTTTTTGGACTTGTACCAAAAAGGATTCAAAATGTCAATTGGATCGTGCCTCATGTTGAATAACCACCTTTTAAACCCTCACAGTGACCAAAATTGCCATTTTTATAGAGTTTTGCTTACTCAAAAGCTTCAATTTTGACCAATTTCATGCACAGAAATGACTTTAAACACACTTATTTTAGTTGAAAAACTCATAATTCACATCCAACTGTCATTTACAGTCCAAAAATAAAATGTTAACATTTCATCCATATTGACAATTTTGGAAACGTTCGACTGGTCAGGAGTCATCGTTTTTCATCAGAAAATTGATTTTTTGGACTGTACGAAAAATGATTCAAAATGTCAATTGTACCGTGCCTCATGTTGAATAACCACTTTTTAAACCCTCACAGTGACCAAAATTGCCATTTTTACAGAGTTCTGCTTACTCAAAAGCTTCAATTTTGACCAATTTCAGGCACAGAAAAGAATTTAAACACACTTATTTTAGTTGAAAAAGTCATAATTCACACCCAACAGTCATTTAGAGTAAAAAGATAAAATGTTAAAATTTCATCCATATTGACCATTTTGGGAACGTTCGACAGGTCCGGAGTCATCGTTTTTCATCAGAAAATTGATTTTTTGGACTGTAACAAAAATGATTCAAAATGTCAATTGGATCGTTCCTCATGTTGAATAACCACGTTTTAAACCCTCACAGTGACCAAAATTGCCATTTTTACAGAGTTTTGCTTACTCAAAAGCTTCAATTATGACCAATCTCAGGCACAGAAATGACTTTAAACACACTTATTTTAGTTGAAAAACTAATAATTCACATCCAACAGTCATTTACAGTCACAAAATTCAATGTTAAAATTTCATCCATATTGACCATTTTGGGAACGTTCGAAAGGTCCGGAGTCATCGTTTTTCATCAGAAAATTGATTTTTTGGACTTGTACCAAAAAGGATTCAAAATGTCAATTGGATCGTGCCTCATGTTGAATAACCACCTTTTAAACCCTCACAGTGACCAAAATTGCAATTTTTATAGAGTTTTGCTTACTCAAAAGCTTCAATTTTGACCAATTTCATGCACAGAAATGACTTTAAACACACTTATTTTAGTTGAAAAACTCATAATTCACATCCAACAGTCATTTATAGTCAAAAAATCAAATGTTAAAATTTCATCCATATTGACCATTTTGGGAACGTTCGACAGGTCCGGAGTCATCGTTTTTCATCAGAAAATTGATTTTTTTGGACTGTACCAAAAATGATTCAAAATATAAATTGGATCGTGCCTCATGTTGAATAACCACTTTTTAAACCCTCACAGTGATCAAAATTGCCATTTTTACAGAGTTTTGCTTACTCAAAAGCTTCAATTTTGACCAATTTCAGGCACAGAAATAACTTTAAACACACTTATTTTAGTTGAAAAAGTCATAATTCACATCCAACTGTCATTTACAGTCAAAAAATAAAATTTTAAAATTTCATCCATATTGACAATTTTGGAAACGTTCGACTGGTCAGGAGTCATCGTTTTTCATCAGAAAATTGATTTTTTGGACTGTACGAAAAATGATTCAAAATGTCAATTGTATCGTGCCTCATGTTGAATAACCACTTTTTAAACCCTCACAGTAACCAAAATTGCCATTTTTACAGAGTTCTTCTTACTCAAAAGCTTCAATTTTGACCAATTTCAGGCACAGAAAAGAATTTAAACACACTTATTTTAGTTGAAAAAGTCATAATTCACACCCAACAGTCATTTAGAGTAAAAAGATTAAATGTTAAAATTTCATCCATATTGACCATTTTGGGAACGTTCGACATGTCCGGAGTCATCGTTTTTTATCAGAAAATTAATTTTTGGGACTGTACCAAAAATGATTCAAAATGTCAATTGGATCGTGCATCATGTTGAATAACCACTTTTTAAACCATCACAGTGACCAAAATTGCCATTTTTACAGAGTTTTGCTTACTCAAAATTTTCAATTATGACCAATTTCAGGCACAGAAATGACTTTAAACACACTTATTTTAGTTGAAAAACTAATAATTCACATCCAACAGTCATTTACAGTCACAAAATTCAATGTTAAAATTTCATCCATATTGACCATTTTGGGAACGTTCGAAAGGTCCGGAGTCATCGTTTTTCATCAGAAAATTGATTTTTTTTGGACTGTACCAAAAATAATTCAACATGTAAATTGGATCGTTCCTCATGTTGAATAACCACTTTTTAAACCCTCACAGTGACCAAAATTGCCATTTTTATAGAGTTTTGCTTATTAGAAAGCTTCAATTTTGTCCAATTTCAGGCACAGAAATGACTTTAAACACACTTATTTTAGTTGAAAAAGTCATAATTCACATCCAACAGTCATTTACAGACAAAAAATTAAATGTTAAAATGTCATCCATATTGACCATTTTGGGAACGTTCGACAGGTCCGGAGTCATAGTTTTTCATCAGAAAATTGATGTTTTTTGGACTGTACCAAAAATGATTCAAAATGTCAATTGGATCATGCCTCATGTTGAATAACCACTTTTTAAACCCTCACAGTGACCAAAATTGCCATTTTTACAGAGTTCTGCTTACTCAAAAGCTTCAATTTTGACCAATTTCAGGCACAGAAAAGAATTTAAACACACTTATTTTAGTTGAAAAAGTCATAATTCACACCCAACAGTCATTTAGAGTAAAAAGATTAAATGTTAAAATTTCATCCATATTGACCATTTTGGGAACGTTCGACAGGTCCGGAGTCATCGTTTTTCATCAGAAAATTAATTTTTTGGACTGTACCAACAATGATTCAAAATGTCAATTGGATCGTGCATCATGTTGAATAACCACTTTTTAAACCCTCACAGTGACCAAAATTGCCATTTTTACAGAGTTTTGCTTACTCAAAAGCTTCAAGTTGAAAAATTCATAATTCACATCCAACAGTCATTTAGAGTAAAAAGATTAAATGTTAACATTTCATCCATATTGACCATTTTGGGAACGTTCGACAGGTCCGGAGTCATCGTTTTTCATCAGAAAATTGACTTTTTTGGACTGTAACAAAAATGATTCAAAATGTCAATTGGATCGTGCCTCATGTTGAATAACCACTTTTTAAACCCTCACAGTAACCAAAATTGCCATTTTTACAGAGTTTTGCTTACTCAAAAGCTTCAATTTTGACCAATTTCAGGCACAGAAATGACTTTAAACACACTTATTTTAGTTGAAAAACTAATAATTCACATCCAACAGTCATTTACAGTCAAAAAATTAAATGTTAAAATTTCATCCATATTGACCAATTTGGGAACGTTCGACAGGTCCGGAGTCATCGTTTTTCATCCGAAAATTGATGTTTTTTGGACTGTACCAAAAATGATTCAAAATGTCAATTGGATCATGCCTCATGTTGAATAACCACTTTTTAAAGCCTCACAGTGACCAAAATTGCCACTTTTTACAGAGTTTTGCTTACTCAAAAGGTTCAATTTTGACCAATTTCAGGGACAGAAATTACGTTAAACACACTTATTTTAGTTGAAAAACTCATAATTCACATCCAACAGTCATTTACAGTCAAAAAATTAAATGTTAAAATTTCATCCATATTGACCATTTTGGGAACGTTCGACATGTCCGGAGTCATCGTTTTTCATCAGAAAATTAATTTTTGGGACTGTACCAAAAATGATTCAAAATGTCAATTGGATCGTGCATCATGTTGAATAACCACTTTTTAAACCATCACAGTGAGCAAAATTGCAATTTTTACAGAGTTTTGCTTACTCAAAAGCTTCAATTATGACCAATTTCAGGCACAGAAATGACTTTAAACACACTTATTTTAGTTGAAAAACTAATAATTCACATCCAACAGTCATTTACAGTCACAAAATTCAATGTTAAAATTTCATCCATATTGACCATTTTGGGAACGTTCGAAAGGTCCGGAGTCATCGTTTTTCATCAGAAAATTGATTTTTTTTGGACTGTACCAAAAATAATTCAACATGTAAATTGGATCGTTCCTCATGTTGAATAACCACTTTTTAAACCCTCACAGTGACCAAAATTGCCATTTTTATAGAGTTTTGCTTATTAGAAAGCTTCAATTTTGTCCAATTTCAGGCACAGAAATGACTTTAAACACACTTATTTTAGTTGAAAAAGTCATAATTCACATCCAACAGTCATTTACAGACAAAAAATTTAATGTTAAAATTTCATCCATATTGACCATTTTGGGAACGTTCGACAGGTCCGGAGTCATCGTTTTTCATCAGAAAATTGACTTTTTTGGACTGTACCAAAAATGATTCAAAATGTCAATTGGATCGTGCCTCATGTTGAATAACCACTTTTAAACCCTCCCAGTGACAAAAATTGCAATTTTTAAAGAGTTTTGCTTACTCAAAAGCTTCAATTTTGACCAATTTCAGGCACAGAAATGACTTTAAACACATTTATTTTAGTTGAAAAACTTATAATTCACATCCAACAGTCATTTACAATCAAAAAATTAAATGTTAAAATTTCATCCATATTGACCATTTTGGGAACGTTCCACAAGTCCGGAGTCATCGTTTTTCATCAGAAAATTGATTTTTTTGGACTGTACCAAAAATGATTCAAAATGTCAATTGGATCATGCCTCATGTTTGAATAACCACTTTTTAAACCCTCACAGTAACCAAAATTGCCATTTTTATAGAGTTTTGCTTACTCAAAAGCTTCAATTTTGACCAATTTCATGCACAGAAATGACTTTAAACACATTTATTTTAGTTGAAAAAGTCATAATTCACATCCAAAAGTCATTTATAGTCAAAAAATCAAATGTTAAAATTTCATCCATATTGACCATTTTGGGATCGTTCGACAGGTCCGGAGTCATCGTTTTTCATCTGAAAAATGATTTTTTGGACTTGTACCAAAAAGGATTCAAAATGTCAATTGGATTGTGCCTCATGTTGAATAACCACCTTTTAAACCCTCACAGTGACCAAAATTGCCATTTTTATAGAGTTTTGCTTACTCAAAAGCTTCAATTTTGACCAATTTCATGCACAGAAATGACTTTAAACACACTTATTTTAGTTGTAAAACTCATAATTCACATCCAACAGTCATTTATAGTCAAAAAATCAAATGTTAAAATTTCATCCATATTGACCATTTTGGGAACGTTCGACAGGTCCGGAGTCATCGTTTTTCATCAGAAAATTCACTTTTTTGGACTGTAACAAAAATGATTCAAAATGTCAATTGGATCGTGCCTCATGTTGAATAACCACTTTTTAAACCCTCACAGTAACCAAAATTGCCATTTTTACAGAGTTTTGCTTACTCAAAAGCTTCAATTTTGACCAATTTCAGGCACAGAAATGACTTTAAACACACTTATTTTAGTTGAAAAACTCATAATTCACATCCAACTGTCATTTACAGTCCAAAAATAAAATGTTAAAATTTCATCCATATTGACAATTTTGGAAACGTTCGACTGGTCAGGAGTCATCGTTTTTCATCAGAAAATTGATTTTTTGGACTGTACGAAAAATGATTCAAAATGTCAATTGTATCGTGCCTCATGTTGAACAACCACTTTTTAAACCCTCACAGTGACCAAAATTGCCATTTTTACAGAGTTCTGCTTACTCAAAAGCTTCAATTTTGACCAATTTCATGCACAGAAATGACTTTAAACACACTTATTTTAGTTGAAAAACTCATAATTCACATCCAACAGTCATTTATAGTCAAAAAATCAAATGTTAAAATTTCATCCATATTGACGATTTTGGGAACGTTCGACAGGTCCGGAGTCATCGTTTTTCATCAGAAAATTGATTTTTTGGACTGTAACAAAAATGATTCAAAATGTCAATTGGATCGTTCCTCATGTTGAATAACCACGTTTTAAACCCTCACAGTGACCAAAATTGCCATTTTTACAGAGTTTTGCTTACTCAAAAGCTTCAATTATGACCAATCTCAGGCACAGAAATGACTTTAAACACACTTATTTTAGTTGAAAAAGTCATAATTCACACCCAACAGTCATTTAGAGTAAAAAGATTAAATGTTAAAATTTCATCCATATTGACCATTTTGGGAACGTTCGACATGTCCGGAGTCATCGTTTTTCATCAGAAAATTAATTTTTGGGACTGTACCAAAAATGATGCAAAATGTCAATTGGATCGTGCATCATGTTGAATAACCATTTTTTAAACCATCACAGTGACCAAAATTGCCATTTTTACAGAGTTTTGCTTACTCAAAAGCTTCAATTATGACCAATCTCAGGCACAGAAATGACTTTAAACACACTTATTTTAGTTGAAAAACTAATAATTCACATCCAACAGTCATTTACAGTCACAAAATTCAATGTTAAAATTTCATCCATATTGACCATTTTGGGAACGTTCGAAAGGTCCGGAGTCATCGTTTTTCATCAGAAAATTGATTTTTTGGACTTGTACCAAAAAGGATTCAAAATGTCAATTGGATCGTGCCTCATGTTGAATAACCACCTTTTAAACCCTCACAGTGACCAAAATTGCAATTTTTATAGAGTTTTGCTTACTCAAAAGCTTCAATTTTGACCAATTTCATGCACAGAAATGACTTTAAACACACTTATTTTAGTTGAAAAACTCATAATTCACATCCAACAGTCATTTATAGTCAAAAAATCAAATGTTAAAATTTCATCCATATTGACCATTTTGGGAACGTTCGACAGGTCCGGAGTCATCGTTTTTCATCAGAAAATTGACTTTTTTGGACTGTAACTAAAATGATTCAAAATGTCAATTGGATCGTGCCTCATGTTGAATAACCACTTTTTAAACCCTCACAGTGACCAAAATTGCCATTTTTACAGAGTTTTGCTTACTCAAAAGCTTCAATTTTGACCAATTTCAGGCACAGAAATGACTTTAAACACACTTATTTTAGTTGAAAAACTCATAATTCACATCCAACAGTCATTTACAGTCAATAAATAAAATGTTAAAATTTCATCCATATTGACCATTTTGGGAACGTTCGACAGGTCCGGAGTCATCGTTTTTCATCAGAAAATTGATTTTTTTGGACTGTACCAAAAATGATTCAAAATATAAATTGGATCGTGCCTCATGTTGAATAACCACTTTTTAAACCCTCACAGTGACCAAAATTGCCATTTTTACAGAGTTCTTCTTACTCAAAAGCTTCAATTTTGACCAATTTCAGGCACAGAAAAGAATTTAAACACACTTATTTTAGTTGAAAAAGTCATAATTCACACCCAACAGTCATTTAGAGTAAAAAGATTAAATGTTAAAATTTCATCCATATTGACCATTTTGGGAACGTTCGACATGTCCGGAGTCATCGTTTTTCATCAGAAAATTAATTTTTGGGACTGTACCAAAAATGATTCAAAATGTCACTTGGATCGTGCATCATGTTGAATAACCACTTTTTAAACCATCACAGTGACCAAAATTGCCATTTTTACAGAGTTTTGCTTACTCAAAAGCTTCAATTATGACCAATTTCAGGCACAGAAATGACTTTAAACACACTTATTTTAGTTGAAAAACTAATAATTCACATCCAACAGTCATTTACAGTCACAAAATTCAATGTTAAAATTTCATCCATATTGACCATTTTGGGAACGTTCGACAGGTCCGGAGTCATCGTTTTTCATCAGAAAATTAATTTTTTGGACTGTACCAACAATGATTCAAAATGTCAATTGGATCGTGCATCATGTTGAATAACCACTTTTTAAACCCTCACAGTGACCAAAATTGCCATTTTTACAGAGTTTTGCTTACTCAAAAGCTTCAAGTTGAAAAAGTCATAATTCACATCCAACGGTCATTTAGAGTAAAAAGATTAAATGTTAACATTTCATCCATATTGACCATTTTGGGAACGTTCGACAGGTCCGGAGTCATTGTTTTTCATCAGAAAATTGACTTTTTTGGACTGTAACAAAAATGATTCAAAATGTCAATTGGATCGTGCCTCATGTTGAATAACCACTTTTTAAACCCTCACAGTAACCAAAATTGCCATTTTTACAGAGTTTTGCTTACTCAAAAGCTTCAATTTTGACCAATTTCAGGCACAGAAATGACTTTAAACACACTTATTTTAGTTGAAAAACTAATAATTCACATCCAACAGTCATTTACAGTCAAAAAATTAAATGTTAAAATTTCATCCATATTGACCAATTTGGGAACGTTCGACAGGTCCGGAGTCATCGTTTTTCATCCGAAAATTGATGTTTTTTGGACTGTACCAAAAATGATTCAAAATGTCAATTGGATCATGCCTCATGTTGAATAACCACTTTTTAAAGCCTCACAGTGACCAAAATTGCCACTTTTTACAGAGTTTTGCTTACTCAAAAGGTTCAATTTTGACCAATTTCAGGGACAGAAATTACGTTAAACACACTTATTTTAGTTGAAAAACTCATAATTCACATCCAACAGTCATTTACAGTCAAAAAATTAAATGTTAAAATTTCATCCATATTGACCATTTTGGGAACGTTCGACAGGTCCGGAGTCATTGTTTTCCATCAGAAAATTTATTTTTTGGGACTGTACCAAAAATGATTCAAAATGTCAATTGGATCATGCCTCATGTTGAATAACCACTTTTAAACCCTCCCAGTGACAAAAATTGCAATTTTTAAAGAGTTTTGCTTACTCAAAAGCTTCAATTTTGACCAATTTCAGGCACAGAAATGACTTTAAACACATTTATTTTAGTTGAAAAACTCATAATTCACATCCAACAGTCATTTACAATCAAAAAATTAAATGTTAAAATTTCATCCATATTGACCATTTTGGGAACGTTCCACAAGTCCGGAGTCATCGTTTTTCATCAGAAAATTGCTTTTTTTGGACTGTACCAAAAATGATTCAAAATGTCAATTGGATCATGCCTCATGTTTGAATAACCACTTTTTAAACCCTCACAGTAACCAAAATTGCCATTTTTACTGAGTTTTGCTTATTCAAAAGCTTCAATTTTGACCAATTTCAGGCACAGAACTGACTTTAAACACACTTATTTTAGTTGAAAAAGTCATAATTCACATCCAAAAGTCATTTAGAGTCAAAAGATTAAATGTTAAAATTTCATCCATATTGACCATTTTGGGAACGTTCGACAGGTCCGGAGTCATCGTTTTTCATCTGAAAAATGATTTTTTGGACTTGTACCAAAAAGGATTCAAATTGTCAATTGGATCGTGCCTCATGTTGAATAACCACCTTTTAAACCCTCACAGTGACCAAAATTGCCATTTTTATAGAGTTTTGCTTACTCAAAAGCTTCAATTTTGACCAATTTCATGCACAGAAATGACTTTAAACACACTTATTTTAGTTGAAAAACTCATAATTCACATCCAACAGTCATTTATAGTCAAAAAATCAAATGTTAAAATTTCATCCATATTGACCATTTTGGGAACGTTCGACAGGTCCGGAGTCATCGTTTTTCATCAGAAAATTCACTTTTTTGGACTGTAACAAAAATGATTCAAAATGTCAATTGGATCGTGCCTCATGTTGAATAACCACTTTTTAAACCCTCACAGTAACCAAAATTGCCATTTTTACAGAGTTTTGCTTACTCAAAAGCTTCAATTTTGACCAATTTCAGGCACAGAAATGACTTTAAACACACTTATTTTAGTTGAAAAACTCATAATTCACATCCAACTGTCATTTACAGTCCAAAAATAAAATGTTAAAATTTCATCCATATTAACAATTTTGGAAACGTTCGACTGGTCAGGAGTCATCGTTTTTCATCAGAAAATTGATTTTTTGGACTGTACGAAAAATGATTCAAAATGTCAATTGTATCGTGCCTCATGTTGAACAACCACTTTTTAAACCCTCACAGTGACCAAAAATGCCATTTTTACAGAGTTCTGCTTACTCAAAAGCTTCAATTTTGACCAATTTCATGCACAGAAATGACTTTAAACACACTTATTTTAGTTGAAAAACTCATAATTCACATCCAACAGTCATTTATAGTCAAAAAATCAAATGTTAAAATTTCATCCATATTGACCATTTTGGGAACGTTCGACAGGTCCGGAGTCATCGTTTTTCATCAGAAAATTGATTTTTTGGACGGTAACAAAAATGATTCAAAATGTCAATTGGATCGTTCCTCATGTTGAATAACCACGTTTTAAACCCTCACAGTGACCAAAATTGCCATTTTTACAGAGTTTTGCTTACTCAAAAGCTTCAATTATGACCAATCTCAGGCACAGAAATGACTTTAAACACACTTATTTTAGTTGAAAAACTAATAATTCACATCCAACAGTCATTTACATCACAAAATTCAATGTTAAAATTTCATCCATATTGACCATTTTGGGAACGTTCGAAAGGTCCGGAGTCATCGTTTTTCATCAGAAAATTGATTTTTTGGACTTGTACCAAAAAGGATTCAAAATGTCAATTGGATCGTGCCTCATGTTGAATAACCACCTTTTAAACCCTCACAGTGACCAAAATTCCAATTTTTATAGAGTTTTGCTTACTCAAAAGCTTCAATTTTGACCAATTTCATGCACAGAAATGACTTTAAACACACTTATTTTAGTTGAAAAACTCATAATTCACATCCAACAGTCATTTATAGTCAAAAAATCAAATGTTAAAATTTCATCCATATTGACCATTTTGGGAACGTTCGACAGGTCCGGAGTCATCGTTTTTCATCAGAAAATTGACTTTTTTGGACTGTAACAAAAATGATTCAAAATGTCAATTGGATCGTGCCTCATGTTGAATAACCACTTTTTAAACCCTCACAGTGACCAAAATTGCCATTTTTACAGAGTTTTGCTTACTCAAAAGCTTCAATTTTGACCAATTTCAGGCACAGAAATGACTTTAAACACACTTATTTTAGTTGAAAAACTCATAATTCACATCCAACAGTCATTTACAGTCAATAAATAAAATGTTAACATTTCATCCATATTGACCATTTTGGGAACGTTCGACAGGTCCGGAGTCATCGTTTTTCATCAGAAAATTGATTTTTTTTGACTGTACCAAAAATGATTCAAAATATAAATTGGATCGTGCCTCATGTTGAATAACCACTTTTTAAACCCTCACAGTGACCAAAATTGCCATTTTTACAGAGTTTTGCTTACTCAAAAGCTTCAATTTTGACCAATTTCAGGCACAGAAATAACTTTAAACACACTTATTTTAGTTGAAAAAGTCATAATTCACATCCAACTGTCATTTACAGTCAAAAAATAAAATTTTAAAATTTCATCCATATTGACAATTTTGAAAACGTTCGACTGGTCAGGAGTCATCGTTTTTCATCAGAAAATTGATTTTTTGGACGGTACGAAAAATGATTCAAAATGTCAATTGTATCGTGCCTCATGTTGAATAACCACTTTTTAAACCCTCACAGTGACCAAAATTGCCATTTTTACAGAGTTCTTCTTACTCAAAAGCTTCAATTTTGACCAATTTCAGGCACAGAAAAGAATTTAAACACACTTATTTTAGTTGAAAAAGTCATAATTCACACCCAACAGTCATTTAGAGTAAAAAGATTAAATGTTAAAATTTCATCCATATTGACCATTTTGGGAACGTTCGACATGTCCGGAGTCATCGTTTTTCATCAGAAAATTAATTTTTGGGACTGTACCAAAAATGATTCAAAATGTCAATTGGATCGTGCATCATGTTGAATAACCACTTTTTAAACCATCACAGTGACCAAAATTGCCATTTTTACAGAGTTTTGCTTACTCAAAAGCTTCAATTATGACCAATTTCAGGCACAGAAATGACTTTAAACACACTTATTTTAGTTGAAAAACTAATAATTCACATCCAACAGTCATTTACAGTCACAAAATTCAATGTTAAAATTTCATCCATATTGACCATTTTGGGAACGTTCGAAAGGTCCGCAGTCATCGTTTTTCATCAGAAAATTGATTTTTTTTGGACTGTACCAAAAATAATTCCACATGTAAATTGGATCGTTCCTCATGTTGAATAACCACTTGTTAAACCCTCACAGTGACCAAAATTGCCATTTTTATAGAGTTTTGCTTATTAGAAAGCTTCAATTTTGTCCAATTTCAGGCACAGAAATGACTTTAAACACACTTATTTTAGTTGAAAAAGTCATAATTCACATCCAACAGTCATTTACAGACAAAAAATTAAATGTTAACATTTCATCCATATTGACCATTTTGGGAACGTTCGACAGGTCCGGAGTCATAGTTTTTCATCAGAAAATTGATGTTTTTTGGACTGTACCAAAAATGATTCAAAATGTCAATTGGATCATGCCTCATGTTGAATAACCACTTTTTAAACCCTCACAGTGACCAAAATTGCCATTTTTACAGAGTTCTGCTTACTCAAAAGCTTCAATTTTGACCAATTTCAGGCACAGAAAAGAATTTAAACACACTTATTTTAGTTGAAAAAGTCATAATTCACACCCAACAGTCATTTAGAGTAAAAAGATTAAATGTTAACATTTCATCCATATTGACCATTTTGGGAACGTTCGACAGGTCCGGAGTCATCGTTTTTCATCAGAAAATTAATTTTTTGGACTGTACCAACAATGATTCAAAATGTCAATTGGATCGTGCATCATGTTGAATAACCACTTTTTAAACCCTCACAGTGACCAAAATTGCCATTTTTACAGAGTTTTGCTTACTCAAAAGCTTCAAGTTGAAAAAGTCATAATTCACATCCAACAGTCATATAGAGTAAAAAGATTAAATGTTAACATTTCATCCATATTGACCATTTTGGGAACGTTCGACAGGTCCGGAGTCATCGTTTTTCATCAGAAAATTGACTTTTTTGGACTGTACCAAAAATGATTCAAAATGTCAATTGGATCATGCCTCATGTTTGAATAACCACTTTTTAAACCCTCACAGTGACCAAAATTGCCATTTTTATAGAGTTTTGCTTACTCAAAAGCTTCAATTTTGACCAATTTCAGGCACAGAAATGACTTTAAACACACTTATTTTAGTTGAAAAACTCATAATTCACATCCAACAGTCATTTACAGTCAAAAAATAAATGTTAAAATTTCATCCATATTGACCATTTTGGGAACGTTCCAAAAGTCCGGAGTCATCGTTTTTCATCAGAAAATTGATTTTTTTGGACTGTACCAAAAATGATTCAAAATGTCAATTGGATCATGCCTCATGTTGAATAACCACTTTTTAAACCCTCACATTGACCAAAATTGCCATTTTTACAGAGTTTTGCGTATTCAAAAGCTTCAATTTTGACCAATTTCAGGCACAGAAATGACTTTAAACACATTTATTTTAGTTGAAAAACTCATAAGTCACATCCAACAGTCATTTACAGTCAACAATTTAAATGTTAAAATTTCATCCATATTGACCATTTTGGGAACGTTCCACAAGTCCGGAGTCATCGTTTTTCATCAGAAAATTGCTTTTTTTGGACTGTACCAAAAATGATTCAAAATGTCAATTGGATCATGCCTCATGTTTGAATAACCACTTTTTAAACCCTCACAGTAACCAAAATTGCCATTTTTACTGAGTTTTGCTTATTCAAAAGCTTCAATTTTGACCAATTTCAGGCACAGAACTGACTTTAAACACACTTATTTTAGTTGAAAAAGTCATAATTCACATCCAAAAGTCATTTAGAGTCAAAAGATTAAATGTTAAAATTTCATCCATATTGACCATTTTGGGAACGTTCGACAGGTCCGGAGTCATCGTTTTTCATCTGAAAAATGATTTTTTGGACTTGTACCAAAAAGGATTCAAATTGTCAATTGGATCGTGCCTCATGTTGAATAACCACCTTTTAAACCCTCACAGTGACCAAAATTGCCATTTTTATAGAGTTTTGCTTACTCAAAAGCTTCAATTTTGACCAATTTCATGCACAGAAATGACTTTAAACACACTTATTTTAGTTGAAAAACTCATAATTCACATCCAACAGTCATTTATAGTCAAAAAATCAAATGTTAAAATTTCATCCATATTGACCATTTTGGGAACGTTCGACAGGTCCGGAGTCATCGTTTTTCATCAGAAAATTCACTTTTTTGGACTGTAACAAAAATGATTCAAAATGTCAATTGGATCGTGCCTCATGTTGAATAACCACTTTTTAAACCCTCACAGTAACCAAAATTGCCATTTTTACAGAGTTTTGCTTACTCAAAAGCTTCAATTTTGACCAATTTCAGGCACAGAAATGACTTTAAACACACTTATTTTAGTTGAAAAACTCATAATTCACATCCAACTGTCATTTACAGTCCAAAAATAAAATGTTAAAATTTCATCCATATTAACAATTTTGAAAACGTTCGACTGGTCAGGAGTCATCGTTTTTCATCAGAAAATTGATTTTTTGGACTGTACGAAAAATGATTCAAAATGTCAATTGTATCGTGCCTCATGTTGAACAACCACTTTTTAAACCCTCACAGTGACCAAAAATGCCATTTTTACAGAGTTCTGCTTACTCAAAAGCTTCAATTTTGACCAATTTCATGCACAGAAATGACTTTAAACACACTTATTTTAGTTGAAAAACTCATAATTCACATCCAACAGTCATTTATAGTCAAAAAATCAAATGTTAAAATTTCATCCATATTGACCATTTTGGGAACGTTCGACAGGTCCGGAGTCATCGTTTTTCATCAGAAAATTGATTTTTTGGACGGTAACAAAAATGATTCAAAATGTCAATTGGATCGTTCCTCATGTTGAATAACCACGTTTTAAACCCTCACAGTGACCAAAATTGCCATTTTTACAGAGTTTTGCTTACTCAAAAGCTTCAATTATGACCAATTTCAGGCACAGAAATGACTTTAAACACACTTATTTTAGTTGAAAAACTAATAATTCACATCCAACAGTCATTTACAGTCACAAAATTCAATGTTAAAATTTCATCCATATTGACCATTTTGGGAACGTTCGAAAGGTCCGGAGTCATCGTTTTTCATCAGAAAATTGATTTTTTTTGGACTGTACCAAAAATAATTCAACATGTAAATTGGATCGTTCCTCATGTTGAATAACCACTTTTTAAACCCTCACAGTGACCAAAATTGCCATTTTTATAGAGTTTTGCTTATTAGAAAGCTTCAATTTTGTCCAATTTCAGGCACAGAAATGACTTTAAACACACTTATTTTAGTTGAAAAAGTCATAATTCACATCCAACAGTCATTTACAGTCAAAAAATCAAATGTTAAAATTTCATCCATATTGACCATTTTGGGAACGTTCGACATTTCCGGAGTCATCGTTTTTCATCAAAAAATTGATTTTTTGGCCTGTACCAAAATGATTCAAAATGTAAATTGGATCATGCCTCATGTTGAATAACCACTTTTTAAACCCTCACAGTGACCAAAATTGCCATTTTTACAGAGTTTTGCTCACTCAAAAGCTTCAAGTTGAAAAAGTCATAATTCACATCCAACAGTCATTTAGAGTAAAAAGATTAAATGTTAACATTTCATCCATATTGACCATTTTGGGAACGTTCGACAGGTCCGGAGTTATCGTTTTTCATCAGAAAATTGATTTTTTGGACTGTACCAAAAATGATTCAAAATGTCAATTGGATCGTGCCTCATGTTGAATAACCACTTTTTAAACCCTCACAGTGACCAAAATTGCCATTTTTACAGAGTTTTGCTTATTAGAAAGCTTCAATTTTGTCCTATTTCAGGCACAGAAATGACTTTAAACACACTTATTTTAGTTGAAAAAGTCATAATTCACATCCAACAGTCATTTACAGTCAAAAAATTAAATGTTAAAATTTCATCCATATTGACCAATTTGGGAACGTTCGACAGGTCCGGAGTCATCGTTTTTCATCCGAAAATTGATGTTTTTTGGACTGTACCAAAAATGATTCAAAATGTCAATTGGATCATGCCTCATGTTGAATAACCACTTTTTAAACCCTCACAGTGACCAAAATTGCCACTTATTACAGAGTTTTGCTTACTCAAAAGCTTCAATTTTGACCAATTTCAGGGACAGAAATTACGTTAAACACACTTATTTTAGTTGAAAAACTCATAATTCACATCCAACAGTCATTTACAGTCAAAAAATTACATGTTAAAATTTCATCCATATTGACCATTTTGGGAACGTTCCACAAGTCCGGAGTCATCGTTTTTCATCAGAAAATTGATTTTTTTGGACTGTACCAAAAATGATTCAAAATGTCAATTGGATCATGCCTCATGTTGAATAACCACTTTTTAAACCCTCACAGTGACCAAAATTGCCATTTTTACAGAGTTTTGCTTACTCAAAAGCTTCAATTTTGATCAATTTCAGGCACAGAAATTACTTTAAACACACTTATTTTAGTTGAAAAACTCATAATTCACATCCAACAGTCATTTAGAGTCAAAAAATTTAATGTTAAAATTTCATCCATATTGACCATTTTGGGAACGTTCGACAGGTCCGGAGTCATCGTTTTTTATCTGAAAAATGATTTTTTGGCCTTGTACCAAAAAGGATTCAAAATGTCAATTGGATCGTGCCTCATGTTGAATAACCACCTTTTAAACCCTCACAGGGACCAAAATAGCCATTTTTATAGAGTTTTGCTTACTCAAAAGCTTCAATTGTGACCAATTTCATGCACAGAAATGACTTTAAACACACTAATTTTAGTTGAAAAACTCATAATTCACATCCAACAGTCATTTACAGTCACAAAATTCAATGTTAAAATTTCATCCATATTGACCATTTTGGGAACGTTCGAAAGGTCCGGAGTCATCGTTTTTCATCAGAAAATTGATTTTTTGGACTTGTACCAAAAAGGATTCAAAATGTCAATTGGATCGTGCCTCATGTTGAATAACCACCTTTTAAACCCTCACAGTGACCAAAATTGCAATTTTTATAGAGTTTTGCTTACTCAAAAGCTTCAATTTTGACCAATTTCATGCACAGAAATGACTTTAAACACACTTATTTTAGTTGAAAAACTCATAATTCACATCCAACAGTCATTTATAGTCAAAAAATCAAATGTTAAAATTTCATCCATATTGACCATTTTGGGAACGTTCGACAGGTCCGGAGTCATCGTTTTTCATCAGAAAATTGACTTTTTTGGACTGTAACAAAAATGATTCAAAATGTCAATTGGATCGTGCCTCATGTTGAATAACCACTTTTTAAACCCTCACAGTGACCAAAATTGCCATTTTTACAGAGTTTTGCTTACTCAAAAGCTTCAATTTTGACCAATTTCAGGCACAGAAATGACTTTAAACACACTTATTTTAGTTGAAAAACTCATAATTCACATCCAACAGTCATTTACAGTCAATAAATAAAATGTTAAAATTTCATCCATATTGACCATTTTGGGAACGTTCGACAGGTCCGGAGTCATCGTTTTTCATCAGAAAATTTATTTTTTTGGACTGTACCAAAAATTATTCAAAATATAAATTGGATCGTGCCTCATGTTGAATAACCACTTTTTAAACCCTCACAGTGACCAAAATTGCCATTTTTACAGAGTTTTGCTTACTCAAAAGCTTCAATTTTGACCAATTTCAGGCACAGAAATAACTTTAAACACACTTATTTTAGTTGAAAAAGTCATAATTCACATCCAACTGTCATTTACAGTCAAAAAATAAAATTTTAAAATTTCATCCATATTGACAATTTTGAAAACGTTCGACTGGTCAGGAGTCATCGTTTTTCATCAGAAAATTGATTTTTTGGACGGTACGAAAAATGATTCAAAATGTCAATTGTATCGTGCCTCATGTTGAATAACCACTTTTTAAACCCTCACAGTGACCAAAATTGCCATTTTTACAGAGTTCTTCTTACTCAAAAGCTTCAATTTTGACCAATTTCAGGCACAGAAAAGAATTTAAACACACTTATTTTAGTTGAAAAAGTCATAATTCACACCCAACAGTCATTTAGAGTAAAAAGATTAAATGTTAAAATTTCATCCATATTGACCATTTTGGGAACGTTCGACATGTCCGGAGTCATCGTTTTTCATCAGAAAATTAATTTTTGGGACTGTACCAAAAATGATTCAAAATGTCAATTGGATCGTGCATCATGTTGAATAACCACTTTTTAAACCATCACAGTGACCAAAATTGCCATTTTTACAGAGTTTTGCTTACTCAAAAGCTTCAATTATGACCAATTTCAGGCACAGAAATGACTTTAAACACACTTATTTTAGTTGAAAAACTAATAATTCACATCCAACAGTCATTTACAGTCACAAAATTCAATGTTAAAATTTCATCCATATTTACCATTTTGGGAACGTTCGAAAGGTCCGGAGTCATCGTTTTTCATCAGAAAATTGATTTTTTTTGGACTGTACCAAAAATAATTCAACATGTAAATTGGATCGTTCCTCGTGTTGAATAACCACTTTTTAAACCCTCACAGTGACCAAAATTGCCATTTTTATAGAGTTTTGCTTATTAGAAAGCTTCAATTTTGTCCAATTTCAGGCACAGAAATGACTTTAAACACACTTATTTTAGTTGAAAAAGTCATAATTCACATCCAACAGTCATTTACAGACAAAAAATTAAATGTTAACATTTCATCCATATTGACCATTTTGGGAACGTTCGACAGGTCCGGAGTCATAGTTTTTCATCAGAAAATTGATGTTTTTTGGACTGTACCAAAAATGATTCAAAATGTCAATTGGATCATGCCTCATGTTGAATAACCACTTTTTAAACCCTCACAGTGACCAAAATTGCCATTTTTACAGAGTTCTGCTTACTCAAAAGCTTCAATTTTGACCAATTTCAGGCACAGAAAAGAATTTAAACACACTTATTTTAGTTGAAAAAGTCATAATTCACACCCAACAGTCATTTAGAGTAAAAAGATTAAATGTTAAAATTTCATCCATATTGACCATTTTGGGAACGTTCGACAGGTCCGGAGTCATCGTTTTTCATCAGAAAATTAATTTTTTGGACTGTACCAACAATGATTCAAAATGTCAATTGGATCGTGCATCATGTTGAATAACCACTTTTTAAACCCTCACAGTGACCAAAATTGCCATTTTTACAGAGTTTTGCTTACTCAAAAGCTTCAAGTTGAAAAAGTCATAATTCACATCCAACAGTCATTTAGAGTAAAAAGATTAAATGTTAACATTTCATCCATATTGACCATTTTGGGAACGTTCGACAGGTCCGGAGTCATCGTTTTTCATCAGAAAATTGACTTTTTTGGACTGTAACAAAAATGATTCAAAATGTCAATTGGATCGTGCCTCATGTTGAATAACCACTTTTTAAACCCTCGGAGTAACCAAAATTGCCATTTTTACAGAGTTTTGCTTACTCAAAAGCTTCAATTTTGACCAATTTCAGGCACAGAAATGACTTTAAACACACCTATTTTAGTTGAAAAACTAATAATTCACATCCAACAGTCATTTACAGTCAAAAAATTAAATGTTAAAATTTCATCCATATTGACCAATTTGGGAACGTTCGACAGGTCCGGAGTCATCGTTTCTCATCCGAAAATTGATGTTTTTTGGACTGTACCAAAAATGATTCAAAATGTCAATTGGATCATGCCTCATGTTGAATAACCACTTTTTAAAGCCTCACAGTGACCAAAATTGCCACTTTTTACAGAGTTTTGCTTACTCAAAAGGTTCAATTTTGACCAATTTCAGGGACAGAAATTACGTTAAACACACTTATTTTAGTTGAAAAACTCATAATTCACATCCAACAGTCATTTACAGTCAAAAAATTAAATGTTAAAATTTCATCCATATTGACCATTTTGGGAACGTTCGACAGGTCCGGAGTCATTGTTTTCCATCAGAAAATTTATTTTTTGGGACTGTACCAAAAATGATTCAAAATGTCAATTGGATCGTGCCTCATGTTGAATAACCACTTTTAAACCCTCCCAGTGACAAAAATTGCAATTTTTAAAGAGTTTTGCTTACTCAAAAGCTTCAATTTTGACCAATTTCAGGCACAGAAATGACTTTAAACACATTTATTTTAGTTGAAAAACTCATAATTCACATCCAACTGTCATTTACAGTCCAAAAATAAAATGTTAAAATTTCATCCATATTGACAATTTTGGAAACGTTCGACTGGTCAGGAGTCATCGTTTTTCATCAGAAAATTGATTTTTGGGACTGTACGAAAAATGATTCAAAATGTCAATTGTATCGTGCCTCATGTTGAACAACCACTTTTTAAACCCTCACAGTGACCAAAATTGCCATTTTTACAGAGTTTTGCTTACTCAAAAGCTTCAATTATGACCAATCTCAGGCACAGAAATGACTTTAAACATACTTATTTTAGTTGAAAAACTAATAATTCACATCCAACAGTCATTTACAGTCACAAAATTCAATGTTAAAATTTCATCCATATTGACCATTTTGGGAACGTTCGAAAGGTCCGGAGTCATCGTTTTTCATCAGAAAATTGATTTTTTGGACTTGTACCAAAAAGGATTCAAAATGTCAATTGGATCGTGCCTCATGTTGAATAACCACCTTTTAAACCCTCACAGTGACCAAAATTGCAATTTTTATAGAGTTTTGCTTACTCAAAAGCTTCAATTTTGACCAATTTAATGCACAGAAATGACTTTAAACACACTTATTTTAGTTGAAAAACTCATAATTCACATCCAACAGTCATTTATAGTCAAAAAATCAAATGTTAAAATTTCATCCATATTGACCATTTTGGGAACGTTCGACAGGTCCGGAGTCATCGTTTTTCATCAGAAAATTGACTTTTTTGGACTGTAACAAAAATGATTCAAAATGTCAATTGGATCGTGCCTCATGTTGAATAACCACTTTTTAAACCCTCACAGTGACCAAAATTGCCATTTTTACAGAGTTTTGCTTACTCAAAAGCTTCAATTTTGACCAATTTCAGGCACAGAAATGACTTTAAACACACTTATTTTAGTTGAAAAACTCATAATTCACATCCAACAGTCATTTACAGTCAATAAATAAAATGTTAAAATTTCATCCATATTGACCATTTTGGGAACGTTCGACAGGTCCGGAGTCATCGTTTTTCATCAGAAAATTGATTTTTTTGGACTGTACCAAAAATGATTCAAAATATAAATTGGATCGTGCCTCATGTTGAATAACCACTTTTTAAACCCTCACAGTGACCAAAATTGCCATTTTTACAGAGTTTTGCTTACTCAAAAGCTTCAGTTTTGACCAATTTCAGGCACAGAAATAACTTTAAACACACTTATTTTAGTTGAAAAAGTCATAATTCACATCCAACTGTCATTTACAGTCAAAAAATAAAATTTTAAAATTTCATCCATATTGACAATTTTGAAAACGTTCGACTGGTCAGGAGTCATCGTTTTTCATCAGAAAATTGATTTTTTGGACGGTACGAAAAATGATTCAAAATGTCAATTGTATCGTGCCTCATGTTGAATAACCACTTTTTAAACCCTCACAGTGACCAAAATTGCCATTTTTACAGAGTTCTTCTTACTCAAAAGCTTCAATTTTGACCAATTTCAGGCACAGAAAAGAATTTAAACACACTTATTTTAGTTGAAAAAGTCATAATTCACACCCAACAGTCATTTAGAGTAAAAAGATTAAATTTTAAAATTTCATCCATATTGACCATTTTGGGAACGTTCGACATGTCCGGAGTCATCGTTTTTCATCAGAAAATTAATTTTTGGGACTGTACCAAAAATGATTCAAAATGTCAATTGGATCGTGCATCATGTTGAATAACCACTTTTTAAACCATCACAGTGACCAAAATTGCCATTTTTACAGAGTTTTGCTTACTCACAAGCTTCAATTATGACCAATTTCAGGCACAGAAATGACTTTAAACACACTTATTTTAGTTGAAAAACTAATAATTCACATCCAAAAGTCATTTACAGTCACAAAATTCAATGTTAAAATTTCATCCATATTGACCATTTTGGGAACGTTCGAAAGGTCCGGAGTCATCGTTTTTCATCAGAAAATTGATTTTTTGGACGGTACGAAAAATGATTCAAAATGTCAATTGTATCGTGCCTCATGTTGAATAACCACTTTTTAAACCCTCACAGTGACCAAAATTGCCATTTTTACAGAGTTCTTCTTACTCAAAAGCTTCAATTTTGACCAATTTCAGGCACAGAAAAGAATTTAAACACACTTATTTTAGTTGAAAAAGTCATAATTCACACCCAACAGTCATTTAGAGTAAAAAGATTAAATTTTAAAATTTCATCCATATTGACCATTTTGGGAACGTTCGACATGTCCGGAGTCATCGTTTTTCATCAGAAAATTAATTTTTGGGACTGTACCAAAAATGATTCAAAATGTCAATTGGATCGTGCATCATGTTGAATAACCACTTTTTAAACCATCACAGTGACCAAAATTGCCATTTTTACAGAGTTTTGCTTACTCACAAGCTTCAATTATGACCAATTTCAGGCACAGAAATGACTTTAAACACACTTATTTTAGTTGAAAAACTAATAATTCACATCCAAAAGTCATTTACAGTCACAAAATTCAATGTTAAAATTTCATCCATATTGACCATTTTGGGAACGTTCGAAAGGTCCGGAGTCATCGTTTTTCATCAGAAAATTGATTTTTTTTTGGACTGTACCAAAAATAATTCAACATGTAAATTGGATCGTTCCTCATGTTGAATAACCACTTTTTAAACCCTCACAGTGACCAAAATTGCCATTTTTATAGAGTTTTGCTTATTAGAAAGCTTCAATTTTGTCCAATTTCAGGCACAGAAATGACTTTAAACACACTTATTTTAGTTGAAAAAGTCATAATTCACATCCAACAGTCATTTACAGACAAAAAATTAAATGTTAAAATTTCATCCATATTGACCATTTTGGGAACGTTCGACAGGTCCGGAGTCATAGTTTTTCATCAGAAAATTGATGTTTTTTGGACTGTACCAAAAATGATTCAAAATGTCAATTGGATCATGCCTCATGTTGAATAACCACTTTTTAAACCCTCACAGTGACCAAAATTGCAATTTTTAAAGAGTTTTGCTTACTCAAAAGCTTCAATTTTGACCAATTTCAGGCACAGAAATTACTTTAAACACACTTATTTTAGTTGAAAAACTCATAATTCACATCCAACAGTCATTTACAGTCAAAAAATTAAATGTTAAAATTTCATCCATATTGACCATTTTGGGAACGTTCGACAGGTCCGGAATCATCGTTTTCCATCAGAAAATGTATTTTTTTGGACTGTACCAAAAATGATTCAAAATGTCTATTGCATCGTGCCTCATGTTTGAATAACCACTTTTTAAACCCTCACAGTGACCAAAATTGCCATTTTTACGGAGTTTTGCTTACTCAAAAGCTTCAATTTTGACCAATTTCAGGCACAGAAATGACTTTAAACACATTTATTTTAGTTGAAAAACTCATAAGTCACATCCAACAGTCATTTACAGTCAACAATTTACATGTTAAAATTTCTTCCATATTGACCATTTTGGGAACGTTCCACAAGTCCGGAGTCATCGTTTTTCATCAGAAAATTGATTTTTTTGGACTGTACCAAAAATGATTCAAAATGTCAATTGGATCATGCCTCATGTTGAATAACCACTTTTTAAACCCTCACAGTGACCAAAATTGCCATTTTTACAGAGTTTTGCTTACTCAAAAGCTTCAATTTTGATCAATTTCAGGCACAGAAATTACTTTAAACACACTTATTTTAGTTGAAAAACTCATAATTCACATCCAACAGTCATGTACAGTCAAAAAATCAAATGTTAAAATTTCATCCATATTGACCATTTTGGGAACGTTGGACATTTCCGGAGTCATCGTTTTTCATCAGAAAATTGATTTTTTGGCCTGTACCAAAATGATTCAAAATGTAAATTGGATCATGCCTCATGTTGAATAACCACTTTTTAAACCCTCACAGTGACCAAAATTGCCATTTTTACAGAGTTTTGCTTACTCCAAAGCTTCAAGTTGAAAAAGTCATAATTCACATCCAACAGTCATTTAGAGTAAAAAGATTAAATGTTAACATTTCATCCATATTGACCATTTTGGGAACGTTCGACAGGTCCGGAGTTATCGTTTTTCATCAGAAAATTGATTTTTTTGGACTGTACCAAAAATGATTCAAAATGTCAATTGGATCGTGCCTCATGTTGAATAACCACTTTTTAAACTGTCACAGTGACCAAAATTGCCATTTTTACAGAGTTTTGCTTACTCAAAAGCTTCAATTTTGACCAATTTCATGCACAGAAATGACTTTAAACACACTTATTTTAGTTGAAAAACTCATAATTCACATCCAACAGTCATTTATAGTCAAAAAATAAAATGTTAAAATATCATCCATATTGACCATTTTGGGAACGTTCGACAGGTCCGGAGTTATCGTTTTTCATCAGAAAATTGATTTTTTGGACTGTACCAAAAATGATTCAACATGTAAATTGGATCGTTCCTCATGTTGAATAACCACTTTTTAAACCCTCACAGTGACCAAAATTGCCATTTTTACAGAGTTTTGCTTATTAGAAAGCTTCAATTTTGTCCAATTTCAGGCACAGAAATGACTTTAAACACACTTATTTTAGTTGAAAAAGTCATAATTCACATCCAACAGTCATTTACAGTCAAAAAATTAAATGTTAAAATTTCATCCATATTGACCAATTTGGGAACGTTCGACAGGTCCGGAGTCATCGTTTTTCATCCGAAAATTGATGTTTTTTGGACTGTACCAAAAATGATTCAAAATGTCAATTGGATCATGCCTCATGTTGAATAACCACTTTTTAAACCCTCACAGTGACCAAAATTGCCACTTATTACAGAGTTTTGCTTACTCAAAAGCTTCAATTTTGACCAATTTCAGGCACAGAAATAACTTTAAACACACTTATTTTAGTTGAAAAAGTCATAATTCACATCCAACTGTCATTTACAGTCAAAAAATAAAATTTTAAAATTTCATCCATATTGACAATTTTGAAAACGTTCGACTGGTCAGGAGTCATCGTTTTTCATCAGAAAATTGATTTTTTGGACGGTACGAAAAATGATTCAAAATGTCAATTGTATCGTGCCTCATGTTGAATAACCACTTTTTAAACCCTCACAGTGACCAAAATTGCCATTTTTACAGAGTTCTTCTTACTCAAAAGCTTCAATTTTGACCAATTTCAGGCACAGAAAAGAATTTAAACACACTTATTTTAGTTGAAAAAGTCATAATTCACACCCAACAGTCATTTAGAGTAAAAAGATTAAATGTTAAAATTTCATCCATATTGACCATTTTGGGAACGTTCGACATGTCCGGAGTCATCGTTTTTCATCAGAAAATTAATTTTTGGGACTGTACCAAAAATGATTCAAAATGTCAATTGGATCGTGCATCATGTTGAATAACCACTTTTTAAACCATCACAGTGACCAAAATTGCCATTTTTACAGAGTTTTGCTTACTCAAAAGCTTCAATTATGACCAATTTCAGGCACAGAAATGACTTTAAACACACTTATTTTAGTTGAAAAACTAATAATTCACATCCAACAGTCATTTACAGTCACAAAATTCAATGTTAAAATTTCATCCATATTGACCATTTTGGGAACGTTCGAAAGGTCCGGAGTCATCGTTTTTCATCAGAAAATTGATTTTTTTTGGACTGTACCAAAAATAATTCAACATGTAAATTGGATCGTTCCTCATGTTGAATAACCACTTTTTAAACCCTCACAGTGACCAAAATTGCCATTTTTATAGAGTTTTGCTTATTAGAAAGCTTCAATTTTGTCCAATTTCAGGCACAGAAATGACTTTAAACACACTTATTTTAGTTGAAAAAGTCATAATTCACATCCAACAGTCATTTACAGTCAAAAAATCAAATGTTAAAATTTCATCCATATTGACCATTTTGGGAACGTTCGACATTTCCGGAGTCATCGTTTTTCATCAAAAAATGGATTTTTTGGCCTGTACCAAAATGATTCAAAATGTAAATTGGATCATGCCTCATGTTGAATAACCACTTTTTAAACCCTCACAGTGACCAAAATTGCCATTTTTACAGAGTTTTGCTCACTCAAAAGCTTCAAGTTGAAAAAGTCATAATTCACATCCAACAGTCATTTAGAGTAAAAAGATTAAATGTTAACATTTCATCCATATTGACCATTTTGGGAACGTTTGACAGGTCCGGAGTTATCGTTTTTCATCAGAAAATTGATTTTTTGGACTGTACCAAAAATGATTCAAAATGTCAATTGGATCGTGCCTCATGTTGAATAACCACTTTTTAAACCCTCACAGTGACCAAAATTGCCATTTTTACAGAGTTTTGCTTATTAGAAAGCTTCAATTTTGTCCTATTTCAGGCACAGAAATGACTTTAAACACACTTATTTTAGTTGAAAAAGTCATAATTCACATCCAACAGTCATTTACAGTCAAAAAATTAAATGTTAAAATTTCATCCATATTGACCAATTTGGGAACGTTCGACAGGTCCGGAGTCATCGTTTTTCATCCGAAAATTGATGTTTTTTGGACTGTACCAAAAATGATTCAAAATGTCAATTGGATCATGCCTCATGTTGAATAACCACTTTTTAAACCCTCACAGTGACCAAAATTGCCACTTATTACAGAGTTTTGCTTACTCAAAAGCTTCAATTTTGACCAATTTCAGGGACAGAAATTACGTTAAACACACTTATTTTAGTTGAAAAACTCATAATTCACATCCAACAGTCATTTACAGTCAAAAAATTACATGTTAAAATTTCATCCATATTGACCATTTTGGGAACGTTCCACAAGTCCGGAGTCATCGTTTTTCATCAGAAAATTGATTTTTTTGGACTGTACCAAAAATGATTCAAAATGTCAATTGGATCATGCCTCATGTTGAATAACCACTTTTTAAACCCTCACAGTGACCAAAATTGCCATTTTTACAGAGTTTTGCTTACTCAAAAGCTTCAATTTTGATCAATTTCAGGCACAGAAATTACTTTAAACACACTTATTTTAGTTGAAAAACTCATAATTCACATCCAACAGTCATTTAGAGTCAAAAAATTTAATGTTAAAATTTCATCCATATTGACCATTTTGGGAACGTTCGACAGGTCCGGAGTCATCGTTTTTTATCTGAAAAATGATTTTTTGGCCTTGTACCAAAAAGGATTCAAAATGTCAATTGGATCGTGCCTCATGTTGAATAACCACCTTTTAAACCCTCACAGGGACCAAAATAGCCATTTTTATAGAGTTTTGCTTACTCAAAAGCTTCAATTGTGACCAATTTCATGCACAGAAATGACTTTAAACACACTAATTTTAGTTGAAAAACTCATAATTCACATCCAACAGTCATTTACAGTCACAAAATTCAATGTTAAAATTTCATCCATATTGACCATTTTGGGAACGTTCGAAAGGTCCGGAGTCATCGTTTTTCATCAGAAAATTGATTTTTTGGACTTGTACCAAAAAGGATTCAAAATGTCAATTGGATCGTGCCTCATGTTGAATAACCACCTTTTAAACCCTCACAGTGACCAAAATTGCAATTTTTATAGAGTTTTGCTTACTCAAAAGCTTCAATTTTGACCAATTTCATGCACAGAAATGACTTTAAACACACTTATTTTAGTTGAAAAACTCATAATTCACATCCAACAGTCATTTATAGTCAAAAAATCAAATGTTAAAATTTCATCCATATTGACCATTTTGGGAACGTTCGACAGGTCCGGAGTCATCGTTTTTCATCAGAAAATTGACTTTTTTGGACTGTAACAAAAATGATTCAAAATGTCAATTGGATCGTGCCTCATGTTGAATAACCACTTTTTAAACCCTCACAGTGACCAAAATTGCCATTTTTACAGAGTTTTGCTTACTCAAAAGCTTCAATTTTGACCAATTTCAGGCACAGAAATGACTTTAAACACACTTATTTTAGTTGAAAAACTCATAATTCACATCCAACAGTCATTTACAGTCAATAAATAAAATGTTAAAATTTCATCCATATTGACCATTTTGGGAACGTTCGACAGGTCCGGAGTCATCGTTTTTCATCAGAAAATTGATTTTTTTGGACTGTACCAAAAATTATTCAAAATATAAATTGGATCGTGCCTCATGTTGAATAACCACTTTTTAAACCCTCACAGTGACCAAAATTGCCATTTTTACAGAGTTTTGCTTACTCAAAAGCTTCAATTTTGACCAATTTCAGGCACAGAAATAACTTTAAACACACTTATTTTAGTTGAAAAAGTCATAATTCACATCCAACTGTCATTTACAGTCAAAAAATAAAATTTTAAAATTTCATCCATATTGACAATTTTGAAAACGTTCGACTGGTCAGGAGTCATCGTTTTTCATCAGAAAATTGATTTTTTGGACGGTACGAAAAATGATTCAAAATGTCAATTGTATCGTGCCTCATGTTGAATATCCACTTTTTAAACCCTCACAGTGACCAAAATTGCCATTTTTACAGAGTTCTTCTTACTCAAAAGCTTCAATTTTGACCAATTTCAGGCACAGAAAAGAATTTAAACACACTTATTTTAGTTGAAAAAGTCATAATTCACACCCAACAGTCATTTAGAGTAAAAAGATTAAATGTTAAAATTTCATCCATATTGACCATTTTGGGAACGTTCGACATGTCCGGAGTCATCGTTTTTCATCAGAAAATTAATTTTTGGGACTGTACCAAAAATGATTCAAAATGTCAATTGGATCGTGCATCATGTTGAATAACCACTTTTTAAACCATCACAGTGACCAAAATTGCCATTTTTACAGAGTTTTGCTTACTCAAAAGCTTCAATTATGACCAATTTCAGGCACAGAAATGACTTTAAACACACTTATTTTAGTTGAAAAACTAATAATTCACATCCAACAGTCATTTACAGTCACAAAATTCAATGTTAAAATTTCATCCATATTGACCATTTTGGGAACGTTCGAAAGGTCCGGAGTCATCGTTTTTCATCAGAAAATTGATTTTTTTTGGACTGTACCAAAAATAATTCAACATGTAAATTGGATCGTTCCTCGTGTTGAATAACCACTTTTTAAACCCTCACAGTGACCAAAATTGCCATTTTTATAGAGTTTTGCTTATTAGAAAGCTTCAATTTTGTCCAATTTCAGGCACAGAAATGACTTTAAACACACTTATTTTAGTTGAAAAAGTCATAATTCACATCCAACAGTCATTTACAGACAAAAAATTAAATGTTAACATTTCATCCATATTGACCATTTTGGGAACGTTCGACAGGTCCGGAGTCATAGTTTTTCATCAGAAAATTGATGTTTTTTGGACTGTACCAAAAATGATTCAAAATGTCAATTGGATCATGCCTCATGTTGAATAACCACTTTTTAAACCCTCACAGTGACCAAAATTGCCATTTTTACAGAGTTCTGCTTACTCAAAAGCTTCAATTTTGACCAATTTCAGGCACAGAAAAGAATTTAAACACACTTATTTTAGTTGAAAAAGTCATAATTCACACCCAACAGTCATTTAGAGTAAAAAGATTAAATGTTAAAATTTCATCCATATTGACCATTTTGGGAACGTTCGACAGGTCCGGAGTCATCGTTTTTCATCAGAAAATTAATTTTTTGGACTGTACCAACAATGATTCAAAATGTCAATTGGATCGTGCATCATGTTGAATAACCACTTTTTAAACCCTCACAGTGACCAAAATTGCCATTTTTACAGAGTTTTGCTTACTCAAAAGCTTCAAGTTGAAAAAGTCATAATTCACATCCAACAGTCATTTAGAGTAAAAAGATTAAATGTTAACATTTCATCCATATTGACCATTTTGGGAACGTTCGACAGGTCCGGAGTCATCGTTTTTCATCAGAAAATTGACTTTTTTGGACTGTAACAAAAATGATTCAAAATGTCAATTGGATCGTGCCTCATGTTGAATAACCACTTTTTAAACCCTCGGAGTAACCAAAATTGCCATTTTTACAGAGTTTTGCTTACTCAAAAGCTTCAATTTTGACCAATTTCAGGCACAGAAATGACTTTAAACACACCTATTTTAGTTGAAAAACTAATAATTCACATCCAACAGTCATTTACAGTCAAAAAATTAAATGTTAAAATTTCATCCATATTGACCAATTTGGGAACGTTCGACAGGTCCGGAGTCATCGTTTCTCATCCGAAAATTGATGTTTTTTGGACTGTACCAAAAATGATTCAAAATGTCAATTGGATCATGCCTCATGTTGAATAACCACTTTTTAAAGCCTCACAGTGACCAAAATTGCCACTTTTTACAGAGTTTTGCTTACTCAAAAGGTTCAATTTTGACCAATTTCAGGGACAGAAATTACGTTAAACACACTTATTTTAGTTGAAAAACTCATAATTCACATCCAACAGTCATTTACAGTCAAAAAATTAAATGTTAAAATTTCATCCATATTGACCATTTTGGGAACGTTCGACAGGTCCGGAGTCATTGTTTTCCATCAGAAAATTTATTTTTTGGGACTGTACCAAAAATGATTCAAAATGTCAATTGGATCGTGCCTCATGTTGAATAACCACTTTTAAACCCTCCCAGTGACAAAAATTGCAATTTTTAAAGAGTTTTGCTTACTCAAAAGCTTCAATTTTGACCAATTTCAGGCACAGAAATGACTTTAAACACATTTATTTTAGTTGAAAAACTCATAATTCACATCCAACAGTCATTTACAATCAAAAAATTAAATGTTAAAATTTCATCCATATTGACCATTTTGGGAACGTTCCACAAGTCCGGAGTCATCGTTTTTCATCAGAAAATTGATTTTTTTGGACTGTTCCAAAAATGATTCAAAATGTCAATTGGATCATGCCTCATGTTTGAATAACCACTTTTTAAACCCTCACAGTAACCAAAATTGCCATTTTTACTGAGTTTTGCTTATTCAAAAGCTTCAATTTTGACCAATTTCAGGCACAGAACTGACTTTAAACACACTTATTTTAGTTGAAAAACTCATAATTCACATCCAACTGTCATTTACAGTCCAAAAATAAAATGTTAAAATTTCATCCATATTGACAATTTTGGAAACGTTCGACTGGTCAGGAGTCATCGTTTTTCATCAGAAAATTGATTTTTGGGACTGTACGAAAAATGATTCAAAATGTCAATTGTATCGTGCCTCATGTTGAACAACCACTTTTTAAACCCTCACAGTGACCAAAATTGCCATTTTTACAGAGTTTTGCTTACTCAAAAGCTTCAATTATGACCAATCTCAGGCACAGAAATGACTTTAAACATACTTATTTTAGTTGAAAAACTAATAATTCACATCCAACAGTCATTTACAGTCACAAAATTCAATGTTAAAATTTCATCCATATTGACCATTTTGGGAACGTTCGAAAGGTCCGGAGTCATCGTTTTTCATCAGAAAATTGATTTTTTGGACTTGTACCAAAAAGGATTCAAAATGTCAATTGGATCGTGCCTCATGTTGAATAACCACCTTTTAAACCCTCACAGTGACCAAAATTGCAATTTTTATAGAGTTTTGCTTACTCAAAAGCTTCAATTTTGACCAATTTAATGCACAGAAATGACTTTAAACACACTTATTTTAGTTGAAAAACTCATAATTCACATCCAACAGTCATTTATAGTCAAAAAATCAAATGTTAAAATTTCATCCATATTGACCATTTTGGGAACGTTCGACAGGTCCGGAGTCATCGTTTTTCATCAGAAAATTGACTTTTTTGGACTGTAACAAAAATGATTCAAAATGTCAATTGGATCGTGCCTCATGTTGAATAACCACTTTTTAAACCCTCACAGTGACCAAAATTGCCATTTTTACAGAGTTTTGCTTACTCAAAAGCTTCAATTTTGACCAATTTCAGGCACAGAAATGACTTTAAACACACTTATTTTAGTTGAAAAACTCATAATTCACATCCAACAGTCATTTACAGTCAATAAATAAAATGTTAAAATTTCATCCATATTGACCATTTTGGGAACGTTCGACAGGTCCGGAGTCATCGTTTTTCATCAGAAAATTGATTTTTTTGGACTGTACCAAAAATGATTCAAAATATAAATTGGATCGTGCCTCATGTTGAATAACCACTTTTTAAACCCTCACAGTGACCAAAATTGCCATTTTTACAGAGTTTTGCTTACTCAAAAGCTTCAGTTTTGACCAATTTCAGGCACAGAAATAACTTTAAACACACTTATTTTAGTTGAAAAAGTCATAATTCACATCCAACTGTCATTTACAGTCAAAAAATAAAATTTTAAAATTTCATCCATATTGACAATTTTGAAAACGTTCGACTGGTCAGGAGTCATCGTTTTTCATCAGAAAATTGATTTTTTGGACGGTACGAAAAATGATTCAAAATGTCAATTGTATCGTGCCTCATGTTGAATAACCACTTTTTAAACCCTCACAGTGACCAAAATTGCCATTTTTACAGAGTTCTTCTTACTCAAAAGCTTCAATTTTGACCAATTTCAGGCACAGAAAAGAATTTAAACACACTTATTTTAGTTGAAAAAGTCATAATTCACACCCAACAGTCATTTAGAGTAAAAAGATTAAATTTTAAAATTTCATCCATATTGACCATTTTGGGAACGTTCGACATGTCCGGAGTCATCGTTTTTCATCAGAAAATTAATTTTTGGGACTGTACCAAAAATGATTCAAAATGTCAATTGGATCGTGCATCATGTTGAATAACCACTTTTTAAACCATCACAGTGACCAAAATTGCCATTTTTACAGAGTTTTGCTTACTCACAAGCTTCAATTATGACCAATTTCAGGCACAGAAATGACTTTAAACACACTTATTTTAGTTGAAAAACTAATAATTCACATCCAAAAGTCATTTACAGTCACAAAATTCAATGTTAAAATTTCATCCATATTGACCATTTTGGGAACGTTCGAAAGGTCCGGAGTCATCGTTTTTCATCAGAAAATTGATTTTTTTTTGGACTGTACCAAAAATAATTCAACATGTAAATTGGATCGTTCCTCATGTTGAATAACCACTTTTTAAACCCTCACAGTGACCAAAATTGCCATTTTTATAGAGTTTTGCTTATTAGAAAGCTTCAATTTTGTCCAATTTCAGGCACAGAAATGACTTTAAACACACTTATTTTAGTTGAAAAAGTCATAATTCACATCCAACAGTCATTTACAGACAAAAAATTAAATGTTAAAATTTCATCCATATTGACCATTTTGGGAACGTTCGACAGGTCCGGAGTCATAGTTTTTCATCAGAAAATTGATGTTTTTTGGACTGTACCAAAAATGATTCAAAATGTCAATTGGATCATGCCTCATGTTGAATAACCACTTTTTAAACCCTCACAGTGACCAAAATTGCAATTTTTAAAGAGTTTTGCTTACTCAAAAGCTTCAATTTTGACCAATTTCAGGCACAGAAATTACTTTAAACACACTTATTTTAGTTGAAAAACTCATAATTCACATCCAACAGTCATTTACAGTCAAAAAATTAAATGTTAAAATTTCATCCATATTGACCATTTTGGGAACGTTCGACAGGTCCGGAATCATCGTTTTCCATCAGAAAATGTATTTTTTTGGACTGTACCAAAAATGATTCAAAATGTCTATTGCATCGTGCCTCATGTTTGAATAACCACTTTTTAAACCCTCACAGTGACCAAAATTGCCATTTTTACGGAGTTTTGCTTACTCAAAAGCTTCAATTTTGACCAATTTCAGGCACAGAAATGACTTTAAACACATTTATTTTAGTTGAAAAACTCATAAGTCACATCCAACAGTCATTTACAGTCAACAATTTACATGTTAAAATTTCTTCCATATTGACCATTTTGGGAACGTTCCACAAGTCCGGAGTCATCGTTTTTCATCAGAAAATTGATTTTTTTGGACTGTACCAAAAATGATTCAAAATGTCAATTGGATCATGCCTCATGTTGAATAACCACTTTTTAAACCCTCACAGTGACCAAAATTGCCATTTTTACAGAGTTTTGCTTACTCAAAAGCTTCAATTTTGATCAATTTCAGGCACAGAAATTACTTTAAACACACTTATTTTAGTTGAAAAACTCATAATTCACATCCAACAGTCATGTACAGTCAAAAAATCAAATGTTAAAATTTCATCCATATTGACCATTTTGGGAACGTTGGACATTTCCGGAGTCATCGTTTTTCATCAGAAAATTGATTTTTTGGCCTGTACCAAAATGATTCAAAATGTAAATTGGATCATGCCTCATGTTGAATAACCACTTTTTAAACCCTCACAGTGACCAAAATTGCCATTTTTACAGAGTTTTGCTTACTCCAAAGCTTCAAGTTGAAAAAGTCATAATTCACATCCAACAGTCATTTAGAGTAAAAAGATTAAATGTTAACATTTCATCCATATTGACCATTTTGGGAACGTTCGACAGGTCCGGAGTTATCGTTTTTCATCAGAAAATTGATTTTTTTGGACTGTACCAAAAATGATTCAAAATGTCAATTGGATCGTGCCTCATGTTGAATAACCACTTTTTAAACTGTCACAGTGACCAAAATTGCCATTTTTACAGAGTTTTGCTTACTCAAAAGCTTCAATTTTGACCAATTTCATGCACAGAAATGACTTTAAACACACTTATTTTAGTTGAAAAACTCATAATTCACATCCAACAGTCATTTATAGTCAAAAAATAAAATGTTAAAATATCATCCATATTGACCATTTTGGGAACGTTCGACAGGTCCGGAGTTATCGTTTTTCATCAGAAAATTGATTTTTTGGACTGTACCAAAAATGATTCAACATGTAAATTGGATCGTTCCTCATGTTGAATAACCACTTTTTAAACCCTCACAGTGACCAAAATTGCCATTTTTACAGAGTTTTGCTTATTAGAAAGCTTCAATTTTGTCCAATTTCAGGCACAGAAATGACTTTAAACACACTTATTTTAGTTGAAAAAGTCATAATTCACATCCAACAGTCATTTACAGTCAAAAAATTAAATGTTAAAATTTCATCCATATTGACCAATTTGGGAACGTTCGACAGGTCCGGAGTCATCGTTTTTCATCCGAAAATTGATGTTTTTTGGACTGTACCAAAAATGATTCAAAATGTCAATTGGATCATGCCTCATGTTGAATAACCACTTTTTAAACCCTCACAGTGACCAAAATTGCCACTTATTACAGAGTTTTGCTTACTCAAAAGCTTCAATTTTGACCAATTTCAGGGACAGAAATTACGTTAAACACACTTATTTTAGTTGAAAAACTCATAATTCACATCCAACAGTCATTTACAGTCAAAAAATTACATGTTAAAATTTCATCCATATTGACCATTTTGGGAACGTTCCACAAGTCCGGAGTCATCGTTTTTCATCAGAAAATTGATTTTTTTGGACTGTACCAAAAATGATTCAAAATGTCAATTGGATCATGCCTCATGTTGAATAACCACTTTTTAAACCCTCACAGTGACCAAAATTGCCATTTTTCCAGGGTTTTGCTTACTCAAAAGCTTCAATTTTGATCAATTTCAGGCACAGAAATTACTTTAAACACACTTATTTTAGTTGAAAAACTCATAATTCACATCCAACAGTCATTTAGAGTCAAAAGATTAAATGTTAAAATTTCATCCATATTGACCATTTTGGGAACGTTCGACAGGTCCGGAGTCATCGTTTTTCATCTGAAAAATTATTTTTTGGCCTTGTACCAAAAAGGATTCAAAATGTCAATTGGATCGTGCCTCATGTTGAATAACCACCTTTTAAACCCTCACAGTGACCAAAATAGCCATTTTTATAGAGTTTTGCTTACTCAAAAGCTTCAATTTTGACCAATTTCATGCACAGAAATGACTTTAAACACACTAATTTTAGTTGAAAAACTCATAATTCACATCCAACAGTCATTTACAGTCACAAAATTCAATGTTAAAATTTCATCCATATTGACCATTTTGGGAACGTTCGAAAGGTCCGGAGTCATCGTTTTTCATCAGAAAATTGATTTTTTGGACTTGTACCAAAAAGGATTCAAAATGTCAATTGGATCGTGCCTCATGTTGAATAACCACTTTTTAAACCCTCACAGTGACCAAAATTGCCATTTTTACAGAGTTTTGCTTACTCAAAAGCTTCAATTTTGACAAATTTCAGGCACAGAAATGACTTTAAACACACTTATTTTAGTTGAAAAACTCATAATTCACATCCAACAGTCATTTACAGTCAATAAATAAAATGTTAAAATTTCATCCATATTGACCATTTTGGGAACGTTCGACAGGTCCGGAGTCATCGTTTTTCATCAGAAAATTGATTTTTTTGGACTGTACCAAAAATGATTCAAAATATAAATTGGATCGTGCCTCATGTTGAATAACCACTTTTTAAACCCTCACAGTGACCAAAATTGCCATTTTTCCAGGGTTTTGCTTACTCAAAAGCTTCAATTTTGACAAATTTCAGGCACAGAAATGACTTTAAACACACTTATTTTAGTTGAAAAACTCATAATTCACATCCAACAGTCATTTACAGTCAATAAATAAAATGTTAAAATTTCATCCATATTGACCATTTTGGGAACGTTCGACAGGTCCGGAGTCATCGTTTTTCATCAGAAAATTGATTTTTTTGGACTGTACCAAAAATGATTCAAAATATAAATTGGATCGTGCCTCATGTTGAATAACCACCTTTTAAACCCTCACAGTGACCAAAATTGCAATTTTTATAGAGTTTTGCTTACTCAAAAGCTTCAATTTTGACCAATTTCATGCACAGAAATGACTTTAAACACACTTATTTTAGTTGAAAAACTCATAATTCACATCCAACAGTCATTTATAGTCAAAAAATCAAATGTTAAAATTTCACCCATATTGACCATTTTGGGAACGTTCGACAGGTCCGGAGTCATCGTTTTTCATCAGAAAATTGACTTTTTTTGGACTGTAACAAAAATGATTCAAAATGTCAATTGGATCGTGCCTCATGTTGAATAACCACTTTTTAAACCCTCACAGTGACCAAAATTGCCATTTTTACAGAGTTTTGCTTACTCAAAAGCTTCAATTTTGACCAATTTCAGGCACAGAAATAACTTTAAACACACTTATTTTAGTTGAAAAAGTCATAATTCACATCCAACTGTCATTTACAGTCAAAAAATAAAATTTTAAAATTTCATCCATATTGACAATTTTGAAAACGTTCGACTGGTCAGGAGTCATCGTTTTTCATCAGAAAATTTATTTTTTGGACGGTACGAAAAATGATTCAAAATGTCAATTGTATCGTGCCTCATGTTGAATAACCACTTTTTAAACCCTCACAGTGACCAAAATTGCCATTTTTATAGAGTTTTGCTTATTAGAAAGCTTCAATTTTGTCCAATTTCAGGCACAGAAATGACTTTAAACACACTTATTTTAGTTGAAAAAGTCATAATTCACATCCAACAGTCATTTACAGACAAAAAATTAAATGTTAACATTTCATCCATATTGACCATTTTGGGAACGTTCGACAGGTCCGGAGTCATAGTTTTTCATCAGAAAATTGATGTTTTTTGGACTGTACCAAAAATGATTCAAAATGTCAATTGGATCATGCCTCATGTTGAATAACCACTTTTTAAACCCTCGCAGTGACCAAAATTGCCATTTTTACAGAGTTCTGCTTACTCAAAAGCTTCAATTTTGACCAATTTCAGGCACAGAAAAGAATTTAAACACACTTATTTTAGTTGAAAAAGTCATAATTCACACCCAACAGTCATTTAGAGTAAAAAGATTAAATGTTAAAATTTCATCCATATTGACCATTTTGGGAACGTTCGACAGGTCCGGAGTCATCGTTTTTCATCAGAAAATTAATTTTTTGGACTGTACCAACAATGATTCAAAATGTCAATTGGATCGTGCATCATGTTGAATAACCACTTTTTAAACCCTCACAGTGACCAAAATTGCCATTTTTACAGAGTTTTGCTTACTCAAAAGCTTCAAGTTGAAAAAGTCATAATTCACATCCAACAGTCATTTAGAGTAAAAAGATTAAATGTTAACATTTCATCCATATTGACCATTTTGGGAACGTTCGACAGGTCCGGAGTCATCGTTTTTCATCAGAAAATTGACTTTTTTGGACTGTAACAAAAATGATTCAAAATGTCAATTGGATCGTGCCTCATGTTGAATAACCACTTTTTAAACCCTCACAGTAACCAAAATTGCCATTTTTACAGAGTTTTGCTTAGTCAAAAGCTTCAATTTTGACCAATTTCAGGCACAGAAATGACTTTAAACACACTTATTTTAGTTGAAAAACTAATAATTCACATCCAACAGTCATTTACAGTCAAAAAATTAAATGTTAAAATTTCATCCATATTGACCAATTTGGGAACGTTCGACAGGTCCGGAGTCATCGTTTTTCATCCGAAAATTGATGTTTTTTGACCTGTACCAAAAATGATTCAAAATATCAATTGGATCATGCCTCATGTTGAATAACCACTTTTTAAAGCCTCACAGTGACCAAAATTGCCACTTTTTAGAGTTTTGCTTACTCAAAAGGTTCAATTTTGACCAATTTCAGGGACAGAAATTACGTTAAACACACTTATTTTAGTTGAAAAACTCATAATTCACATCCAACAGTCATTTACAGTCAAAAAATAAAATGTTAAAATTTCATCCATATTGACCATTTTGGGAACGTTCGACAGGTCCGGAATCATCGTTTTCCATCAGAAAATGTATTTTTTTGGACTGTACCAAAAATGATTCAAAATGTCTATTGCATAGTGCCTCATGTTTGAATAACCACTTTTTAAACCCTCACAGTGACCAAAATTGCCATTTTTATGGAGTTTTGCTTACTCAAAAGCTTCAATTTTGATCAATTTCAGGCACAGAAATTACTTTAAACACACTTATTTTAGTTGAAAAACTCATAATTCACATCCAACAGTCATTTACAGTCAAAAAATCAAATGTTAAAATTTCATCCATATTGACCATTTTGGGAACGTTGGACATTTCCGGAGTCATCGTTTTTCATCAGAAAATTGATTTTTTGGCCTGTACCAAAATGATTCAAAATGTAAATTGGATCATGCCTCATGTTGAATAACCACTTTTTAAACCCTCACAGTGACCAAAATTGCCATTTTTACAGAGTTTTGCTTACTCAAAAGCTTCAAGTTGAAAAAGTCATAATTCACATCCAACAGTCATTTAGAGTAAAAAGATTAAATGTTAACATTTCATCCATATTGACCATTTTGGGAACGTTCGACAGGTCCGGAGTTATCGTTTTTCATCAGAAAATTGATTTTTTGGACTGTACCAAAAATGATTCAAAATGTCAATTGGATCGTGCCTCATGTTGAATAACCACTTTTTAAACTGTCACAGTGACCAAAATTGCCATTTTTACAGAGTTTTGCTTACTCAAAAGCTTCAATTTTGACCAATTTCATGCACAGAAATGACTTTAAACACACTTATTTTAGTTGAAAAACTCATAATTCACATCCAACAGTCATTTATAGTCAAAAAATAAAATGTTAAAATATCATCCATATTGACCATTTTGGGAACGTTCGACAGGTCCGGAGTTATCGTTTTTCATCAGAAAATAGATTTTTTGGACTGTACCAAAAATGATTCAACATGTAAATTGGATCGTGCCTAATGTTGAATAACCACTTTTTAAACCCTCACAGTAACCAAAATTGCCATTTTTACAGAGTTTTGCTTACTCAAAAGCCTCAATTTTGACCAATTTCAGGCACAGAAATGACTTTAAACACACTTATTTTAGTTGTAAAAGTCATAATTCACATCCAACAGTCAATTAGAGTCAAACGATTAAATGTTAAAATTTCATCCATATTGACCATTTTGGGGACGTTCGACAGGTCCGGAGTCATCGTTTTTCATCAAAAAATTGATTTTTTGGACTGTACCAAAAATGATTCAAAATGTCAATTAGATCATGCCTCATGTTGAATAACCACTTTTTAAACCCTCACAGTGACCAAAATTGCCATTTTTACAGAGTTTTGCTTACTCAAAAGCTTCAATTGTGACCAATTTCAGGCACAGAAATGACTTTAAACACACTTATTTTAGTTGAAAAAGTCACAATTCATTTCCAACAGTCATTTACAATTAAAAAATAAAATGTTAAAATTTCATCCATATTGACCATTTTGGGAACGTTCGACAGGTCTGGAGTCATCGTTTTTCATCAGAAAATTTATGTTTTTTGGACTGTACCAAAAATGATTCAAAATGTCAATTGGATCTTGCCTCATGTTGAATAACCACTTTTTAAACCCTCACAGTGACCAAAATTGCCATTTTTACAGAGTTTTGCTTACTCGAAAGCTTCAATTTTGACCAATTTCAGGCACAGAAATTACTTTAAACACACTTATTTTAGTTGAAAAACTCATAATTCACATCCAACAGTCATTTACAGTCAAAAAATTAAATGTTAAAATTTCATCCATATTGACCATTTTGGGAACGTTCGACAGGTCCGGAGTCATCATTTTCCATCAGAAAATGTATTTTTTTGGACTGTACCAAAAATGATTCAAAATGTCTATTGGATCGTGCCTCATGTTGAATAACCACTTTTTAAAACCTCACAGTGACCAAAATTGGCATTTTTACAGAGTTTTGCTTACTCAAAAGCTTCAATTTTGACCAATTTCAGGCACAGAAATGACTTTAAACACATTTATTTTAGTTGAAAAACTCATAATTCACATCCAACAGTCATTTACAGTCAAAAAACGTAAATGTTAAAATTTCATCCATATTGACCATTTTGGGAACGTTCCACAAGTCCGGAGTCATCGTTTTTCATCAGAAAATTTAATTTTTTTGGACTGTACCAAAAATGATTCAAAATGTCAATTGGATCATGCCTCATGTTGAATAACCACTTTTTAAACCCTCACAGTGACCAAAATTGCCATTTTTACAGAGTTTTGCTTACTCAAAAGCTTCAAGTTGAAAAAGTCATAATTCACATCCAACAGTCATTTAGAGTAAAAAGATTAAATGTTAACATTTCATCCATATTGACCATTTTGGGAACGTTCGACAGGTCCGGAGTTATCGTTTTTCATCAGAAAATTGATTTTTTGGACTGTACCAAAAATGATTCAAAATGTCAATTGGATCGTGCCTCATGTTGAATAGCCACTTTTTAAACTGTCACAGTGACCAAAATTGCCATTTTTACAGTTTTGCTTACTCAAAAGCTTCAATTTTGACAAATTTCATGCACAGAAATGACTTTAAACACATTTATTTTAGTTGAAAAACTCATAATTCACATCCAACAGTCATTTATAGTCAAAAAATAAAATGTTAAAATATCATCCATATTGACCATTTTGGGAACGTTCGACAGGTCCGGAGTCATCGTTTTTCATCAGAAAATTGATTTTTTGGACTGTACCAATATGATTCAAAATGTCAATTGGATCGTGCCTCATGTTGAATAACCACTTTTTAAACTGTCACAGTGACCAAAATTGCCATTTTTACAGAGTTTTGCTTACTCAAAAGCTGCAATTTTGACCAATTTCAGGCACAGAAATGACTTTAAACACATTTATTTTAGTTGAAAAACTCATAAGTCACATCCAACAGTCATTTACAGTCAACAATTTAAATGTTAAAATTTCATCCATATTGACCATTTTGGGAACGTTCCACAAGTCCGGAGTCATCGTTTTTCATCAGAAAATTGATTTTTTTGGACTGTACCTAAATGATTCAAAATGTCAATTGGATCATGCCTCATGTTGAATAACCACTTTTTAAACCCTCACAGTGACCAAAATTGCCATTTTTATAGAGTTTTGCTTACTCAAAAGCTTCAATTTTGACCAATTTCATGCACAGAAATGACTTTAAACACACTTATTTTAGTTGAAAAACTCATAATTCACATCCAACAGTCATTTATAGTCAAAAAATAAAATGTTAAAATATCATCCATATTGACCATTTTGGGAACGTTCGACATGTCCGGAGTCATCGTTTTTCATCAGAAAATTGATTTTTTGGACTGTACCAAAATGATTCAAAATGTAAATTGGATCATGCCTCATGTTGAATAACCACTTTTTAAACCCTCACAGTGACCAAAATTGCCATTTTTACAGAGTTTTGCTTACTGAAAAGCTTCAAGTTGAAAAAGTCATAATTCACATCCAACAGTCATTTAGAGTAAAAAGATTAAATGTTAACATTTCATCCATATTGACCATTTTGGGAACGTTCGACAGGTCCGGAGTTATCGTTTTTCATCAGAAAATTGATTTTTTGGACTGTACCAAAAATGATTCAAAATGTCAATTGGATCGTGCCTCATGTTGAATAACCACTTTTTAAACCCTCACAGTGACCAAAATTGCCATTTTTACAGAGTTTTGCTTACTCGAAAGCTTCAATTTTGACCAATTTCAGGCACAGAAATGACTTTAAAACACACTTATTTTGGTTGAAAAACTCATAATTCACATCCAACAGTCATTTACAGTCAATAAATAAAATGTTAAAATTTCATCCATATTGACCATTTTGGGAACGTTCGACAGGTCCGGAGTCATCGTTTTTCATCAGAAAATTGACTTTTTTGGACTGTAACAAAAATGATTCAAAATGTCAATTGGATCATGCCTCATGTTGAATAACCACTTTTTAAACCCTCACAGTGACCAAAATTGCCATTTTTACAGAGTTTTGCTTACTCGAAAGCTTCAATTTGAAAAAGTCATAATTCACATCCAACAGTCATTTAGAGTAAAAAGATTAAATGTTAACATTTCATCCATATTGACCATTTTGGGAACGTTCGACAGGTCCGGAGTTATCGTTTTTCATCAGAAAATTGATTTTTTGGACTGTACCAAAAATGATTCAAAATGTCAATTGGATCGTGCCTCATGTTGAATAGCCACTTTTTAAACTGTCACAGTGACCAAAATTGCCATTTTTACAGTTTTGCTTACTCAAAAGCTTCAATTTTGACAAATTTCATGCACAGAAATGACTTTAAACACATTTATTTTAGTTGAAAAACTCATAATTCACATCCAACAGTCATTTATAGTCAAAAAATAAAATGTTAAAATATCATCCATATTGACCATTTTGGGAACGTTCGACAGGTCCGGAGTCATCGTTTTTCATCAGAAAATTGATTTTTTGGACTGTACCAATATGATTCAAAATGTCAATTGGATCGTGCCTCATGTTGAATAACCACTTTTTAAACTGTCACAGTGACCAAAATTGCCATTTTTACAGAGTTTTGCTCACTCAAAAGCTGCAATTTTGACCAATTTCAGGCACAGAAATGACTTTAAACACATTTATTTTAGTTGAAAAACTCATAAGTCACATCCAACAGTCATTTACAGTCAACAATTTAAATGTTAAAATTTCATCCATATTGACCATTTTGGGAACGTTCCACAAGTCCGGAGTCATCGTTTTTCATCAGAAAATTGATTTTTTTGGACTGTACCTAAATGATTCAAAATGTCAATTGGATCATGCCTCATGTTGAATAACCACTTTTTAAACCCTCACAGTGACCAAAATTGCCATTTTTATAGAGTTTTGCTTACTCAAAAGCTTCAATTTTGACCAATTTCATGCACAGAAATGACTTTAAACACACTTATTTTAGTTGAAAAACTCATAATTCACATCCAACAGTCATTTATAGTCAAAAAATAAAATGTTAAAATATCATCCATATTGACCATTTTGGGAACGTTCGACATGTCCGGAGTCATCGTTTTTCATCAGAAAATTGATTTTTTGGACTGTACCAAAATGATTCAAAATGTAAATTGGATCATGCCTCATGTTGAATAACCACTTTTTAAACCCTCACAGTGACCAAAATTGCCATTTTTACAGAGTTTTGCTTACTGAAAAGCTTCAAGTTGAAAAAGTCATAATTCACATCCAACAGTCATTTAGAGTAAAAAGATTAAATGTTAACATTTCATCCATATTGACCATTTTGGGAACGTTCGACAGGTCCGGAGTTATCGTTTTTCATCAGAAAATTGATTTTTTGGACTGTACCAAAAATGATTCAAAATGTCAATTGGATCGTGCCTCATGTTGAATAACCACTTTTTAAACCCTCACAGTGACCAAAATTGCCATTTTTACAGAGTTTTGCTTACTCGAAAGCTTCAATTTTGACCAATTTCAGGCACAGAAATGACTTTAAAACACACTTATTTTGGTTGAAAAACTCATAATTCACATCCAACAGTCATTTACAGTCAATAAATAAAATGTTAAAATTTCATCCATATTGACCATTTTGGGAACGTTCGACAGGTCCGGAGTCATCGTTTTTCATCAGAAAATTGACTTTTTTGGACTGTAACAAAAATGATTCAAAATGTCAATTGGATCATGCCTCATGTTGAATAACCACTTTTTAAACCCTCACAGTGACCAAAATTGCCATTTTTACAGAGTTTTGCTTACTCGAAAGCTTCAATTTTGACCAATTTCAGGCACAGAAATGACTTTAAACACACTTATTTTAGTTGAAAAACTCATAATTCACATCCAACAGTCATTTACAGTCAAAAAATTAAATGTTAAAATTTCATCCATATTGACCATTTTGGGAACGTTCGACAGGTCCGGAGTCATCATTTTCCATCAGAAAATGTATTTTTTTGGACTGTACCAAAAATGATTCAAAATGTCTATTGGATCGTGCCTCATGTTGAATAACCACTTTTTAAAACCTCACAGTGACCAAAATTGGCATTTTTACAGAGTTTTGCTTACTCAAAAGCTTCAATTTTGACCAATTTCATGCACAGAAATGACTTTAAACCACACTTATTTTAGTTGAAAAACTCATAATTCACATCCAACAGTCATTTATAGTCAAAAAATAAAATGTTAAAATATCATCCATATTGACCATTTTGGGAACGTTCGACATGTCCGGAGTCATCGTTTTTCATCAGAAAATTGATTTTTTGGACTGTACCAAAATGATTCAAAATGTAAATTGGATCATGCCTCATGTTGAATAACCACTTTTTAAACCCTCACAGTGACCAAAATTGCCATTTTTACAGAGTTTTGCTTACTGAAAAGCTTCAAGTTGAAAAAGTCATAATTCACATCCAACAGTCATTTAGAGTAAAAAGATTAAATGTTAACATTTCATCCATATTGACCATTTTGGGAACGTTCGACAGGTCCGGAGTTATCGTTTTTCATCAGAAAATTGATTTTTTGGACTGTACCAAAAATGATTCAAAATGTCAATTGGATCGTGCCTCATGTTGAATAACCACTTTTTAAACCCTCACAGTGACCAAAATTGCCATTTTTACAGAGTTTTGCTTACTCGAAAGCTTCAATTTTGACCAATTTCAGGCACAGAAATTACTTTAAACACACTTATTTTAGTTGAAAAACTCATAATTCACATCCAACAGTCATTTACAGTCAAAAAATTAAATGTTAAAATTTCATCCATATTGACCATTTTGGGAACGTTCGACAGGTCCGGAGTCATCATTTTCCATCAGAAAATTTATTTTTTGGGACTGTACCAAAAATGATTCAAAATGTCAATTGGATCGTGCCTCATGTTGAATAACCACTTTTTAAACCCTCACAGTGACCAAAATTGCCATTTTTATAGAGTTTTGCTTACTCAAAAGCTTCAATTTTGACCAATTTCATGCACAGAAATGACTTTAAACACACTTATTTTAGTCGAAAAACTCATAATTCACATCCAACAGTCATTTATAGTCAAAAAATAAAATGTTAAAATATCATCCATATTGACCATTTTGGGAACGTTCGACATGTCCGGAGTCATCGTTTTTCATCAGAAAATTGATTTTTTTGGACTGTACCAAAATGATTCAAAATGTAAATTGGATCATGCCTCATGTTGAATAACCACTTTTTAAACCCTCACAGTGACCAAAATTGCCATTTTTACAGAGTTTTGCTTACTGAAAAGCTTCAAGTTGAAAAAGTCATAATTCACATCCAACAGTCATTTAGAGTAAAAAGATTAAATGTTAACATTTCATCCATATTGACCATTTTGGGAACGTTCGACAGGTCCGGAGTTATCGTTTTTCATCAGAAAATTGATTTTTTGGACTGTACCAAAAATGATTCAAAATGTCAATTGGATCGTGCCTCATGTTGAATAACCACCTTTTAAACCCTCACAGTGACCAAAATTGCCATTTTTATAGAGTTTTGCTTACTCAAAAGCTTCAATTTTGACCAATTTCATGCACAGAAATGACTTTAAACACACTTATTTTAGTTGAAAAACTCATAATTCACATCCAACAGTCATTTATAGTCAAAAAATAAAATGTTACAATTTCATCTATATTGACCATTTTGGGAACGTTCGACAGGTCCGGAGTCATCGTTTTTCATCAGAAAATTGACTTTTTTGGACTGTAACAAAAATGATTCAAAATGTCAATTGGATCATGCCTCATGTTGAATAACCACTTTTTAAACCCTCACAGTGACCAAAATTGCCATTTTTACAGAGTTTTGCTTACTCGAAAGCTTCAATTTTGACCAATTTCAGGCACAGAAATGACTTTAAAACACACTTATTTTGGTTGAAAAACTCATAATTCACATCCAACAGTCATTTACAGTCAATAAATAAAATGTTAAAATTTCATCCATATTGACCATTTTGGGAACGTTCGACAGGTCCGGAGTCATCGTTTTTCATCAGAAAATTGACTTTTTGGGACTGTAACAAAAATGATTCAAAATGTCAATTGGATCATGCCTCATGTTAAATAACCACTTTTTAAACCCTCACAGTGACCAAAATTGCCATTTTTACAGAGTTTTGCTTACTCGAAAGCTTCAATTTTGACCAATTTCAGGCACAGAAATTACTTTAAACACACTTATTTTAGTTGAAAAACTCATAATTCACATCCAACAGTCATTTACAGTCAAAAAACTTAAATGTTAAAATTTCATCCATATTGACCATTTTGGGAACGTTCGACAGGTCCGGAGTCATCGTTTTTCATCAGAAAATTGACTTTTTTGGACTGTAACAAAAATGATTCAAAATGTCAATTGGATCATGCCTCATGTTGAATAACCACTTTTTAAACCCTCACAGTGACCAAAATTGCCATTTTTACAGAGTTTTGCTCACTCGAAAGCTTCAATTTTGACCAATTTCAGGCACAGAAATTACTTTAAACACACTTATTTTAGTTGAAAAACTCATAATTCACATCCAACAGTCATTTACAGTCAAAAAATTAAATGTTAAAATTTCATCCATATTGACCATTTTGGGAACGTTCGACAGGTCCGGAGTCATCATTTTCCATCAGAAAATGTATTTTTTTGGACTGTACCAAAAATGATTCAAAATGTCTATTGGATCGTGCCTCATGTTGAATAACCACTTTTTAAAACCTCACAGTGACCAAAATTGCCATTTTTACAGAGTTTTGCTTAGTCAAAAGCTTCAATTTTGACCAATTTCAGGCACAGAAATGACTTTAAACACATTTATTTTAGTTGAAAAACTCATAATTCACATCCAACAGTCATTTACAGTCAAAAAATTAAATGTTAAAATTTCATCCATATTGACCAATTTGGGAAAGTTCGACAGGTCCGGAGTCATCGTTTTTCATCCGAAAATTGATGTTTTTTGACCTGTACCAAAAATGATTCAAAATGTCAATTGGATCATGCCTCATGTTGAATAACCACTTTTTAAAGCCTCACAGTGACCAAAATTGCCACTTTTTACAGAGTTTTGCTTACTCAAAAGGTTCTATTTTGACCAATTTCAGGGACAGAAATTACGTTAAACACACTTATTTTAGTTGAAAAACTCATAATTCACATCCAACAGTCATTTACAGTCAAAAAATAAAATGTTAAAATTTCATCCATATTGACCATTTTGGGAACGTTCGACAGGTCCGGAGTCATCGTTTTTCATCAGAAAATTGATTTTTTGGACTGTACCAATATGATTCAAAATGTCAATTGGATCGTGCCTCATGTTGAATAACCACTTTTTAAACTGTCACAGTGACCAAAATTGCCATTTTTACAGAGTTTTGCTTACTCAAAAGCTGCAATTTTGACCAATTTCAGGCACAGAAATGACTTTAAACACATTTATTTTAGTTGAAAAACTCATAAGTCACATCCAACAGTCATTTACAGTCAACAATTTAAATGTTAAAATTTCATCCATATTGACCATTTTGGGAACGTTCCACAAGTCCGGAGTCATCGTTTTTCATCAGAAAATTGATTTTTTTGGACTGTACCTAAATGATTCAAAATGTCAATTGGATCATGCCTCATGTTGAATAACCACTTTTTAAACCCTCACAGTGACCAAAATTGCCATTTTTATAGAGTTTTGCTTACTCAAAAGCTTCAATTTTGACCAATTTCATGCACAGAAATGACTTTAAACACACTTATTTTAGTTGAAAAACTCATAATTCACATCCAACAGTCATTTATAGTCAAAAAATAAAATGTTAAAATATCATCCATATTGACCATTTTGGGAACGTTCGACATGTCCGGAGTCATCGTTTTTCATCAGAAAATTGATTTTTTGGACTGTACCAAAATGATTCAAAATGTAAATTGGATCATGCCTCATGTTGAATAACCACTTTTTAAACCCTCACAGTGACCAAAATTGCCATTTTTACAGAGTTTTGCTTACTGAAAAGCTTCAAGTTGAAAAAGTCATAATTCACATCCAACAGTCATTTAGAGTAAAAAGATTAAATGTTAACATTTCATCCATATTGACCATTTTGGGAACGTTCGACAGGTCCGGAGTTATCGTTTTTCATCAGAAAATTGATTTTTTGGACTGTACCAAAAATGATTCAAAATGTCAATTGGATCGTGCCTCATGTTGAATAACCACTTTTTAAACCCTCACAGTGACCAAAATTGCCATTTTTACAGAGTTTTGCTTACTCGAAAGCTTCAATTTTGACCAATTTCAGGCACAGAAATGACTTTAAAACACACTTATTTTGGTTGAAAAACTCATAATTCACATCCAACAGTCATTTACAGTCAATAAATAAAATGTTAAAATTTCATCCATATTGACCATTTTGGGAACGTTCGACAGGTCCGGAGTCATCGTTTTTCATCAGAAAATTGACTTTTTTGGACTGTAACAAAAATGATTCAAAATGTCAATTGGATCATGCCTCATGTTGAATAACCACTTTTTAAACCCTCACAGTGACCAAAATTGCCATTTTTACAGAGTTTTGCTTACTCGAAAGCTTCAATTTGAAAAAGTCATAATTCACATCCAACAGTCATTTAGAGTAAAAAGATTAAATGTTAACATTTCATCCATATTGACCATTTTGGGAACGTTCGACAGGTCCGGAGTTATCGTTTTTCATCAGAAAATTGATTTTTTGGACTGTACCAAAAATGATTCAAAATGTCAATTGGATCGTGCCTCATGTTGAATAGCCACTTTTTAAACTGTCACAGTGACCAAAATTGCCATTTTTACAGTTTTGCTTACTCAAAAGCTTCAATTTTGACAAATTTCATGCACAGAAATGACTTTAAACACATTTATTTTAGTTGAAAAACTCATAATTCACATCCAACAGTCATTTATAGTCAAAAAATAAAATGTTAAAATATCATCCATATTGACCATTTTGGGAACGTTCGACAGGTCCGGAGTCATCGTTTTTCATCAGAAAATTGATTTTTTGGACTGTACCAATATGATTCAAAATGTCAATTGGATCGTGCCTCATGTTGAATAACCACTTTTTAAACTGTCACAGTGACCAAAATTGCCATTTTTACAGAGTTTTGCTTACTCAAAAGCTGCAATTTTGACCAATTTCAGGCACAGAAATGACTTTAAACACATTTATTTTAGTTGAAAAACTCATAAGTCACATCCAACAGTCATTTACAGTCAACAATTTAAATGTTAAAATTTCATCCATATTGACCATTTTGGGAACGTTCCACAAGTCCGGAGTCATCGTTTTTCATCAGAAAATTGATTTTTTTGGACTGTACCTAAATGATTCAAAATGTCAATTGGATCATGCCTCATGTTGAATAACCACTTTTTAAACCCTCACAGTGACCAAAATTGCCATTTTTATAGAGTTTTGCTTACTCAAAAGCTTCAATTTTGACCAATTTCATGCACAGAAATGACTTTAAACACACTTATTTTAGTTGAAAAACTCATAATTCACATCCAACAGTCATTTATAGTCAAAAAATAAAATGTTAAAATATCATCCATATTGACCATTTTGGGAACGTTCGACATGTCCGGAGTCATCGTTTTTCATCAGAAAATTGATTTTTTGGACTGTACCAAAATGATTCAAAATGTAAATTGGATCATGCCTCATGTTGAATAACCACTTTTTAAACCCTCACAGTGACCAAAATTGCCATTTTTACAGAGTTTTGCTTACTGAAAAGCTTCAAGTTGAAAAAGTCATAATTCACATCCAACAGTCATTTAGAGTAAAAAGATTAAATGTTAACATTTCATCCATATTGACCATTTTGGGAACGTTCGACAGGTCCGGAGTTATCGTTTTTCATCAGAAAATTGATTTTTTGGACTGTACCAAAAATGATTCAAAATGTCAATTGGATCGTGCCTCATGTTGAATAACCACTTTTTAAACCCTCACAGTGACCAAAATTGCCATTTTTACAGAGTTTTGCTTACTCGAAAGCTTCAATTTTGACCAATTTCAGGCACAGAAATGACTTTAAAACACACTTATTTGGTTGAAAAACTCATAATTCACATCCAACAGTCATTTACAGTCAATAAATAAAATGTTAAAATTTCATCCATATTGACCATTTTGGGAACGTTCGACAGGTCCGGAGTCATCGTTTTTCATCAGAAAATTGACTTTTTTGGACTGTAACAAAAATGATTCAAAATGTCAATTGGATCATGCCTCATGTTGAATAACCACTTTTTAAACCCTCACAGTGACCAAAATTGCCATTTTTACAGAGTTTTGCTTACTCGAAAGCTTCAATTTTGACCAATTTCAGGCACAGAAATGACTTTAAACACACTTATTTTAGTTGAAAAACTCATAATTCACATCCAACAGTCATTTACAGTCAAAAAATTAAATGTTAAAATTTCATCCATATTGACCATTTTGGGAACGTTCGACAGGTCCGGAGTCATCATTTTCCATCAGAAAATGTATTTTTTTGGACTGTACCAAAAATGATTCAAAATGTCTATTGGATCGTGCCTCATGTTGAATAACCACTTTTTAAAACCTCACAGTGACCAAAATTGGCATTTTTACAGAGTTTTGCTTACTCAAAAGCTTCAATTTTGACCAATTTCATGCACAGAAATGACTTTAAACCACACTTATTTTAGTTGAAAAACTCATAATTCACATCCAACAGTCATTTATAGTCAAAAAATAAAATGTTAAAATATCATCCATATTGACCATTTTGGGAACGTTCGACATGTCCGGAGTCATCGTTTTTCATCAGAAAATTGATTTTTTGGACTGTACCAAAATGATTCAAAATGTAAATTGGATCATGCCTCATGTTGAATAACCACTTTTTAAACCCTCACAGTGACCAAAATTGCCATTTTTACAGAGTTTTGCTTACTGAAAAGCTTCAAGTTGAAAAAGTCATAATTCACATCCAACAGTCATTTAGAGTAAAAAGATTAAATGTTAACATTTCATCCATATTGACCATTTTGGGAACGTTCGACAGGTCCGGAGTTATCGTTTTTCATCAGAAAATTGATTTTTTGGACTGTACCAAAAATGATTCAAAATGTCAATTGGATCGTGCCTCATGTTGAATAACCACTTTTTAAACCCTCACAGTGACCAAAATTGCCATTTTTACAGAGTTTTGCTTACTCGAAAGCTTCAATTTTGACCAATTTCAGGCACAGAAATTACTTTAAACACACTTATTTTAGTTGAAAAACTCATAATTCACATCCAACAGTCATTTACAGTCAAAAAATTAAATGTTAAAATTTCATCCATATTGACCATTTTGGGAACGTTCGACAGGTCCGGAGTCATCATTTTCCATCAGAAAATTTATTTTTTTGGACTGTACCAAAAATGATTCAAAATGTCAATTGGATCGTGCCTCATGTTGAATAACCACTTTTTAAACCCTCACAGTGACCAAAATTGCCATTTTTATAGAGTTTTGCTTACTCAAAAGCTTCAATTTTGACCAATTTCATGCACAGAAATGACTTTAAACACACTTATTTTAGTCGAAAAACTCATAATTCACATCCAACAGTCATTTATAGTCAAAAAATAAAATGTTAAAATATCATCCATATTGACCATTTTGGGAACGTTCGACATGTCCGGAGTCATCGTTTTTCATCAGAAAATTGATTTTTTTGGACTGTACCAAAATGATTCAAAATGTAAATTGGATCATGCCTCATGTTGAATAACCACTTTTTAAACCCTCACAGTGACCAAAATTGCCATTTTTACAGAGTTTTGCTTACTGAAAAGCTTCAAGTTGAAAAAGTCATAATTCACATCCAACAGTCATTTAGAGTAAAAAGATTAAATGTTAACATTTCATCCATATTGACCATTTTGGGAACGTTCGACAGGTCCGGAGTTATCGTTTTTCATCAGAAAATTGATTTTTTGGACTGTACCAAAAATGATTCAAAATGTCAATTGGATCGTGCCTCATGTTGAATAACCACCTTTTAAACCCTCACAGTGACCAAAATTGCCATTTTTATAGAGTTTTGCTTACTCAAAAGCTTCAATTTTGACCAATTTCATGCACAGAAATGACTTTAAACACACTTATTTTAGTTGAAAAACTCATAATTCACATCCAACAGTCATTTATAGTCAAAAAATAAAATGTTACAATTTCATCTATATTGACCATTTTGGGAACGTTCGACAGGTCCGGAGTCATCGTTTTTCATCAGAAAATTGACTTTTTTGGACTGTAACAAAAATGATTCAAAATGTCAATTGGATCATGCCTCATGTTGAATAACCACTTTTTAAACCCTCACAGTGACCAAAATTGCCATTTTTACAGAGTTTTGCTTACTCGAAAGCTTCAATTTTGACCAATTTCAGGCACAGAAATGACTTTAAAACACACTTATTTTGGTTGAAAAACTCATAATTCACATCCAACAGTCATTTACAGTCAATAAATAAAATGTTAAAATTTCATCCATATTGACCATTTTGGGAACGTTCGACAGGTCCGGAGTCATCGTTTTTCATCAGAAAATTGACTTTTTGGGACTGTAACAAAAATGATTCAAAATGTCAATTGGATCATGCCTCATGTTAAATAACCACTTTTTAAACCCTCACAGTGACCAAAATTGCCATTTTTACAGAGTTTTGCTTACTCGAAAGCTTCAATTTTGACCAATTTCAGGCACAGAAATTACTTTAAACACACTTATTTTAGTTGAAAAACTCATAATTCACATCCAACAGTCATTTACAGTCAAAAAACTTAAATGTTAAAATTTCATCCATATTGACCATTTTGGGAACGTTCGACAGGTCCGGAGTCATCGTTTTTCATCAGAAAATTGACTTTTTTGGACTGTAACAAAAATGATTCAAAATGTCAATTGGATCATGCCTCATGTTGAATAACCACTTTTTAAACCCTCACAGTGACCAAAATTGCCATTTTTACAGAGTTTTGCTCACTCGAAAGCTTCAATTTTGACCAATTTCAGGCACAGAAATTACTTTAAACACACTTATTTTAGTTGAAAAACTCATAATTCACATCCAACAGTCATTTACAGTCAAAAAATTAAATGTTAAAATTTCATCCATATTGACCATTTTGGGAACGTTCGACAGGTCCGGAGTCATCATTTTCCATCAGAAAATGTATTTTTTTGGACTGTACCAAAAATGATTCAAAATGTCTATTGGGTCGTGCCTCATGTTGAATAACCACTTTTTAAAACCTCACAGTGACCAAAATTGCCATTTTTACAGAGTTTTGCTTAGTCAAAAGCTTCAATTTTGACCAATTTCAGGCACAGAAATGACTTTAAACACATTTATTTTAGTTGAAAAACTCATAATTCACATCCAACAGTCATTTACAGTCAAAAAATTAAATGTTAAAATTTCATCCATATTGACCAATTTGGGAACGTTCGACAGGTCCGGAGTCATCGTTTTTCATCCGAAAATTGATGTTTTTTGACCTGTACCAAAAATGATTCAAAATGTCAATTGGATCATGCCTCATGTTGAATAACCACTTTTTAAAGCCTCACAGTGACCAAAATTGCCACTTTTTACAGAGTTTTGCTTACTCAAAAGGTTCTATTTTGACCAATTTCAGGGACAGAAATTACGTTAAACACACTTATTTTAGTTGAAAAACTCATAATTCACATCCAACAGTCATTTACAGTCAAAAAATAAAATGTTAAAATTTCATCCATATTGACCATTTTGGGAACGTTCGACAGGTCCGGAATCATCGTTTTCCATCAGAAAATGTATTTTTTTGGACTGTACCAAAAATGATTCAAAATGTCTATTGCATAGTGCCTCATGTTTGAATAACCACTTTTTAAACCCTCACAGTGACCAAAATTGCCATTTTTATGGAGTTTTGCTTACTCAAAAGCTTCAATTTTGATCAATTTCAGGCACAGAAATTACTTTAAACACACTTATTTTAGTTGAAAAACTCATAATTCACATCCAACAGTCATTTACAGTCAAAAAATCAAATGTTAAAATTTCATCCATATTGACCATTTTGGGAACGTTGGACATTTCCGGAGTCATTGTTTTTCATCAGAAAATTGATTTTTTGGCCTGTACCAAAATGATTCAAAATGTAAATTGGATCATGCCTCATGTTGAATAACCACTTTTTAAACCCTCACAGTGACCAAAATTGCCATTTTTACAGAGTTTTGCTTACTCAAAAGCTTCAAGTTGAAAAAGTCATAATTCACATCCAACAGTCATTTAGAGTAAAAAGATTAAATGTTAACATTTCATCCATATTGACCATTTTGGGAACGTTCGACAGGTCCGGAGTTATCGTTTTTCATCAGAAAATTGATTTTTTGGACTGTACCAAAAATGATTCAAAATGTCAATTGGATCGTGCCTCATGTTGAATAACCACTTTTTAAACTGTCACAGTGACCAAAATTGCCATTTTTACAGAGTTTTGCTTACTCAAAAGCTTCAATTTTGACCAATTTCATGCACAGAAATGACTTTAAACACACTTATTTTAGTTGAAAAACTCATAATTCACATCCAACAGTCATTTATAGTCAAAAAATAAAATGTTAAAATATCATCCATATTGACCATTTTGGGAACGTTCGACAGGTCCGGAGTTATCGTTTTTCATCAGAAAATTGATTTTTTGGACTGTACCAAAAATGATTCAACATGTAAATTGGATCGTGCCTAATGTTGAATAACCACTTTTTAAACCCTCACAGTAACCAAAATTGCCATTTTTACAGAGTTTTGCTTACTCAAAAGCCTCAATTTTGACCAATTTCAGGCACAGAAATGACTTTAAACACACTTATTTTAGTTGTAAAAGTCATAATTCACATCCAACAGTCAATTAGAGTCAAACGATTAAATGTTAAAATTTCATCCATATTGACCATTTTGGGGACGTTCGACAGGTCCGGAGTCATCGTTTTTCATCAAAAAATTGATTTTTTGGACTGTACCAAAAATGATTCAAAATGTCAATTAGATCATGCCTCATGTTGAATAACCACTTTTTAAACCCTCACAGTGACCAAAATTGCCATTTTTACAGAGTTTTGCTTACTCAAAAGCTTCAATTGTGACCAATTTCAGGCACAGAAATGACTTTAAACACACTTATTTTAGTTGAAAAAGTCACAATTCATTTCCAACAGTCATTTACAGTTAAAAAATAAAATGTTAAAATTTCATCCATATTGACCATTTTGGGAACGTTCGACAGGTCTGGAGTCATCGTTTTTCATCAGAAAATTTATGTTTTTTGGACTGTACCAAAAATGATTCAAAATGTCAATTGGATCTTGCCTCATGTTGAATAACCACTTTTTAAACCCTCACAGTGACCAAAATTGCCATTTTTACAGAGTTTTGCTTACTCGAAAGCTTCAATTTTGACCAATTTCAGGCACAGAAATTACTTTAAACACACTTATTTTAGTTGAAAAACTCATAATTCACATCCAACAGTCATTTACAGTCAAAAAATTAAATGTTAAAATTTCATCCATATTGACCATTTTGGGAACGTTCGACAGGTCCGGAGTCATCATTTTCCATCAGAAAATGTATTTTTTTGGACTGTACCAAAAATGATTCAAAATGTCTATTGGATCGTGCCTCATGTTGAATAACCACTTTTTAAAACCTCACAGTGACCAAAATTGGCATTTTTACAGAGTTTTGCTTACTCAAAAGCTTCAATTTTGACCAATTTCAGGCACAGAAATGACTTTAAACACATTTATTTTAGTTGAAAAACTCATAATTCACATCCAACAGTCATTTACAGTCAAAAAACTTAAATGTTAAAATTTCATCCATATTGACCATTTTGGGAACGTTCCACAAGTCCGGAGTCATCGTTTTTCATCAGAAAATTTAATTTTTTTGGACTGTACCAAAAATGATTCAAAATGTCAATTGGATCATGCCTCATGTTGAATAACCACTTTTTAAACCCTCACAGTGACCAAAATTGCCATTTTTACAGAGTTTTGCTTACTCAAAAGCTTCAAGTTGAAAAAGTCATAATTCACATCCAACAGTCATTTAGAGTAAAAAGATTAAATTTTAACATTTCATCCATATTGACCATTTTGGGAACGTTCGACAGGTCCGGAGTTATCGTTTTTCATCAGAAAATTGATTTTTTGGACTGTACCAAAAATGATTCAAAATGTCAATTGGATCGTGCCTCATGTTGAATAGCCACTTTTTAAACTGTCACAGTGACCAAAATTGCCATTTTTACAGTTTTGCTTACTCAAAAGCTTCAATTTTGACAAATTTCATGCACAGAAATGACTTTAAACACATTTATTTTAGTTGAAAAACTCATAATTCACATCCAACAGTCATTTATAGTCAAAAAATAAAATGTTAAAATATCATCCATATTGACCATTTTGGGAACGTTCGACAGGTCCGGAGTCATCGTTTTTCATCAGAAAATTGATTTTTTGGACTGTACCAATATGATTCAAAATGTCAATTGGATCGTGCCTCATGTTGAATAACCACTTTTTAAACTGTCACAGTGACCAAAATTGCCATTTTTACAGAGTTTTGCTTACTCAAAAGCTGCAATTTTGACCAATTTCAGGCACAGAAATGACTTTAAACACATTTATTTTAGTTGAAAAACTCATAAGTCACATCCAACAGTCATTTACAGTCAACAATTTAAATGTTAAAATTTCATCCATATTGACCATTTTGGGAACGTTCCACAAGTCCGGAGTCATCGTTTTTCATCAGAAAATTGATTTTTTTGGACTGTACCTAAATGATTCAAAATGTCAATTGGATCATGCCTCATGTTGAATAACCACTTTTTAAACCCTCACAGTGACCAAAATTGCCATTTTTATAGAGTTTTGCTTACTCAAAAGCTTCAATTTTGACCAATTTCATGCACAGAAATGACTTTAAACACACTTATTTTAGTTGAAAAACTCATAATTCACATCCAACAGTCATTTATAGTCAAAAAATAAAATGTTAAAATATCATCCATATTGACCATTTTGGGAACGTTCGACAGGTCCGGAGTTATCGTTTTTCATCAGAAAATTGATTTTTTGGACTGTACCAAAAATGATTCAACATGTAAATTGGATCGTTCATCATGTTGAATAACCACTTTTTAAACCCTCACAGTGACCAAAATTGCCATTTTTACAGAGTTTTGCTTACTCAAAAGCTTCAATTTTGATCAATTTCAGGCACAGAAATTACTTTAAACACACTTATTTTAGTTGAAAAACTCATAATTCACATCCAACAGTCATTTACAGTCAAAAAATCAAATGTTAAAATTTCATCCATATTGACCATTTTGGGAACGTTCGACATGTCCGGAGTCATCGTTTTTCATCAGAAAATTGATTTTTTGGACTGTACCAAAATGATTCAAAATGTAAATTGGATCATGCCTCATGTTGAATAACCACTTTTTAAACCCTCACAGTGACCAAAATTGCCATTTTTACAGAGTTTTGCTTACTGAAAAGCTTCAAGTTGAAAAAGTCATAATTCACATCCAACAGTCATTTAGAGTAAAAAGATTAAATGTTAACATTTCATCCATATTGACCATTTTGGGAACGTTCGACAGGTCCGGAGTTATCGTTTTTCATCAGAAAATTGATTTTTTGGACTGTACCAAAAATGATTCAAAATGTCAATTGGATCGTGCCTCATGTTGAATAACCACTTTTTAAACCCTCACAGTGACCAAAATTGCCATTTTTACAGAGTTTTGCTTACTCGAAAGCTTCAATTTTGACCAATTTCAGGCACAGAAATGACTTTAAAACACACTTATTTTGGTTGAAAAACTCATAATTCACATCCAACAGTCATTTACAGTCAATAAATAAAATGTTAAAATTTCATCCATATTGACCATTTTGGGAACGTTCGACAGGTCCGGAGTCATCGTTTTTCATCAGAAAATTGACTTTTTTGGACTGTAACAAAAATGATTCAAAATGTCAATTGGATCATGCCTCATGTTGAATAACCACTTTTTAAACCCTCACAGTGACCAAAATTGCCATTTTTACAGAGTTTTGCTTACTCGAAAGCTTCAATTTTGACCAATTTCAGGCACAGAAATTACTTTAAACACACTTATTTTAGTTGAAAAACTCATAATTCACATCCAACAGTCATTTACAGTCAAAAAATTAAATGTTAAAATTTCATCCATATTGACCATTTTGGGAACGTTCGACAGGTCCGGAGTCATCATTTTCCATCAGAAAATGTATTTTTTTGGACTGTACCAAAAATGATTCAAAATGTCTATTGGATCGTGCCTCATGTTGAATAACCACTTTTTAAAACCTCACAGTGACCAAAATTGCCATTTTTACAGAGTTTTGCTTACTCAAAAGCTTCAATTTTGACCAATTTCAGGCACAGAAATGACTTTAAACACATTTATTTTAGTTGAAAAACTCATAATTCACATCCAACAGTCATTTACAGTCAAAAAACTTAAATGTTAAAATTTCATCCATATTGACCATTTTGGGAACGTTCGACAGGTCCGGAGTCATCATTTTCCATCAGAAAATGTATTTTTTTGGACTGTACCAAAAATGATTCAAAATGTCTATTGGATCGTGCCTCATGTTGAATAACCACTTTTTAAAACCTCACAGTGACCAAAATTGGCATTTTTACAGAGTTTTGCTTACTCAAAAGCTTCAATTTTGACCAATTTCAGGCACAGAAATGACTTTAAACACATTTATTTTAGTTGAAAAACTCATAAGTCACATCCAACAGTCATTTACAGTCAACAATTTAAATGTTAAAATTTCATCCATATTGACCATTTTGGGAACGTTCCACAAGTCCGGAGTCATCGTTTTTCATCAGAAAATTGATTTTTTTGGACTGTACCTAAATGATTCAAAATGTCAATTGGATCATGCCTCATGTTGAATAACCACTTTTTAAACCCTCACAGTGACCAAAATTGCCATTTTTATAGAGTTTTGCTTACTCAAAAGCTTCAATTTTGACCAATTTCATGCACAGAAATGACTTTAAACACACTTATTTTAGTTGAAAAACTCATAATTCACATCCAACAGTCATTTATAGTCAAAAAATAAAATGTTAAAATATCATCCATATTGACCATTTTGGGAACGTTCGACATGTCCGGAGTCATCGTTTTTCATCAGAAAATTGATTTTTTGGACTGTACCAAAATGATTCAAAATGTAAATTGGATCATGCCTCATGTTGAATAACCACTTTTTAAACCCTCACAGTGACCAAAATTGCCATTTTTACAGAGTTTTGCTTACTGAAAAGCTTCAAGTTGAAAAAGTCATAATTCACATCCAACAGTCATTTAGAGTAAAAAGATTAAATGTTAACATTTCATCCATATTGACCATTTTGGGAACGTTCGACAGGTCCGGAGTTATCGTTTTTCATCAGAAAATTGATTTTTTGGACTGTACCAAAAATGATTCAAAATGTCAATTGGATCGTGCCTCATGTTGAATAACCACTTTTTAAACCCTCACAGTGACCAAAATTGCCATTTTTACAGAGTTTTGCTTACTCGAAAGCTTCAATTTTGACCAATTTCAGGCACAGAAATTACTTTAAACACACTTATTTTAGTTGAAAAACTCATAATTCACATCCAACAGTCATTTACAGTCAAAAAATTAAATGTTAAAATTTCATCCATATTGACCATTTTGGGAACGTTCGACAGGTCCGGAGTCATCATTTTCCATCAGAAAATTTATTTTTTTGGACTGTACCAAAAATGATTCAAAATGTCAATTGGATCGTGCCTCATGTTGAATAACCACTTTTTAAACCCTCACAGTGACCAAAATTGCCATTTTTATAGAGTTTTGCTTACTCAAAAGCTTCAATTTTGACCAATTTCATGCACAGAAATGACTTTAAACACACTTATTTTAGTCGAAAAACTCATAATTCACATCCAACAGTCATTTATAGTCAAAAAATAAAATGTTAAAATATCATCCATATTGACCATTTTGGGAACGTTCGACATGTCCGGAGTCATCGTTTTTCATCAGAAAATTGATTTTTTTGGACTGTACCAAAATGATTCAAAATGTAAATTGGATCATGCCTCATGTTGAATAACCACTTTTTAAACCCTCACAGTGACCAAAATTGCCATTTTTACAGAGTTTTGCTTACTGAAAAGCTTCAAGTTGAAAAAGTCATAATTCACATCCAACAGTCATTTAGAGTAAAAAGATTAAATGTTAACATTTCATCCATATTGACCATTTTGGGAACGTTCGACAGGTCCAGAGTTATCGTTTTTCATCAGAAAATTGATTTTTTGGACTGTACCAAAAATGATTCAAAATGTCAATTGGATCGTGCCTCATGTTGAATAACCACCTTTTAAACCCTCACAGTGACCAAAATTGCCATTTTTATAGAGTTTTGCTTACTCAAAAGCTTCAATTTTGACCAATTTCATGCACAGAAATGACTTTAAACACACTTATTTTAGTTGAAAAACTCATAATTCACATCCAACAGTCATTTATAGTCAAAAAATAAAATGTTACAATTTCATCTATATTGACCATTTTGGGAACGTTCGACAGGTCCGGAGTCATCGTTTTTCATCAGAAAATTGACTTTTTTGGACTGTAACAAAAATGATTCAAAATGTCAATTGGATCATGCCTCATGTTGAATAACCACTTTTTAAACCCTCACAGTGACCAAAATTGCCATTTTTACAGAGTTTTGCTTACTCGAAAGCTTCAATTTTGACCAATTTCAGGCACAGAAATGACTTTAAAACACACTTATTTTGGTTGAAAAACTCATAATTCACATCCAACAGTCATTTACAGTCAATAAATAAAATGTTAAAATTTCATCCATATTGACCATTTTGGGAACGTTCGACAGGTCCGGAGTCATCGTTTTTCATCAGAAAATTGACTTTTTGGGACTGTAACAAAAATGATTCAAAATGTCAATTGGATCATGCCTCATGTTAAATAACCACTTTTTAAACCCTCACAGTGACCAAAATTGCCATTTTTACAGAGTTTTGCTTACTCGAAAGCTTCAATTTTGACCAATTTCAGGCACAGAAATTACTTTAAACACACTTATTTTAGTTGAAAAACTCATAATTCACATCCAACAGTCATTTACAGTCAAAAAACTTAAATGTTAAAATTTCATCCATATTGACCATTTTGGGAACGTTCGACAGGTCCGGAGTCATCGTTTTTCATCAGAAAATTGACTTTTTTGGACTGTAACAAAAATGATTCAAAATGTCAATTGGATCATGCCTCATGTTGAATAACCACTTTTTAAACCCTCACAGTGACCAAAATTGCCATTTTTACAGAGTTTTGCTCACTCGAAAGCTTCAATTTTGACCAATTTCAGGCACAGAAATTACTTTAAACACACTTATTTTAGTTGAAAAACTCATAATTCACATCCAACAGTCATTTACAGTCAAAAAATTAAATGTTAAAATTTCATCCATATTGACCATTTTGGGAACGTTCGACAGGTCCGGAGTCATCATTTTCCATCAGAAAATGTATTTTTTTGGACTGTACCAAAAATGATTCAAAATGTCTATTGGATCGTGCCTCATGTTGAATAACCACTTTTTAAAACCTCACAGTGACCAAAATTGCCATTTTTACAGAGTTTTGCTTACTCAAAAGCTTCAATTTTGACCAATTTCAGGCACAGAAATGACTTTAAACACATTTATTTTAGTTGAAAAACTCATAATTCACATCCAACAGTCATTTACAGTCAAAAAACTTAAATGTTAAAATTTCATCCATATTGACCATTTTGGGAACGTTCGACAGGTCCGGAGTCATCATTTTCCATCAGAAAATGTATTTTTTTGGACTGTACCAAAAATGATTCAAAATGTCTATTGGATCGTGCCTCATGTTGAATAACCACTTTTTAAAACCTCACAGTGACCAAAATTGGCATTTTTACAGAGTTTTGCTTACTCAAAAGCTTCAATTTTGACCAATTTCAGGCACAGAAATGACTTTAAACACATTTATTTTAGTTGAAAAACTCATAATTCACATCCAACAGTCATTTACAGTCAAAAAACTTAAATGTTAAAATTTCATCCATATTGACCATTTTGGGAACGTTCCACAAGTCCGGAGTCATCGTTTTTCATCAGAAAATTGAATTTTTTTGGACTGTACCAAAAATGATTCAAAATGTCAATTGGATCATGCCTCATGTTGAATAACCACTTTTTAAACCCTCACAGTGACCAAAATTGCCATTTTTACAGAGTTTTGCTTACTCAAAAGCTTCAAGTTGAAAAAGTCATAATTCACATCCAACAGTCATTTAGAGTAAAAAGATTAAATGTTAACATTTCATCCATATTGACCATTTTGGGAACGTTCGACAGGTCCGGAGTTATCGTTTTTCATCAGAAAATTGATTTTTTGGACTGTACCTAAATGATTCAAAATGTCAATTGGATCATGCCTCATGTTGAATAACCACTTTTTAAACCCTCACAGTGACCAAAATTGCCATTTTTACAGAGTTTTGCTTACTCAAAAGCTTCAATTTTGATCAATTTCAGGCACAGAAATTACTTTAAACACACTTATTTTAGTTGAAAAACTCATAATTCACATCCAACAGTCATTTACAGTCAAAAAATCAAATGTTAAAATTTCATCCATATTGACCATTTTGGGAACGTTCGACAGGTCCGGAGTCATCGTTTTCCATCAAAAAATTGATTTTTTGGACTGTACCAAAAATGATTCAAAATGTCAATTGGATCATGCCTCATGTTGAATAACCACTTTTTAAACCCTCACAGTGACCAAAATTGCCATTTTTATAGAGTTTTGCTTACTCAAAAGCTTCAATTTTGACCAATTTCATGCACAGAAATGACTTTAAACACACTTATTTTAGTCGAAAAACTCATAATTCACATCCAACAGTCATTTATAGTCAAAAAATAAAATGTTAAAATATCATCCATATTGACCATTTTGGGAACGTTCGACATGTCCGGAGTCATCGTTTTTCATCAGAAAATTGATTTTTTTGGACTGTACCAAAATGATTCAAAATGTAAATTGGATCATGCCTCATGTTGAATAACCACTTTTTAAACCCTCACAGTGACCAAAATTGCCATTTTTACAGAGTTTTGCTTACTGAAAAGCTTCAAGTTGAAAAAGTCATAATTCACATCCAACAGTCATTTAGAGTAAAAAGATTAAATGTTAACATTTCATCCATATTGACCATTTTGGGAACGTTCGACAGGTCCGGAGTTATCGTTTTTCATCAGAAAATTGATTTTTTGGACTGTACCAAAAATGATTCAAAATGTCAATTGGATCGTGCCTCATGTTGAATAACCACCTTTTAAACCCTCACAGTGACCAAAATTGCCATTTTTATAGAGTTTTGCTTACTCAAAAGCTTCAATTTTGACCAATTTCATGCACAGAAATGACTTTAAACACACTTATTTTAGTTGAAAAACTCATAATTCACATCCAACAGTCATTTATAGTCAAAAAATAAAATGTTACAATTTCATCTATATTGACCATTTTGGAAACGTTCGACAGGTCCGGAGTCATCGTTTTTCATCAGAAAATTGACTTTTTTGGACTGTAACAAAAATGATTCAAAATGTCAATTGGATCATGCCTCATGTTGAATAACCACTTTTTAAACCCTCACAGTGACCAAAATTGCCATTTTTACAGAGTTTGGCTTACTCGAAAGCTTCAATTTTGACCAATTTCAGGCACAGAAATGACTTTAAAACACACTTATTTTGGTTGAAAAACTCATAATTCACATCCAACAGTCATTTACAGTCAATAAATAAAATGTTAAAATTTCATCCATATTGACCATTTTGGGAACGTTTGACAGGTCCGGAGTCATCGTTTTTCATCAGAAAATTGACTTTTTGGGACTGTAACAAAAATGATTCAAAATGTCAATTGGATCATGCCTCATGTTGAATAACCACTTTTTAAACCCTCACAGTGACCAAAATTGCCATTTTTACAGAGTTTTGCTTACTCGAAAGCTTCAATTTTGACCAATTTCAGGCACAGAAATTACTTTAAACACACTTATTTTAGTTGAAAAACTCATAATTCACATCCAACAGTCATTTACAGTCAAAAAATTAAATGTTAAAATTTCATCCATATTGACCATTTTGGGAACGTTCGACAGGTCCGGAGTCATCATTTTCCATCAGAAAATGTATTTTTTTGGACTGTACCAAAAATGATTCAAAATGTCTATTGGATCGTGCCTCATGTTGAATAACCACTTTTTAAAACCTCACAGTGACCAAAATTGCCATTTTTACAGAGTTTTGCTTACTCAAAAGCTTCAATTTTGACCAATTTCAGGCACAGAAATGACTTTAAACACACTTATTTTAGTTGAAAAACTCATAATTCACATCCAACAGTCATTTACAGTCAAAAAACTTAAATGTTAAAATTTCATCCATATTGACCATTTTGGGAACGTTCCACAAGTCCGGAGTCATCGTTTTTCATCAGAAAATTGAATTTTTTTGGACTGTACCAAAAATGATTCAAAATGTCAATTGGATCATGCCTCATGTTGAATAACCACTTTTTAAACCCTCACAGTGACCAAAATTGCCATTTTTACAGAGTTTTGCTTACTCAAAAGCTTCAAGTTGAAAAAGTCATAATTCACATCCAACAGTCATTTAGAGTAAAAAGATTAAATGTTAACATTTCATCCATATTGACCATTTTGGGAACGTTCGACAGGTCCGGAGTTATCGTTTTTCATCAGAAAATTGATTTTTTGGACTGTACCAAAAATGATTCAAAATGTCAATTGGATCGTGCCTCATGTTGAATAACCACTTTTTAAACTGTCACAGTGACCAAAATTGCCATTTTTACAGAGTTTTGCTTACTCAAAAGCTTCAATTTTGACAAATGTCATGCACAGAAATGACTTTAAACACACTTATTTTAGTTGAAAAACTCATAATTCACATCCAACAGTCATTTATAGTCAAAAAATAAAATGTTAAAATATCATCCATATTGACCATTTTGGGAACGTTCGACAGGTCCGGAGTCATCGTTTTTCATCAGAAAATTGATTTTTTGGACTGTACCAATATGATTCAAAATGTCAATTGGATCGTGCCTCATGTTGAATAACCACTTTTTAAACTGTCACAGTGACCAAAATTGCCATTTTTACAGAGTTTTGCTTACTCAAAAGCTGCAATTTTGACCAATTTCAGGCACAGAAATGACTTTAAACACATTTATTTTAGTTGAAAAACTCATAAGTCACATCCAACAGTCATTTACAGTCAACAATTTAAATGTTAAAATTTCATCCATATTGACCATTTTGGGAACGTTCCACAAGTCCGGAGTCATCGTTTTCCATCAAAAAATTGATTTTTTGGACTGTACCAAAAATGATTCAAAATGTCAATTGGATCGTGCCTCATGTTGAATAACCACTTTTTAAACCCTCACAGTGACCAAAATTGCCATTTTTATAGAGTTTTGCTTACTCAAAAGCTTCAATTTTGACCAATTTCATGCACAGAAATGACTTTAAACACACTTATTTTAGTTGAAAAACTCATAATTCACATCCAACAGTCATTTATAGTCAAAAAATAAAATGTTAAAATATCATCCATATTGACCATTTTGGGAACGTTCGACATGTCCGAAGTCATCGTTTTTCATCAGAAAATTGATTTTTTGGACTGTACCAAAATGATTCAAAATGTAAATTGGATCATGCCTCATGTTGAATAACCACTTTTTAAACCCTCACAGTGACCAAAATTGCCATTTTTACAGAGTTTTGCTTACTCAAAAGCTTCAAGTTGAAAAAGTCATAATTCACATCCAACAGTCATTTAGAGTAAAAAGATTAAATGTTAACATTTCATCCATATTGACCATTTTGGGAACGTTCGACAGGTCCGGAGTTATCGTTTTTCATCAGAAAATAGTTTTTTTGGACTGTACCAAAAATGATTCAAAATGTCAATTGGATCGTGCCTCATGTTGAATAACCACCTTTTAAACCCTCACAGTGACCAAAATTGACATTTTTATAGAGTTTTGCTTACTCAAAAGCTTCAATTTTGACCAATTTCATGCACAGAAATGACTTTAAACACACTTATTTTAGTTGAAAAACTCATAATTCACATCCAACAGTCATTTATAGTCAAAAAATAAAATGTTAAAATTTCATCTATATTGACCATTTTGGGAACGTTCGACAGGTCCGGAGTCATCGTTTTTCATCAGAAAATTGACTTTTTTGGACTGTAACAAAAATGATTCAAAATGTCAATTGGATCATGCCTCATGTTGAATAACCACTTTTTAAACCCTCACAGTGACCAAAATTGCCATTTTTACAGAGTTTTGCTTACTCGAAAGCTTCAATTTTGACCAATTTCAGGCACAGAAATGACTTTAAAACACACTTATTTTGGTTGAAAAACTCATAATTCACATCCAACAGTCATTTACAGTCAATAAATAAAATGTTAAAATTTCATCCATATTGACCATTTTGGGAACGTTCGACAGGTCCGGAGTCATCGTTTTTCATCAGAAAATTGACTTTTTTGGACTGTAACAAAAATGATTCAAAATGTCAATTGGATCATGCCTCATGTTGAATAACCACTTTTTAAACTCACAGTGACCAAAATTGCCATTTTTACAGAGTTTTGCTTACTCGAAAGCTTCAATTTTGACCAATTTCAGGCACAGAAATTACTTTAAACACACTTATTTTAGTTGAAAAACTCATAATTCACATCCAACAGTCATTTACAGTCAAAAAATTAAATGTTAAAATTTCATCCATATTGACCATTTTGGGAACGTTCGACAGGTCCGGAGTCATCATTTTCCATCAGAAAATGTATTTTTTTGGACTGTACCAAAAATGATTCAAAATGTCTATTGGATCGTGCCTCATGTTGAATAACCACTTTTTAAAACCTCACAGTGACCAAAATTGCCATTTTTACAGAGTTTTGCTTACTCAAAAGCTTCAATTTTGACCAATTTCAGGCACAGAAATGACTTTAAACACATTTATTTTAGTTGAAAAACTCATAATTCACATCCAACAGTCATTTACAGTCAAAAAACTTAAATGTTAAAATTTCATCCATATTGACCATTTTGGGAACGTTCCACAAGTCCGGAGTCATCGTTTTTCATCAGAAAATTGAATTTTTTTGGACCTTACCAAAAATGATTCAAAATGTCAATTGGATCATGCCTCATGTTGAATAACCACTTTTTAAACCCTCACAGTGACCAAAATTGCCATTTTTACAGAGTTTTGCTTACTCAAAAGCTTCAAGTTGAAAAAGTCATAATTCACATCCAACAGTCATTTAGAGTAAAAAGATTAAATGTTAACATTTCATCCATATTGACCATTTTGGGAACGTTCGACAGGTCCGGAGTTATCGTTTTTCATCAGAAAATTGATTTTTTGGACTGTACCAAAAATGATTCAAAATGTCAATTGGATCGTGCCTCATGTTGAATAACCACTTTTTAAACTGTCACAGTGACCAAAATTGCCATTTTTACAGAGTTATGCTTACTCAAAAGCTTCAATTTTGACAAATTTCATGCACAGAAATGACTTTAAACACACTTATTTTAGTTGAAAAACTCATAATTTACATCCAACAGTCATTTATAGTCAAAAAATAAAATGTTAAAATATCATCCATATTGACCATTTTGGGAACGTTCGACAGGTCCGGAGTCATCGTTTTTCATCAGAAAATTGATTTTTTGGACTGTACCAATATGATTCAAAATGTCAATTGGATCGTGCCTCATGTTGAATAACCACTTTTTAAACTGTCACAGTGACCAAAATTGCCATTTTTACAGAGTTTTGCTTACTCAAAAGCTGCAATTTTGACCAATTTCAGGCACAGAAATGACTTTAAACACATTTATTTTAGTTGAAAAACTCATAAGTCACATCCAACAGTCATTTACAGTCAACAATTTAAATGTTAAAATTTCATCCATATTGACCATTTTGGGAACGTTCCACAAGTCCGGAGTCATCGTTTTCCATCAAAAAATTGATTTTTTGGACTGTACCAAAAATGATGTAAAATGTCAATTGGATCGTGCCTCATAACCACTTTTTAAACCCTCACAGTGACCAAAATTGCCATTTTTATAGAGTTTTGCTTACTCAAAAGCTTCAATTTTGACCAATTTCATGCACAGAAATGACTTTAAACACACTTATTTTAGTTGAAAAACTCATAATTCACATCCAACAGTCATTTACAGTCAAAAAACTTAAATGTTAAAATTTCATCCATATTGACCATTTTGGGAACGTTCCACAAGTCCGGAGTCATCGTTTTTCATCAGAAAATTGAATTTTTTTGGACTGTACCAAAAATGATTCAAAATGTCAATTGGATCATGCCTCATGTTGAATAACCACTTTTTAAACCCTCACAGTGACCAAAATTGCCATTTTTACAGAGTTTTGCTTACTCAAAAGCTTCAAGTTGAAAAAGTCATAATTCACATCCAACAGTCATTTAGAGTAAAAAGATTAAATGTTAACATTTCATCCATATTGACCATTTTGGGAACGTTCGACAGGTCCGGAGTTATCGTTTTTCATCAGAAAATTGATTTTTTTGGACTGTACCAAAAATGATTCAAAATGTCAATTGGATCGTGCCTCATGTTGAATAACCACCTTTTAAACCCTCACAGTGACCAAAATTGCCATTTTTATAGAGTTTTGCTTACTCAAAAGCTTCAATTTTGACAAATTTCATGCACAGAAATGACTTTAAACACACTTATTTTAGTTGAAAAACTCATAATTCACATCCAACAGTCATTTATAGTCAAAAAATAAAATGTTAAAATTTCATCTATATTGACCATTTTGGGAACGTTCGACAGGTCCGGAGTCATCGTTTTTCATCAGAAAATTGACTTTTTTGGACTGTAACAAAAATGATTCAAAATGTCAATTGGATCATGCCTCATGTTGAATAACCACTTTTTAAACCCTCACAGTGACCAAAATTGCCATTTTTACCGAGTTTTGCTTACTCGAAAGCTTCAATTTTGACCAATTTCAGGCACAGAAATGACTTTAAAACACACTTATTTTGGTTGAAAAACTCATAATTCACATCCAACAGTCATTTACAGTCAATAAATAAAATGGTAAAATTTCATCCATATTGACCATTTTGGGAACGTTCGACAGGTCCGGAGTCATCGTTTTTCATCAGAAAATTGACTTTTTTGGACTGTAACAAAAATGATTCAAAATGTCAATTGGATCATGCCTCATGTTCAATAACCACTTTTTAAACCCTCACAGTGACAAAATTGCCATTTTTATAGAGTTTTGCTTACTCAAAAGCTTCAATTTTGACCAATTTCAGGCACAGAAATGACTTTAAACACACTTATTTTAGTTGAAAAACTCATAATTCACATCCAACAGTCATTTATAGTCAAAAAATAAAATGTTAAAATATCATCCATATTGACCATTTTGGGAACGTTCGACATGTCCGGAGTCATCGTTTTTCATCAGAAAATTGATTTTTTGGACTGTACCAAAATGATTCAAAATGTAAATTGGATCATGCCTCATGTTGAATAACCACTTTTTAAACCCTCACAGTGACCAAAATTGCCATTTTTACAGAATTTTGCTTACTGAAAAGCTTCAAGTTGAAAAAGTCATAATTCACATCCAACAGTCATTTAGAGTAAAAAGATTAAATGTTAACATTTCATCCATATTGACCATTTTGGGAACGTTCGACAGGTCCGGAGTTATCGTTTTTCATCAGAAAATTGATTTTTTGGACTGTACCAAAAATGATTCAAAATGTCAATTGGATCGTGCCTCATGTTGAATAACCACCTTTTAAACCCTCACAGTGACCAAAATTGCCATTTTTCTGGAGTTTTGCTTACTCAAAAGCTTCAATTTTGACCAATTTCATGCACAGAAATGACTTTAAACACACTTATTTTAGTTGAAAAATTCATAATTCACATCCAACAGTCATTTATAGTCAAAAAATAAAATGTTAAAATTTCATCTATATTGACCATTTTGGGAACGTTCGACAGGTCCGGAGTCATCGTTTTTCATCAGAAAATTGACTTTTTTGGACTGTAACAAAAATGATTCAAAATGTCAATTGGATCATGCCTCATGTTGAATAACCACTTTTTAAACCCTCACAGTGACCAAAATTGCCATTTTTACAGAGTTTTGCTTACTCGAAAGCTTCAATTTTGACCAATTTCAGGCACAGAAATGACTTTAAAACACACTTATTTTGGTTGAAAAACTCATAATTCACATCCAACAGTCATTTACAGTCAATAAATAAAATGTTAAAATTTCATCCATATTGACCATTTTGGGAACGTTCGACAGGTCCGGAGTCATCGTTTTTCATCAGAAAATTGACTTTTTTGGACTGTAACAAAAATGATTCAAAATGTCAATTGGATCATGCCTCATGTTGAATAACCACTTTTTAAACCCTCACAGTGACCAAAATTGCCATTTTTACAGAGTTTTGCTTCCTCGAAAGCTTCAATTTTGACCAATTTCAGGCACAGAAATTACTTTAAACACACTTATTTTAGTTGAAAAACTCATAATTCACATCCAACAGTCATTTACAGTCAAAAAATTAAATGTTAAAATTTCATCCATATTGACCATTTTGGGAACGTTCGACAGGTCCGGAGTCATCATTTTCCATCAGAAAATGTATTTTTTTGGACTGTACCAAAAATGATTCAAAATGTCTATTGGATCGTGCCTCATGTTGAATAACCACTTTTTAAAACCTCACAGTGACCAAAATTGCAATTTTTACAGAGTTTTGCTTACTCAAAAGCTTCAATTTTGACCAATTTCAGGCACAGAAATGACTTTAAACACATTTATTTTAGTTGAAAAACTCATAATTCACATCCAACAGTCATTTACAGTCAAAAATCTTAAATGTTAAAATTTCATCCATATTGACCATTTTGGGAACGTTCCACAAGTCCGGAGTCATCGTTTTTCATCAGAAAATTGAATTTTTTTGGACTGTACCAAAAATGATTCAAAATGTCAATTGGATCATGCCTCATGTTGAATAACCACTTTTTAAACCCTCACAGTGACCAAAATTGCCATTTTTACAGAGTTTTGCTTACTCAAAAGATTCAAGTTGAAAAAGTCATAATTCACATCCAACAGTCATTTAGAGTAAAAAGATTAAATGTTAACATTTCATCCATATTGACCATTTTGGGAACGTTCGACAGGTCCGGAGTTATCGTTTTTCATCAGAAAATTGATTTTTTGGACTGTACCAAAAATGATTCAAAATGTCAATTGGATCGTGCCTCATGTTGAATAACCACTTTTTAAACTGTCACAGTGACCAAAATTGCCATTTTTACAGAGTTTTGCTTCCTCAAAAGCTTCAATTTTGACAAATTTCATGCACAGAAATGACTTTAAACACACTTATTTTAGTTGGAAAACTCATAATTCACATCCAACAGTCATTTATAGTCAAAAAATAAAATGTTAAAATATCATCCATATTGACCATTTTGGGAACGTTCGACAGGTCCGGAGTCATCGTTTTTCATCAGAAAATTGATTTTTTGGACTGTACCAATATGATTCAAAATGTCAATTGGATCGTGCCTCATGTTGAATAACCACTTTTTAAACTGTCACAGTGACCAAAATTGCAATTTTTACAGAGTTTTGCTTACTCAAAAGCTGCAATTTTGACCAATTTCAGGCACAGAAATGACTTTAAACACATTTATTTTAGTTGAAAAACTCATAAGTCACATCCAACAGTCATTTACAGTCAACAATTTAAATGTTAAAATTTCATCCATATTGACCATTTTGGGAACGTTCCACAAGTCCGGAGTCATCGTTTTCTATCAAAAAATTGATTTTTTGGACTGTACCAAAAATGATTCAAAATGTCAATTGGATCGTGCCTCATGTTGAATAACCACTTTTTAAACCCTCACAGTGACCAAAATTGCCATTTTTATAGAGTTTTGCTTACTCAAAAGCTTCAATTTTGACCAATTTCATGCACAGAAATGACTTTAAACACACTTATTTTAGTTGAAAAACTCATAATTCACATCCAACAGTCATTTATAGTCAAAAAATAAAATGTTAAAATATCATCCATATTGACCATTTTGGGAACGTTCGACATGTCCGGAGTCATCGTTTTTCATCAGAAAATTGATTTTTTGGACTGTACCAAAATGATTCAAAATGTAAATTGGATCATGCCTCATGTTGAATAACCACTTTTTAAACCCTCACAGTGACCAAAATTGCCATTTTTACAGAGTTTTGCTTACTGAAAAGCTTCAAGTTGAAAAAGTCATAATTCACATCCAACAGTCATTTAGAGTAAAAAGATTAAATGTTAACATTTCATCCATATTGACCATTTTGGGAGCGTTCGACAGGTCCGGAGTTATCGTTTTTCATCAGAAAATTGATTTTTTGGACTGTACCAAAAATGATTAAAAATGTCAATTGGATCGTGCCTCATGTTGAATAACCACCTTTTAAACCCTCACAGTGACCAAAATTGCCATTTTTATAGAGTTTTGCTTACTCAAAAGCTTCAATTTTGACCAATTTCATGCACAGAAATGACTTTAAACACACTTATTTTAGTTGAAAAACTCATAATTCACATCCAACAGTCATTTATAGTCAAAAAATAAAATGTTAAAATTTCATCTATATTGACCATTTTGGGAACGTTCGACAGGTCCGGAGTCATCGTTTTTCATCTGAAAAATTATTTTTTGGACTTGTACCAAAAAGGATTCAAAATGTCAATTGGATCGTGCCTCATGTTTAATAACCACCTTTTAAACCCTCACAGTGACCAAAATTGCCATTTTTATAGAGTTTTGCTTACTCAAAAGCTTTAATTTTGACCAATTTCATGCACAGAAATGACTTTAAACACACTTATTTTAGTTGAAAAACTCATAATTCACATCCAACAGTCATTTATAGTCAAAAAATAAAATGTTAAAATTTCATCTATATTGACCATTTTGGGAACGTTCGACAGGTCCGGAGTCATCGTTTTTCATCAGAAAAATGACTTTTTTGGACTGTAACAAAAATGATTCAAAATGTCAATTGGATCATGCCTCATGTTGAATAACCACTTTTTAAACCCTCACAGTGATCAAAATTGCCATTTTTACAGAGTTTTGCTTACTCGAAAGCTTCAATTTTGACCAATTTCAGGCACAGAAATGACTTTAAAACACACTTATTTTGGTTGAAAATCTCATAATTCACATCCAACAGTCATTTACAGTCAATAAATAAAATGTTAAAATTTCATCCATATTGACCATTTTGGGAACGTTCGACAGGTCCGGAGTTATCGTTTTTCATCAGAAAATTGATTTTTTGGACTGTACCAAAAATGATTCAACATGTAAATTGGATCGTTCCTCATGTTGAATAACCACTTTTTAAACCCTCACAGTGACCAAAATTGCCATTTTTACAGAGTTTTGCTTATTAGAAAGCTTCAATTTTGTCCAATTTCAGGCACAGAAATGACTTTAAACACACTTATTTTAGTTGAAAAAGTCATAATTCACATCCAACAGTCATTTACAGTCAAAAAATTAAATGTTAAAATTTCATCCATATTGACCAATTTGGGAACGTTCGACAGGTCCGGAGTCATCGTTTTTCATCCGAAAATTGATGTTTTTTGGACTGTACCAAAAATGATTCAAAATGTCAATTGCATCATGCCTCATGCTGAATAACCACTTTTTAAACCCTCACAGTGACCAAAATTGCCACTTTTTACAGAGTTTTGCTTACTCAAAAGCTTCAATTTTGACCAATTTCAGGAACAGAAATTACGTTAAACACACTTATTTTAGTTGAAAAACTCATAATTCACATCCAAAAGTCATTTACAGTCAAAAAATTACATGTTAAAATTTCATCCATATTGACCATTTTGGGAACGTTCCACAAGTCCGGAGTCATCGTTTTTCATCAGAAAATTGATTTTTTTGGACTGTACCAAAAATGATTCAAAATGTCAATTGGATCATGCCTCATGTTGAATAACCACTTTTTAAACCCTCACAGTGACCAAAATTGCCATTTTTACAGAGTTTTGCTTACTCAAAAGCTTCAATTTGAAAAAGTCATAATTCACATCCAACAGTCATTTAGAGTAAAAAGATTAAATGTTAACATTTCATCCATATTGACCATTTTGGGAACGTTCGACAGGTCCGGAGTTATCGTTTTTCATCAGAAAATTGATTTTTTGGACTGTACCAAAAATGATTCAAAATGTCAATTGGATCGTGCCTCATGTTGAATAACCACTTTTTAAACTGTCACAGTGACCAAAATTGCCATTTTTACAGAGTTTTGCTTACTCAAAAGCTTCAATTTTGACAAATTTCATGCACAGAAATGACTTTAAACACACTTATTTTAGTTGAAAAACTCATAATTCACATCCAACAGTCATTTATAGTCAAAAAATAAAATGGTAAAATATCATCCATATTGACCATTTTGGGAACGTTCGACAGGTCCGGAGTCATCGTTTTTCATCAGAAAATTGATTTTTTGGACGGTACCAATATGATTCAAAATGTCAATTGGATCGTGCCTCATGTTGAATAACCACTTTTTAAACTGTCACAGTGACCAAAATTGCCATTTTTACAGAGTTTTGCTTACTCAAAAGCTGCAATTTTGACCAATTTCAGGCACAGAAATGACTTTAAACACATTTATTTTAGTTGAAAAACTCATAAGTCACATCCAACAGTCATTTACAGTCAACAATTTAAATGTTAAAATTTCATCCATATTGACCATTTTGGGAACGTTCCACAAGTCCGGAGTCATCGTTTTCCATCAAAAAATTTATTTTTTGGACTGTACCAAAAATGATTCAAAATGTCAATTGGATCGTGCCTCATGTTGAATAACCACTTTTTAAACCCTCACAGTGACCAAAATTGCCATTTTTATAGAGTTTTGCTTACTCAAAAGCTTCAATTTTGACCAATTTCATGCACAGAAATGACTTTAAACACACTTATTTTAGTTGAAAAACTCATAATTCACATCCAACAGTCATTTATAGTCAAAAAATAAAATGTTAAAATATCATCCATATTGACCATTTTGGGAACGTTCGACATGTCCGGAGTCATCGTTTTTCATCAGAAAATTTATTTTTTGGACTGTACCAAAATGATTCAAAATGTAAATTGGATCATGCCTCATGTTGAATAACCACTTTTTAAACCCTCACAGTGACCAAAATTGCCATTTTTACAGAGTTTTGCTTACTCAAAAGCTTCAAGTTGAAAAAGTCATAATTCACATCCAACAGTCATTTACAGTCAACAATTTAAATGTTAAAATTTCATCCATATTGACCATTTTGGGAACGTTCCACAAGTCCGGAGTCATCGTTTTCCATCAAAAAATTTATTTTTTGGACTGTACCAAAAATGATTCAAAATGTCAATTGGATCGTGCCTCATGTTGAATAACCACTTTTTAAACCCTCACAGTGACCAAAATTGCCATTTTTATAGAGTTTTGCTTACTCAAAAGCTTCAATTTTGACCAATTTCATGCACAGAAATGATTTTAAACACACTTATTTTAGTTGAAAAACTCATAATTCACATCCAACAGTCATTTATAGTCAAAAAATAAAATGTTAAAATATCATCCATATTGACCATTTTGGGAACGTTCGACATGTCCGGAGTCATCGTTTTTCATCAGAAAATTTATTTTTTGGACTGTACCAAAATGATTCAAAATGTAAATTGGATCATGCCTCATGTTGAATAACCACTTTTTAAACCCTCACAGTGACCAAAATTGCCATTTTTACAGAGTTTTGCTTACTCAAAAGCTTCAAGTTGAAAAAGTCATAATTCACATCCAACAGTCATTTAGAGTAAAAAGATTAAATGTTAACATTTCATCCATATTGACCATTTTGGGAACGTTCGACAGGTCCGGAGTTATCGTTTTTCATCAGAAAATTGATTTTTTGGACTGTACCAAAAATAATTCAAAATGTCAATTGGATCGTGCCTCATGTTGAATAACCACTTTTTAAACCCTCACAGTGACCAAAATTGCCATTTTTACAGAGTTTTGCTTACTCAAAAGCTTCAATTTGAAAAAGTCATAATTCACATCCAACAGTCATTTATAGTCAAAAAATAAAATGTTAAAATATCATCCATATTGACCATTTTGGGAACGTTCGACAGGTCCGGAGTTATCGTTTTTCATCAGAAAATTGATTTTTTGGACTGTACCAAAAATGATTCAACATGTAAATTGGATCGTTCCTCATGTTGAATAACCACTTTTTAAACCCTCACAGTGACCAAAATTGCCATTTTTACAGAGTTTTGCTTATTAGAAAGCTTCAATTTTGTCCAATTTCAGGCACAGAAATGACTTTAAACACACTTATTTTAGTTGAAAAAGTCATAATTCACATCCAACAGTCATTTACAGTCAAAAAATTAAATGTTAAAATTTCATCCATATTGACCAATTTGGGAACGTTCGACAGGTCCGGAGTCATCGTTTTTCATCCGAAAATTGATGTTTTTTGGACTGTACCAAAAATGATTCAAAATGTCAATTGGATCATGCCTCATGCTGAATAACCACTTTTTAAACCCTCACAGTGACCAAAATTGCCACTTTTTACAGAGTTTTGCTTACTCAAAAGCTTCAATTTTGACCAATTTCAGGGACAGAAATTACGTTAAACACACTTATTTTAGTTGAAAAACTCATAATTCACATCCAAAAGTCATTTACAGTCAAAAAATTACATGTTAAAATTTCATCCATATTGACCATTTTGGGAACGTTCCACAAGTCCGGAGTCATCGTTTTTCATCAGAAAATTGATTTTTTTGGACTGTACCAAAAATGATTCAAAATGTCAATTGGATCATGCCTCATGTTGAATAACCACTTTTTAAACCCTCACAGTGACCAAAATTGCCATTTTTACAGAGTTTTGCTTACTCAAAAGCTTCAATTTGAAAAAGTCATAATTCACATCCAACAGTCATTTAGAGTAAAAAGATTAAATGTTAACATTTCATCCATATTGACCATTTTGGGAACGTTCGACAGGTCCGGAGTTATCGTTTTTCATCAGAAAATTGATTTTTTGGACTGTACCAAAAATGATTCAAAATGTCAATTGGATCGTGCCTCATGTTGAATAACCACTTTTTAAACTGTCACAGTGACCAAAATTGCCATTTTTACAGAGTTTTGCTTACTCAAAAGCTTCAATTTTGACAAATTTCATGCACAGAAATGACTTTAAACACACTTATTTTAGTTGAAAAACTCATAATTCACATCCAACAGTCATTTATAGTCAAAAAATAAAATGGTAAAATATCATCCATATTGACCATTTTGGGAACGTTCGACAGGTCCGGAGTCATCGTTTTTCATAAGAAAATTGATTTTTTGGACGGTACCAATATGATTCAAAATGTCAATTGGATCGTGCCTCATGTTGAATAACCACTTTTTAAACTGTCACAGTGACCAAAATTGCCATTTTTACAGAGTTTTGCTTACTCAAAAGCTGCAATTTTGACCAATTTCAGGCACAGAAATGACTTTAAACACATTTATTTTAGTTGAAAAACTCATAAGTCACATCCAACAGTCATTTACAGTCAACAATTTAAATGTTAAAATTTCATCCATATTGACCATTTTGGGAACGTTCCACAAGTCCGGAGTCATCGTTTTCCATCAAAAAATTGATTTTTTGGACTGTACCAAAAATGATTCAAAATGTCAATTGGATCGTGCCTCATGTTGAATAACCACTTTTTAAACCCTCACAGTGACCAAAATTGCCATTTTTATAGAGTTTTGCTTACTCAAAAGCTTCAATTTTGACCAATTTCATGCACAGAAATGACTTTAAACACACTTATTTTAGTTGAAAAACTCATAATTCACATCCAACAGTCATTTATAGTCAAAAAATAAAATGTTAAAATATCATCCATATTGACCATTTTGGGAACGTTCGACATGTCCGGAGTCATCGTTTTTCATCAGAAAATTTATTTTTTGGACTGTACCAAAATGATTCAAAATGTAAATTGGATCATGCCTCATGTTGAATAACCACTTTTTAAACCCTCACAGTGACCAAAATTGCCATTTTTACAGAGTTTTGCTTACTCAAAAGCTTCAAGTTGAAAAAGTCATAATTCACATCCAACAGTCATTTAGAGTAAAAAGATTAAATGTTAACATTTCATCCATATTGACCATTTTGGGAACGTTCGACAGGTCCGGAGTTATCGTTTTTCATCAGAAAATTGATTTTTTGGACTGTACCAAAAATGATTCAAAATGTCAATTGGATCGTGCCTCATGTTGAATAACCACCTTTTAAACCCTCACAGTGACCAAAATTGCCATTTTTATAGAGTTTTGCTTACTCAAAAGCTTCAATTTTGACCAATTTCATGCACAGAAATGACTTTAAACACACTTATTTTAGTTGAAAAACTCATAATTCACATCCAACAGTCATTTATAGTCAAAAAATAAAATGTTAAAATTTCATCTATATTGACCATTTTGGGAACGTTCGACAGGTCCGGAGTCATCGTTTTTCATCAGAAAATTGACTTTTTTGGACTGTAACAAAAATGATTCAAAATGTCAATTGGATCATGCCTCATGTTGAATAACCACTTTTTAAACCCTCACAGTGACCAAAATTGCCATTTTTACAGAGTTTTGCTTACTCGAAAGCTTCAATTTTGACCAATTTCAGGCACAGAAATGACTTTAAAACACACTTATTTTGGTTGAAAAACTCATAATTCACATCCAACAGTCATTTACAGTCAATAAATAAAATGTTAAAATTTCATCCATATTGACCATTTTGGGAACGTTCGACAGGTCCGGAGTCATCGTTTTTCATCAGAAAATTGACTTTTTTGGAATGTAACAAAAATGATTCAAAATGTCAATTGGATCATGCCTCATGTTGAATAACCACTTTTTAAACCCTCACAGTGACCAAAATTGCCATTTTTACAGAGTTTTGCTTACTCAAAAGCTTCAATTTTGACCAATTTCAGGCACAGAAATGACTTTAAACACACTTATTTTGGTTGAAAAACTCATAATTCACATCCAACAGTCATTTACAGTCAATAAATAAAATGTTAAAATTTCATCCATATTGACCATTTTGGGAACGTTCGACAGGTCCGGAGTCATCGTTTTTCATCTGAAAAATTATTTTTGGGACTTGTACCAAAAAGGATTCAAAATGTCAATTGGATCGTGCCTCATGTTGAATAACCACCTTTTAAACCCTCACAGTGACCAAAATTGCCATTTTTATAGAGTTTTGCTTACTCAAAAGCTTCAATTTTGACCAATTTCATGCACAGAAATGACTTTAAACACACTTATTTTAGTTGAAAAACTCATAATTCACATCCAACAGTCATTTATAGTCAAAAAATAAAATGTTAAAATTTCATCTATATTGACCATTTTGGGAACGTTCGACAGGTCCGGAGTCATCGTTTTTCATCAGAAAATTGACTTTTTTGGACTGTAACAAAAATGATTTAAAATGTCAATTGGATCATGCCTCATGTTGAATAACCACTTTTTAAACCCTCACAGTGATCAAAATTGCCATTTTTACAGAGTTTTGCTTACTCGAAAGCTTCAATTTTGTCCAATTTCAGGCACAGAAATGACTTTAAACACACTTATTTTAGTTGAAAAAGTCATAATTCACATCCAACAGTCATTTACAGTCAAAAAATTAAATGTTAAAATTTCATCCATATTGACCAATTTGGGAACGTTCGACAGGTCCGGAGTCATCGTTTTTCATCCGAAAATTGATGTTTTTTGGACTGTACCAAAAATGATTCAAAATGTCAATTGGATCATGCCTCATGTTGAATAACCACTTTTTAAACCCTCACAGTGACCAAAATTGCCACTTTTTACAGAGTTTTGCTTACTCAAAAGCTTCAATTTTGACCAATTTCAGGGACAGAAATTACGTTAAACACACTTATTTTAGTTGAAAAACTCATAATTCACATCCAAAAGTCATTTACAGTCAAAAAATTACATGTTAAAATTTCATCCATATTGACCATTTTGGGAACGTTCCACAAGTCCGGAGTCATCGTTTTTCATCAGAAAAGTGATTTTTTTGGACTGTACCAAAAATGATTCAAAATGTCAATTGGATCATGCCTCATGTTGAATAACCACTTTTTAAACCCTCACAGTGACCAAAATTGCCATTTTTACAGAGTTTTGCTTACTCAAAAGCTTCAATTTTGATCAATTTCAGGCACAGAAATTACTTTAAACACACTTATTTTAGTTGAAAAACTCATAATTCACATCCAACAGTCATTTACAGTCAAAAAATCAAATGTTAAAATTTCATCCATATTGACCATTTTGGAAACGTTCGACAGGTCCGGAGTCATTGTTTTTCATCCGAAAATTGATTTTTTGGACTGTACCAAAAATGATTCAAAATGTCAATTGGATCGTGCCTCATGTTGAATAACCACTTTTTAAACCATCACAGTGACCAAAATTGCCATTTTTACAGAGTTTTGCTTACTCAAAAGCTTTAATTTTGACCAATTTCAGGCACAGAAATTACTTTAAACACACTTATTTTAGTTGAAAAACTCATATTTCACATCCAACAGTCATTTACAGTCAAAAAATTAAATGTTAAAATTTCATCCATATTGACCATTTTGGGAACGTTCGACAGGTCCGGAGTCATCGTTTTCCATCAGAAAATTGTTTTTTTTTGGACTGTACCAAAAATGATTCAAAATGTCAATTGGATCGTGCCTAATGTTGAATAACCACTTTTTAAACCCTCACATTAACCAAAATTGCCATTTTTACAGAGTTTTGCTTACTCAAAAGCCTCAATTTTGACCAATTTCAGGCACAGAAATGACTTTAAACACACTTATTTTAGTTGAAAAAGTCACAATTCATTTCCAACAGTCATTTACAGTTAAAAAATAAAATGTTAAAATTTCATCCATATTGACCATTTTGGGAACGTTCGACAGGTCCGGAGTCATCGTTTTTCATCAGAAAATTGATGTTTTTTGGACTGTACCAAAAATGATTCAAAATGTAAATTGGATCGTGCCTCATGTTGAATAACCACTTTTTAAACCCTCACAGTGACCAAAATTGCCTTTTTAACAGAGTTTTGCTTACTCAAAAGCTTCAAGTTGAAAAAGTCATAATTCACATCCAACAGTCATTTAGAGTAAAAAGATTAAATGTTAACATTTCATCCATATTGACCATTTTGGGAACGTTCGACAGGTCCGGAGTTATCGTTTTGCATCAGAAAATTGATTTTTTGGACTGTACCAAAAATAATTCAACATGTAAATTGGATCGTTCCTCATGTTGAATAACCACTTTTTAAACCCTCACAGTGACCAAAATTGCCATTTTTATAGAGTTTTGCTTATTAGAAAGCTTCAATTTTGTCCAATTTCAGGCACAGAAATTACTTTAAACACACTTATTTTAGTTGAAAAACTCATAATTCACATCCAACAGTCATTTACAGTCAAAAAATTAAATGTTAAAATTTCATCCATATTGACCATTTTGGGAACGTTCGACAGGTCCGGAGTCATCATTTTCCATCAGAAAATGTATTTTTTTGGACTGTACCAAAAATGATTCAAAATGTCTATTGGATCGTGCCTCATGTTGAATAACCACTTTTTAAAACCTCACAGTGACCAAAATTGGCATTTTTACAGAGTTTTGCTTACTCAAAAGCTTCAATTTTGACCAATTTCAGGCACAGAAATGACTTTAAACACATTTATTTTAGTTGAAAAACTCATAAGTCACATCCAACAGTCATTTACAGTCAACAATTTAAATGTTAAAATTTCATCCATATTGACCATTTTGGGAACGTTCCACAAGTCCGGAGTCATCGTTTTTCATCAGAAAATTGATTTTTTTGGACTGTACCTAAATGATTCAAAATGTCAATTGGATCATGCCTCATGTTGAATAACCACTTTTTAAACCCTCACAGTGACCAAAATTGCCATTTTTATAGAGTTTTGCTTACTCAAAAGCTTCAATTTTGACCAATTTCATGCACAGAAATGACTTTAAACAAACTTATTTTAGTTGAAAAACTCATAATTCACATCCAACAGTCATTTATAGTCAATAAATAAAATGTTAAAATTTCATCCATATTGACCATTTTGGGAACGTTCGACAGGTCCGGAGTCATCGTTTTTCATCAGAAAATTGATTTTTTGGACTGTACCAATATGATTCAAAATGTCAATTGGATCGTGCCTCATGTTGAATAACCACTTTTTAAACTGTCACAGTGACCAAAATTGCCATTTTTACAGAGTTTTGCTTACTCAAAAGCTGCAATTTTGACCAATTTCAGGCACAGAAATGACTTTAAACACATTTACTTTAGTTGAAAAACTCATAATTCACATCCAACAGTCATTTACAGTCAACAATTTAAATGTTAAAATTTCATCCATATTGACCATTTTGGGAACGTTCGACAGGTCCGGAGTCATCATTTTCCATCAGAAAATGTATTTTTTTGGACTGTACCAAAAATGATTCAAAATGTCTATTGGATCGTGCCTCATGTTGAATAACCACTTTTTAAAACCTCACAGTGACCAAAATTGCCATTTTTACAGAGTTTTGCTTACTCAAAAGCTTCAATTTTGACCAATTTCAGGCACAGAAATGACTTTAAACACATTTATTTTAGTTGAAAAACTCATAATTCACATCCAACAGTCATTTACAGTCAAAAAACTTAAATGTTAACATTTCATCCATATTGACCATTTTGGGAACGTTCCACAAGTCCGGAGTCATCGTTTTTCATCAGAAAATTGAATTTTTTTGGACTGTACCAAAAATGATTCAAAATGTCAATTGGATCATGCCTCATGTTGAATAACCACTTTTTAAACCCTCACAGTGACCAAAATTGCCATTTTTACAGAGTTTTGCTTACTCAAAAGCTTCAAGTTGAAAAAAGTCATAATTCACATCCAACAGTCATTTAGAGTAAAAAGATTAAATGTTAACATTTCATCCATATTGACCATTTTGGGAACGTTCGACAGGTCCGGAGTTATCGTTTTTCATCAGAAAATTGATTTTTTGGACTGTACCAAAAATGATTCAAAATGTCAATTGGATCGTGCCTCATGTTGAATAACCACTTTTTAAACTGTTACAGTGACCAAAATTGCCATTTTTACAGAGTTTTGCTTACTCAAAAGCTTCAATTTTGACAAATTTCATGCACAGAAATGACTTTAAACACACTTATTTTAGTTGAAAAACTCATAATTCACATCCAACAGTCATTTATAGTCAAAAAATAAAATGTTAAAATATCATCCATATTGACCATTTTGGGAACGTTCGACAGGTCCGGAGTCATCATTTTCCATCAGAAAATGTATTTTTTTGGACTGTACCAAAAATGATTCAAAATGTCTATTGGATCGTGCCTCATGTTGAATAACCACTTTTTAAAACCTCACAGTGACCAAAATTGGCATTTTTACAGAGTTTTGCTTACTCAAAAGCTTCAATTTTGACCAATTTCAGGCACAGAAATGACTTTAAACACATTTATTTTAGTTGAAAAACTCATAAGTCACATCCAACAGTCATTTACAGTCAACAATTTAAATGTTAAAATTTCATCCATATTGACCATTTTGGGAACGTTCCACAAGTCCGGAGTCATCGTTTTTCATCAGAAAATTGATTTTTTTGGACTGTACCTAAATGATTCAAAATGTCAATTGGATCATGCCTCATGTTGAATAACCACTTTTTAAACCCTCACAGTGACCAAAATTGCCATTTTTATAGAGTTTTGCTTACTCAAAAGCTTCAATTTTGACCAATTTCATGCACAGAAATGACTTTAAACACACTTATTTTAGTTGAAAAACTCATAATTCACATCCAACAGTCATTTATAGTCAATAAATAAAATGTTAAAATTTCATCCATATTGACCATTTTGGGAACGTTCGACAGGTCCGGAGTCATCGTTTTTCATCAGAAAATTGATTTTTTGGACTGTACCAATATGATTCAAAATGTCAATTGGATCGTGCCTCATGTTGAATAACCACTTTTTAAACTGTCACAGTGACCAAAATTGCCATTTTTACAGAGTTTTGCTTACTCAAAAGCTGCAATTTTGACCAATTTCAGGCACAGAAATGACTTTAAACACATTTACTTTAGTTGAAAAACTCATAATTCACATCCAACAGTCATTTACAGTCAACAATTTAAATGTTAAAATTTCATCCATATTGACCATTTTGGGAACGTTCGACAGGTCCGGAGTCATCATTTTCCATCAGAAAATGTATTTTTTTGGACTGTACCAAAAATGATTCAAAATGTCTATTGGATCGTGCCTCATGTTGAATAACCACTTTTTAAAACCTCACAGTGACCAAAATTGCCATTTTTACAGAGTTTTGCTTACTCAAAAGCTTCAATTTTGACCAATTTCAGGCACAGAAATGACTTTAAACACATTTATTTTAGTTGAAAAACTCATAATTCACATCCAACAGTCATTTACAGTCAAAAAACTTAAATGTTAACATTTCATCCATATTGACCATTTTGGGAACGTTCCACAAGTCCGGAGTCATCGTTTTTCATCAGAAAATTGAATTTTTTTGGACTGTACCAAAAATGATTCAAAATGTCAATTGGATCATGCCTCATGTTGAATAACCACTTTTTAAACCCTCACAGTGACCAAAATTGCCACTTTTTACAGAGTTTTGCTTACTCAAAAGCTTCAATTTTGACCAATTTCAGGAACAGAAATTACGTTAAACACACTTATTTTAGTTGAAAAACTCATAATTCACATCCAAAAGTCATTTACAGTCAAAAAATTACATGTTAAAATTTCATCCATATTGACCATTTTGGGAACGTTCCACAAGTCCGGAGTCATCGTTTTTCATCAGAAAATTGATTTTTTTGGACTGTACCAAAAATGATTCAAAATGTCAATTGGATCATGCCTCATGTTGAATAACCACTTTTTAAACCCTCACAGTGACCAAAATTGCCATTTTTACAGAGTTTTGCTTACTCAAAAGCTTCAAGTTGAAAAAAGTCATAATTCACATCCAACAGTCATTTAGAGTAAAAAGATTAAATGTTAACATTTCATCCATATTGACCATTTTGGGAACGTTCGACAGGTCCGGAGTTATCGTTTTTCATCAGAAAATTGATTTTTTGGACTGTACCAAAAATGATTCAAAATGTCAATTGGATCGTGCCTCATGTTGAATAACCACTTTTTAAACTGTTACAGTGACCAAAATTGCCATTTTTACAGAGTTTTGCTTACTCAAAAGCTTCAATTTTGACAAATTTCATGCACAGAAATGACTTTAAACACACTTATTTTAGTTGAAAAACTCATAATTCACATCCAACAGTCATTTATAGTCAAAAAATAAAATGTTAAAATATCATCCATATTGACCATTTTGGGAACGTTCGACAGGTCCGGAGTCATCATTTTCCATCAGAAAATGTATTTTTTTGGACTGTACCAAAAATGATTCAAAATGTCTATTGGATCGTGCCTCATGTTGAATAACCACTTTTTAAAACCTCACAGTGACCAAAATTGGCATTTTTACAGAGTTTTGCTTACTCAAAAGCTTCAATTTTGACCAATTTCAGGCACAGAAATGACTTTAAACACATTTATTTTAGTTGAAAAACTCATAAGTCACATCCAACAGTCATTTACAGTCAACAATTTAAATGTTAAAATTTCATCCATATTGACCATTTTGGGAACGTTCCACAAGTCCGGAGTCATCGTTTTTCATCAGAAAATTGATTTTTTTGGACTGTACCTAAATGATTCAAAATGTCAATTGGATCATGCCTCATGTTGAATAACCACTTTTTAAACCCTCACAGTGACCAAAATTGCCATTTTTATAGAGTTTTGCTTACTCAAAAGCTTCAATTTTGACCAATTTCATGCACAGAAATGACTTTAAACACACTTATTTTAGTTGAAAAACTCATAATTCACATCCAACAGTCATTTATAGTCAATAAATAAAATGTTAAAATTTCATCCATATTGACCATTTTGGGAACGTTCGACAGGTCCGGAGTCATCGTTTTTCATCAGAAAATTGATTTTTTGGACTGTACCAATATGATTCAAAATGTCAATTGGATCGTGCCTCATGTTGAATAACCACTTTTTAAACTGTCACAGTGACCAAAATTGCCATTTTTACAGAGTTTTGCTTACTCAAAAGCTGCAATTTTGACCAATTTCAGGCACAGAAATGACTTTAAACACATTTACTTTAGTTGAAAAACTCATAATTCACATCCAACAGTCATTTACAGTCAACAATTTAAATGTTAAAATTTCATCCATATTGACCATTTTGGGAACGTTCGACAGGTCCGGAGTCATCATTTTCCATCAGAAAATGTATTTTTTTGGACTGTACCAAAAATGATTCAAAATGTCTATTGGATCGTGCCTCATGTTGAATAACCACTTTTTAAAACCTCACAGTGACCAAAATTGCCATTTTTACAGAGTTTTGCTTACTCAAAAGCTTCAATTTTGACCAATTTCAGGCACAGAAATGACTTTAAACACATTTATTTTAGTTGAAAAACTCATAATTCACATCCAACAGTCATTTACAGTCAAAAAACTTAAATGTTAACATTTCATCCATATTGACCATTTTGGGAACGTTCCACAAGTCCGGAGTCATCGTTTTTCATCAGAAAATTGAATTTTTTTGGACTGTACCAAAAATGATTCAAAATGTCAATTGGATCATGCCTCATGTTGAATAACCACTTTTTAAACCCTCACAGTGACCAAAATTGCCACTTTTTACAGAGTTTTGCTTACTCAAAAGCTTCAATTTTGACCAATTTCAGGAACAGAAATTACGTTAAACACACTTATTTTAGTTGAAAAACTCATAATTCACATCCAAAAGTCATTTACAGTCAAAAAATTACATGTTAAAATTTCATCCATATTGACCATTTTGGGAACGTTCCACAAGTCCGGAGTCATCGTTTTTCATCAGAAAATTGATTTTTTTGGACTGTACCAAAAATGATTCAAAATGTCAATTGGATCATGCCTCATGTTGAATAACCACTTTTTAAACCCTCACAGTGACCAAAATTGCCATTTTTACAGAGTTTTGCTTACTCAAAAGCTTCAATTTGAAAAAGTCATAATTCACATCCAACAGTCATTTAGAGTAAAAAGATTAAATGTTAACATTTCATCCATATTGACCATTTTGGGAACGTTCGACAGGTCCGGAGTTATCGTTTTTCATCAGAAAATTGATTTTTTGGACTGTACCAAAAATGATTCAAAATGTCAATTGGATCGTGCCTCATGTTGAATAACCACTTTTTAAACTGTCACAGTGACCAAAATTGCCATTTTTACAGAGTTTTGCTTACTCAAAAGCTTCAATTTTGACAAATTTCATGCACAGAAATGACTTTAAACACACTTATTTTAGTTGAAAAACTCATAATTCACATCCAACAGTCATTTATAGTCAAAAAATAAAATGGTAAAATATCATCCATATTGACCATTTTGGGAACGTTCGACAGGTCCGGAGTCATCGTTTTTCATCAGAAAATTGATTTTTTGGACGGTACCAATATGATTCAAAATGTCAATTGGATCGTGCCTCATGTTGAATAACCACTTTTTAAACTGTCACAGTGACCAAAATTGCCATTTTTACAGAGTTTTGCTTACTCAAAAGCTGCAATTTTGACCAATTTCAGGCACAGAAATGACTTTAAACACATTTATTTTAGTTGAAAAACTCATAAGTCACATCCAACAGTCATTTACAGTCAACAATTTAAATGTTAAAATTTCATCCATATTGACCATTTTGGGAACGTTCCACAAGTCCGGAGTCATCGTTTTCCATCAAAAAATTGATTTTTTGGACTGTACCAAAAATGATTCAAAATGTCAATTGGATCGTGCCTCATGTTGAATAACCACTTTTTAAACCCTCACAGTGACCAAAATTGCCATTTTTATAGAGTTTTGCTTACTCAAAAGCTTCAATTTTGACCAATTTCATGCACAGAAATGACTTTAAACACACTTATTTTAGTTGAAAAACTCATAATTCACATCCAACAGTCATTTATAGTCAAAAAATAAAATGTTAAAATATCATCCATATTGACCATTTTGGGAACGTTCGACATGTCCGGAGTCATCGTTTTTCATCAGAAAATTTATTTTTTGGACTGTACCAAAATGATTCAAAATGTAAATTGGATCATGCCTCATGTTGAATAACCACTTTTTAAACCCTCACAGTGACCAAAATTGCCATTTTTACAGAGTTTTGCTTACTCAAAAGCTTCAAGTTGAAAAAGTCATAATTCACATCCAACAGTCATTTAGAGTAAAAAGATTAAATATTAACATTTCATCCATATTGACCATTTTGGGAACGTTCGACAGGTCCGGAGTTATCGTTTTTCATCAGAAAATTGATTTTTTGGACTGTACCAAAAATGATTCAAAATGTCAATTGGATCGTGCCTCATGTTGAATAACCACTTTTTAAACCCTCACAGTGACCAAAATTGCCTTTTTAACAGAGTTTTGCTTACTCAAAAGCTTCAAGTTGAAAAAGTCATAATTCACATCCAACAGTCATTTAGAGTAAAAAGATTAAATGTTAACATTTCATCCATATTGACCATTTTGGGAACGTTCGACAGGTCCGGAGTTATCGTTTTTTATCAGAAAATTGATTTTTGGACTGTACCAAAAATGATTCAAAATGTCAATTGGATCGTGCCTCATGTTGAATAACCACTTTTTATACTGTCACAGTGACCAAAATTGCCATTTTTACAGAGTTTTGCTTACTCAAAAGCTGCAATTTTGACCAATTTCAGGCACAGAAATGACTTTAAAACACACTTATTTTGGTTGAAAATCTCATAATTCACATCCAACAGTCATTTACAGTCAATAAATAAAATGTTAAAATTTCATCCATATTGACCATTTTGGGAACGTTCGACAGGTCCGGAGTCATCGTTTTTCATCAGAAAATTGACTTTTTTGGACTGTAACAAAAATGATTCAAAATGTCAATTGGATCATGCCTCATGTTGAATAACCACTTTTTAAACCCTCACAGTGACCAAAATTGCCATTTTTACAGAGTTTTGCTTACTCAAAAGCTTCAATTTTGACCAATTTCATGCACAGAAATGACTTTAAACACACTTATTTTAGTTGAAAAACTCATAATTCACATCCAACAGTCATTTATAGTCAAAAAATAAAATGTTAAAATATCATCCATATTGACCATTTTGGGAACGTTCGACAGGTCCGGAGTTATCGTTTTTCATCAGAAAATTGATTTTTTTGGACTGTACCAAAAATGATTCAACATGTAAATTGGATCGTTCCTCATGTTGAATAACCACTTTTTAAACCCTCACAGTGACCAAAATTGCCATTTTTACAGAGTTTTGCTTATTAGAAAGCTTCAATTTTGTCCAATTTCAGGCACAGAAATGACTTTAAACACACTTATTTTAGTTGAAAAAGTCATAATTCACATCCAACAGTCATTTACAGTCAAAAAATTAAATGTTAAAATTTCATCCATATTGACCAATTTGGGAACGTTCAACAGGTCCGGAGTCATCGTTTTTCATCCGAAAATTGATGTTTTTTGGACTGTACCAAAAATGATTCAAAATGTCAATTGGATCATGCCTCATGCTGAATAACCACTTTTTAAACCCTCACAGTGACCAAAATTGCCACTTTTTACAGAGTTTTGCTTACTCAAAAGCTTCAATTTTGACCAATTTCAGGAACAGAAATTACGTTAAACACACTTATTTTAGTTGAAAAACTCATAATTCACATCCAAAAGTCATTTACAGTCAAAAAATTACATGTTAAAATTTCATCCATATTGACCATTTTGGGAACGTTCCACAAGTCCGGAGTCATCGTTTTTCATCAGAAAATTGATTTTTTTGGACTGTACCAAAAATGATTCAAAATGTCATTTGGATCATGCCTCATGTTGAATAACCACTTTTTAAACCCTCACAGTGACCAAAATTGCCATTTTTACAGAGTTTTGCTTACTCAAAAGCTTCAATTTGAAAAAGTCATAATTCACATCCAACAGTCATTTAGAGTAAAAAGATTAAATGTTAACATTTCATCCATATTGACCATTTTGGGAACGTTCGACAGGTCCGGAGTTATCGTTTTTCATCAGAAAATTGATTTTTTGGACTGTACCAAAAATGATTCAAAATGTCAATTGGATCGTGCCTCATGTTGAATAACCACTTTTTAAACTGTCACAGTGACCAAAATTGCCATTTTTACAGAGTTTTGCTTACTCAAAAGCTTCAATTTTGACAAATTTCATGCACAGAAATGACTTTAAACACACTTATTTTAGTTGAAAAACTCATAATTCACATCCAACAGTCATTTATAGTCAAAAAATAAAATGGTAAAATATCATCCATATTGACCATTTTGGGAACGTTCGACAGGTCCGGAGTCATCGTTTTTCATCAGAAAATTGATTTTTTGGACGGTACCAATATGATTCAAAATGTCAATTGGATCGTGCCTCATGTTGAATAACCACTTTTTAAACTGTCACAGTGACCAAAATTGCCATTTTTACAGAGTTTTGCTTACTCAAAAGCTGCAATTTTGACCAATTTCAGGCACAGAAATGACTTTAAACACATTTATTTTTGTTGAAAAACTCATAAGTCACATCCAACAGTCATTTACAGTCAACAATTTAAATGTTAAAATTTCATCCATATTGACCATTTTGGGAACGTTCCACAAGTCCGGAGTCATCGTTTTCCATCAAAAAATTGATTTTTTGGACTGTACCAAAAATGATTCAAAATGTCAATTGGATCGTGCCTCATGTTGAATAACCACTTTTTAAACCCTCACAGTGACCAAAATTGCCATTTTTATAGAGTTTTGCTTACTCAAAAGCTTCAATTTTGACCAATTTCATGCACAGAAATGACTTTAAACACACTTATTTTAGTTGAAAAACTCATAATTCACATCCAACAGTCATTTATAGTCAAAAAATAAAATGTTAAAATATCATCCATATTGACCATTTTGGGAACGTTCGACATGTCCGGAGTCATCGTTTTTCATCAGAAAATTTATTTTTTGGACTGTACCAAAATGATTCAAAATGTAAATTGGATCATGCCTCATGTTGAATAACCACTTTTTAAACCCTCACAGTGACCAAAATTGCCATTTTTACAGAGTTTTGCTTACTCAAAAGCTTCAAGTTGAAAAAGTCATAATTCACATCCAACAGTCATTTAGAGTAAAAAGATTAAATGTTAACATTTCATCCATATTGACCATTTTGGGAACGTTCGACAGGTCCGGAGTTATCGTTTTTCATCAGAAAATTGATTTTTTGGACTGTACCAAAAATGATTCAAAATGTCAATTGGATCGTGCCTCATGTTGAATAACCACTTTTTAAACCCTCACAGTGATCAAAATTGCCATTTTTACAGAGTTTTGCTTACTCAAAAGCTTCAATTTGAAAAAGTCATAATTCACATCCAACAGTCATTTATAGTCAAAAAATAAAATGTTAAAATATCATCCATATTGACCATTTTGGGAACGTTCGACAGGTCCGGAGTTATCGTTTTTCATCAGAAAATTGATTTTTTGGACTGTACCAAAAATGATTCAACATGTAAATTGGATCGTTCCTCATGTTGAATAACCACTTTTTAAACCCTCACAGTGACCAAAATTGCCATTTTTACAGAGTTTTGCTTATTAGAAAGCTTCAATTTTGTCCAATTTCAGGCACAGAAATGACTTTAAACACACTTATTTTAGTTGAAAAAGTCATAATTCACATCCAACAGTCATTTACAGTCAAAAAATTAAATGTTAAAATTTCATCCATATTGACCAATTTGGGAACGTTCGACAGGTCCGGAGTCATCGTTTTTCATCCGAAAATTGATGTTTTTTGGACTGTACCAAAAATGATTCAAAATGTCAATTGGATCATGCCTCATGCTGAATAACCACTTTTTAAACCCTCACAGTGACCAAAATTGCCACTTTTTACAGAGTTTTGCTTACTCAAAAGCTTCAATTTTGACCAATTTCAGGGACAGAAATTACGTTAAACACACTTATTTTAGTTGAAAAACTCATAATTCACATCCAAAAGTCATTTACAGTCAAAAAATTACATGTTAAAATTTCATCCATATTGACCATTTTGGGAACGTTCCACAAGTCCGGAGTCATCGTTTTTCATCAGAAAATTGATTTTTTTGGACTGTACCAAAAATGATTCAAAATGTCAATTGGATCATGCCTCATGTTGAATAACCACTTTTTAAACCCTCACAGTGACCAAAATTGCCATTTTTACAGAGTTTTGCTTACTCAAAAGCTTCAATTTGAAAAAGTCATAATTCACATCCAACAGTCATTTAGAGTAAAAAGATTAAATGTTAACATTTCATCCATATTGACCATTTTGGGAACGTTCGACAGGTCCGGAGTTATCGTTTTTCATCAGAAAATTGATTTTTTGGACTGTACCAAAAATGATTCAAAATGTCAATTGGATCGTGCCTCATGTTGAATAACCACTTTTTAAACTGTCACAGTGACCAAAATTGCCATTTTTACAGAGTTTTGCTTACTCAAAAGCTTCAATTTTGACAAATTTCATGCACAGAAATGACTTTAAACACACTTATTTTAGTTGAAAAACTCATAATTCACATCCAACAGTCATTTATAGTCAAAAAATAAAATGGTAAAATATCATCCATATTGACCATTTTGGGAACGTTCGACATGTCCGGAGTCATCGTTTTTCATCAGAAAATTTATTTTTTGGACTGTACCAAAATGATTCAAAATGTAAATTGGATCATGCCTCATGTTGAATAACCACTTTTTAAACCCTCACAGTGACCAAAATTGCCATTTTTACAGAGTTTTGCTTACTCAAAAGCTTCAAGTTGAAAAAGTCATAATTCACATCCAACAGTCATTTAGAGTAAAAAGATTAAATGTTAACATTTCATCCATATTGACCATTTTGGGAACGTTCGACAGGTCCGGAGTTATCGTTTTTCATCAGAAAATTGATTTTTTGGACTGTACCAAAAATGATTCAAAATGTCAATTGGATCGTGCCTCATGTTGAATAACCACTTTTTAAACCCTCACAGTGACCAAAATTGCCTTTTTAACAGAGTTTTGCTTACTCAAAAGCTTCAAGTTGAAAAAGTCATAATTCACATCCAACAGTCATTTAGAGTAAAAAGATTAAATGTTAACATTTCATCCATATTGACCATTTTGGGAACGTTCGACAGGTCCGGAGTTATCGTTTTTTATCAGAAAATTGATTTTTGGACTGTACCAAAAATGATTCAAAATGTCAATTGGATCGTGCCTCATGTTGAATAACCACTTTTTATACTGTCACAGTGACCAAAATTGCCATTTTTACAGAGTTTTGCTTACTCAAAAGCTGCAATTTTGACCAATTTCAGGCACAGAAATGACTTTAAAACACACTTATTTTGGTTGAAAATCTCATAATTCACATCCAACAGTCATTTACAGTCAATAAATAAAATGTTAAAATTTCATCCATATTGACCATTTTGGGAACGTTCGACAGGTCCGGAGTCATCGTTTTTCATCAGAAAATTGACTTTTTTGGACTGTAACAAAAATGATTCAAAATGTCAATTGGATCATGCCTCATGTTGAATAACCACTTTTTAAACCCTCACAGTGACCGAAATTGCCATTTTTACAGAGTTTTGCTTACTCAAAAGCTTCAATTTTGACCAATTTCATGCACAGAAATGACTTTAAACACACTTATTTTAGTTGAAAAACTCATAATTCACATCCAACAGTCATTTATAGTCAAAAAATAAAATGTTAAAATATCATCCATATTGACCATTTTGGGAACGTTCGACAGGTCCGGAGTTATCGTTTTTCATCAGAAAATTGATTTTTTGGACTGTACCAAAAATGATTCAATATGTAAATTGGATCGTTCCTCATGTTGAATAACCACTTTTTAAACCCTCACAGTGACCAAAATTGCCATTTTTACAGAGTTTTGCTTATTAGAAAGCTTCAATTTTGTCCAATTTCAGGCACAGAAATGACTTTAAACACACTTATTTTAGTTGAAAAAGTCATAATTCACATCCAACAGTCATTTACAGTCAAAAAATTAAATGTTAAAATTTCATCCATATTGACCAATTTGGGAACGTTCGACAGGTCCGGAGTCATCGTTTTTCATCCGAAAATTGATGTTTTTTGGACTGTACCAAAAATGATTCAAAATGTCAATTGGATCATGCCTCATGCTGAATAACCACTTTTTAAACCCTCACAGTGACCAAAATTGCCACTTTTTACAGAGTTTTGCTTACTCAAAAGCTTCAATTTTGACCAATTTCAGGAACAGAAATTACGTTAAACACACTTATTTTAGTTGAAAAACTCATAATTCACATCCAAAAGTCATTTACAGTCAAAAAATTACATGTTAAAATTTCATCCATATTGACCATTTTGGGAACGTTCCACAAGTCCGGAGTCATCGTTTTTCATCAGAAAATTGATTTTTTTGGACTGTACCAAAAATGATTCAAAATGTCAATTGGATCATGCCTCATGTTGAATAACCACTTTTTAAACCCTCACAGTGACCAAAATTGCCATTTTTACAGAGTTTTGCTTACTCAAAAGCTTCAATTTGAAAAAGTCATAATTCACATCCAACAGTCATTTAGAGTAAAAAGATTAAATGTTAACATTTCATCCATATTGACCATTTTGGGAACGTTCGACAGGTCCGGAGTTATCGTTTTTCATCAGAAAATTGATTTTTTGGACTGTACCAAAAATTATTCAAAATGTCAATTGGATCGTGCCTCATGTTGAATAACCACTTTTTAAACTGTCACAGTGACCAAAATTGCCATTTTTACAGAGTTTTGCTTACTCAAAAGCTTCAATTTTGACAAATTTCATGCACAGAAATGACTTTAAACACACTTATTTTAGTTGAAAAACTCATAATTCACATCCAACAGTCATTTATAGTCAAAAAATAAAATGGTAAAATATCATCCATATTGACCATTTTGGGAACGTTCGACAGGTCCGGAGTCATCGTTTTTCATCAGAAAATGGATTTTTTGGACGGTACCAATATGATTCAAAATGTCAATTGGATCGTGCCTCATGTTGAATAACCACTTTTTAAACTGTCACAGTGACCAAAATTGCCATTTTTACAGAGTTTTGCTTACTCAAAAGCTGCAATTTTGACCAATTTCAGGCACAGAAATGACTTTAAACACATTTATTTTAGTTGAAAAACTCATAAGTCACATCCAACAGTCATTTACAGTCAACAATTTAAATGTTAAAATTTCATCCATATTGACCATTTTGGGAACGTTCCACAAGTCCGGAGTCATCGTTTTCCATCAAAAAATTGATTTTTTGGACTGTACCAAAAATGATTCAAAATGTCAATTGGATCGTGCCTCATGTTGAATAACCACTTTTTAAACCCTCACAGTGACCAAAATTGCCATTTTTATAGAGTTTTGCTTACTCAAAAGCTTCAATTTTGACCAATTTCATGCACAGAAATGACTTTAAACACACTTATTTTAGTTGAAAAACTCATAATTCACATCCAACAGTCATTTATAGTCAAAAAATAAAATGTTAAAATATCATCCATATTGACCATTTTGGGAACGTTCGACATGTCCGGAGTCATCGTTTTTCATCAGAAAATTTATTTTTTGGACTGTACCAAAATGATTCAAAATGTAAATTGGATCATGCCTCATGTTGAATAACCACTTTTTAAACCCTCACAGTGACCAAAATTGCCATTTTTACAGAGTTTTGCTTACTCAAAAGCTTCAAGTTGAAAAAGTCATAATTCACATCCAACAGTCATTTAGAGTAAAAAGATTAAATGTTAACATTTCATCCATATTGACCATTTTGGGAACGTTCGACAGGTCCGGAGTTATCGTTTTTCATCAGAAAATTGATTTTTTGGACTGTACCAAAAATGATTCAAAATGTCAATTGGATCGTGCCTCATGTTGAATAACCACTTTTTAAACCCTCACAGTGACCAAAATTGCCATTTTTACAGAGTTTTGCTTACTCAAAAGCTTCAATTTGAAAAAGTCATAATTCACATCCAACAGTCATTTATAGTCAAAAAATAAAATGTTAAAATATCATCCATATTGACCATTTTGGGAACGTTCGACAGGTCCGGAGTTATCGTTTTTCATCAGAAAATTGATTTTTTGGACTGTACCAAAAATGATTCAACATGTAAATTGGATCGTTCCTCATGTTGAATAACCACTTTTTAAACCCTCACAGTGACCAAAATTGCCATTTTTACAGAGTTTTGCTTATTAGAAAGCTTCAATTTTGTCCAATTTCAGGCACAGAAATGACTTTAAACACACTTATTTTAGTTGAAAAAGTCATAATTCACATCCAACAGTCATTTACAGTCAAAAAATTAAATGTTAAAATTTCATCCATATTGACCAATTTGGGAACGTTCGACAGGTCCGGAGTCAT